>NW_020884961.1:0-111353 GCF_003945725.1 Corapipo altera
CGACTCGTGCAGGTGGCATCGGACCTCTGGGCCAGGGGGCCCATGACTGATGGGCAAAACCCACCCCTAGAACGCCACATGTTCCTTCATCTTCAGTTTCTCTGCCAGATTATCTATATGGCAAAAGACATCCAGGCCCTGGCACAAAACAGGCAGGTCTGTGCAGGGAAGTGACCAGTAGAGTTTTCTGGATGCTCTGGCTGCCCTGTGAGCCAAGCCAGCTCACAGGGCAGCTGCAGACTAGGCTGAATATGTGTGAGCACCTGCATCTCACTCAGAGTGACCACAGGGTTTGACACTCCTCCCCCCCCCCCCCATAGCCTTTCTTGTCCAAATTCCCAGCCACCCTGGCAGGAAAATCCCTTTTCAGACACACCACTTCAGGCAGCAGCAACTCTCAAGAGTGGCTCTGGCTGCAAACATGCCCTTTGCTCTGCAGTGCCCTTCCCCTGCAGAGCAAGCACAAGTGGAGTGCTGGACATTTAAAGCTCCCACAAACCCCCAAAGTCACCCACCCGCACAAATGGCAGGCCTGGCACTACAGTGTGGGAGCAAACAGACTTCCCTTGGGCTTTATGACTGCTCTCAGCACCCTTGGTCAGGGACAGGGAGGTCTCTGCCCTGGAGGGATCTTTTTTTCATGCAAGGGTTTTTAAAAATTAACAAAAAATAATAAAGTAAAAAGAATGGAGAAGACAAAGCTCTTTGGCCCATCAGCCCTTCTCAATCCATAGCAGTCTGCTCCTGGAGAGGCTGGATATTTATTAAGTAATGACCTCAACTGCATCGCCAAGTGCTGCTCCACTGCATAAGGCCAGATTAGGCTGTACAGCTGATTTACTCCAGGGGAGGTTGGGCAGCATAAGCTGTAGTACTTCTGCATAAGAACATTAGAATCACAGGCAGTAATTCAGGGGGCAGAAAAGTCACAGCACACTCAATTCAGGGCCTCCACCCAGAGATGGGGGAGCACTTCCAGGAGAAAATATTATTACTGCTACCACTGATAATAGCAGCTTTACTAAACTCATAAAAAACAATTACTGTTGAAGTTGAAAAATAATGAAGTAGATAAATCATTTACAGGGTGTCTGCAAAGTGAAGAGGGGGAGAGGGCCTGTTAAAAACCCTGTCAACTGTGACTGCTCTGAAGCAGCCCCCAGAGCCTGCAGCAGCCTTCAGTCAGGTCTACATTATTTAATTGGTTTCAAGTGGTTTTCTGGACTGTTAATCACCATGAGGTAATTAAAAACCCAGGCAGCATGCTGAGTGCTATAGCACACTAGAGATGTTAAATCCCTGAGAGTTCCTGTAATAGTAATGGTTGTTCCCCTCATTTGGAGTGTGAAACACCCTGAGAAAGAGATGTCTGCAAGTGTGTGAAGCAGAGGGGATGGAGGGCAAGTGGCCACCAAGAGCGTGCTGAGGAGACAAGATGAAATATTCATGCACATTCTGAAAAACATCTACTATTCATGGAAAATACAGATTTTTAAAAGCCGTGAATTTTGGAAGGGACAGAAGTTCTCATTCTTACAGGCATAAGTTGTCTTATTAAAAAGAGGAGGAAAAAACCAGAAAAATGAAGTTTTGTTTCACAGTTTAAGTCCTCACTAAATGATTTGTGGTTTCCAAATTCCTCATGGTTTAATGCATCTTTTTCTCATTTCTCAGGAACCAGCTAAAATGTTTAATAAAGCCCAGCCATGCTTTCACCCCGTGCGCCCAGTGGGGTGAGACAACTTCATCATTCCAACAATCTTTTGATAAGTTTTCAAAATGACTGGTTTTTGCTCAAGAAGCCCAAACTGATGCCAATGCATGCAGAGAGACATGCACTTAAAGACATTCTCAAATGTCTCTAAGTGAGATGCCATCAATACTCATGCCCTCTCCCAGGAGTTTAGTGTTATATCTACCTGGTTTGTTTTTTTCCCCATAAGCCATTCTCAAGTGGTTCACTCTCTCAAAACACACTGCTCAAGAAGTCTCAATCACAAGTGCCACATGGTCTCAAATGAAGGATTACCCCTCATTTCATCTTGTTACAGAGTCTTCTTGCTGGGATCCTGGTCACAGCCAAGGACCCTACATGATGCTGTAATATGTGTATCGCCAAAACTTAAACCACATGTTACACGTATAACTCAAACCAGGCAAAATTACCATTTAATTCCAGAGGAGATGCCCAGTCCAGAGACTCCACCCATCCCAGATGAGCATACTGAAGTCCTAGCCTAGTCCTTGCAGCATCCCCCTCAAGCTGTGCTGCTTTGGAAATGGAAAGCTGCCAAGAGAGTTGTTGTGTACCTGCTGGATCAGTGTTAAGAGGCAGGACTGTGGTGACCAGTGAAGACGGGATAGAGATTGCAAGCTCTGCTGGATACTGGAGAACATCTCTTCCCTGGAAAGGCACCATCAAAGCAGCTTCATCTGCTTAAAGACCTTCTGCAACACAATCCTAAAACCACAACACTTCATCCCATGGCTTTCTGCTGCTTCCCTTTTTTTGGCTTAACTTTCATTTTTATCCCATTGCCAATACAGCAAAACCTTGGCAGCACGGATTTGTCAGAGTTCTCGGAGAAGTGCTGATGGTTTTTTAAAGCACCTCATCTAGCAGATGTATCTGACATTGGTGTAAGGAACTAACACAGAGCACACAGTCAGCTCAAGCCGCTCTTCCACTTTGTACAGTGACTTTGAGAGGATCAAGGTGGAAACCAGACTGTTTCATCACTCCCCTGGCTGCAGCTGAGGTTCACAGTAATGCAGTCACTCCTTTGGCAGCTCGGGAGGCAGGAGGAATATTTCCACAGGAAACAGCAATTTTAAAATAGTAGCATACTTCCAAATCAAGGGGCTTCAGGAAGGAACTGCCACCTCTGCTGAACATCATCACCACCACCACCTCGTGTCCCCAAGGGTTCTGCTCTCCAGCAAGGGCAACAAGGGCATGTGGCTCATGGGCCTCATCTTCATCTCTGACATCCTCCTTCTGGTAAAGGACAAGTCAAAGAAGCCTTCCAGCTCCTTCAGGTACAGAGTTTGCCTCGTGCTTCTTATTCCCCCTGTCCCCATCACTGACCTGCAGAGCTGCCAGCAGGACAGATCAGGTAGGTGAGAGAGGCTGCAACTTTGGCCACAGAGAAAACCCCAGAACCACTTCCAAACACCATGGTCCTAAAATGCAGAGAGCCCACCTAGTGTGACAGTTTTGAGGCATTATCTGTAAACCAACAGGCTTTTGGCTCAGTAGAGCATTACTTGCTGTGGTTCAGGAGGAATACACCCATGAGCACACACCTGAGGAGGAGCACATCAACGTCTGTGAAACGACAGCCTGTGACAGTTTGAACACAGGTGTGATATGGACTGAGACCCAAATACCCCTCCAGTGTTTTCCCTCTCCAGCTCCACAACTCACTCCTAATCCAAGACATCTTATCCATGCACATGTCCACCACAGGCAGCAAGTCAACAACAGAGGCAAAAATTCTGCCAAAGCACATCCAGACCCACGTGCTTCACAGCGAAGCGTCTCCCACCAAGCAACAGGTCTGCTTGCACATTTAAACACCACAGAAAACTGAAAACTGAAAAATGTTTTGGCATCCCCCAAACCTATTATGTCCAAAAGAAACAAGACTTTCCTTGCTTTCCAGGGAAAACAGGAGGTGAAATTAGAAGCGGCCATTAGACGAAACATGAGTCGCACTGCTCTAACCAGCTTTGGCTTTATCTGCACTTCCCCAGCCTGAGGAGTCATGCTTTGAACTGAAGAATTCCCTTTTTGGTGATTAGATTATCACTGGGGAGAAAAAGTTTTGTTTGTGCAGTTGTTCTGTTGCCTTGTTGTGCAATCCAAAGGTTTTCTCACTGGCTTTCAAGGTAAACACTTCCCACACTGAGCTGAATGGGATTCAGTTTGTGCTGCTTTGGATTTTAGAGCTTGAGCAATTTTCCTCACTTCCCCTCTTCCCCTCAACGACTGACATTTTGGCAGTCACAGGTAGAAAACCCACACTCAGAGCAGGGTGTAACATAAAGCAAATGCTTGTCTCCACAGACCAGCTGTCTGGCTCAGCCAGGGAAGATGCCACTCATTTCTGCGGCAGCACTGGTGGCGACTGGGACTGCAGAGCCTTTCTAAAGCTCACACTGAGCACTTCCAGCTTGCAACAGAGCTGGGCTGGACTGGGAGGATCCTGCCTGGGGGCTTCAGAGAGGTTTCTTGACCTTGCATTTATTGCCGCCTCTGCTGCCTTTCATGAGCACAATAAGGATAATTTGTCTGTTGACAATTGTAACTTCTGACCTCACTGTGAGAAGAGCGTGTGTTGAACACTTAAATGAGGTCCCTGAAGACTATGCTCAAGACCAGAGCACACTGTTGGGCTGCTGTAGAAGCAGTACAACCTCAGTGCACTAAAGACATCTTGGCATCAGTTGTCAGCTCAGCACAAAGACCACCAGCCTCAAGAGACTTCTCCCTTGGAGATGTTCTCCCCATGGGCAGCTCAAGGGAGCTTCTCTCCCAGCCCAGACTCCCTCTGGCTGCACAGAGGCTGCTATCTGATGGGTTTAAACAACTTTTTTTGCCCTAGGTCACGAAAGGAAACTATGGCAGAGTCAGATTTAAAGTTCTCATCTGTTAACAAAGAAATTTAAACTTTGTTATAGAAGCCTGGAGACCTTTCAGAGATGAACAGCATAGAATCCAAGGTGATTAGTGGTGTTTAGCTTTACATTACCGATGTAAATGTATCCTATGATGTACTCCTAATACTGGGCTTCTTTTGTTGAGGGTTTTGGGGAAACTACTCCCTCAGTCTGGTTGTCCCAATTCTTTTGTTGAAACTTTTCCAACTTCAGGTATTTCTGAGCAAAACATTATTATTAAATTATGCAGTCTGACCTCAAACAAGTGCACGGGAATATTTCAGATTTATGGAGGTAAATTAAAGGGGAGAAAAAACAACAAGCAAAGGAGAGACTGTTCCACAGGAGATGAAGTGCTGCCACCTTCTCTGTTTTGAGAGACCTTTGACAACCATACAGGCAGATAAAAAAGAGAACTGGGCTGTGTCCCCATCTCTGAGCAATGCCTATGCACAGGTGGACATGGGGCAGGGAGATGTTCCCTGCTAAAGCACTGATTTTTCAAAGCATACAAAATAAGGCAAGTTGTTGTCAACAATACTGTCCCTATTCAATGTGCCAGAAGGAAAACTCATCCCGTGGGACACTGGAGTTAGGCAGATGGACTTTGCCTTCCTCTAAATCCCCCAGGCAAGCTAATGCAAAGCCTTTCCAATCAGTGTTTGCAAGCAAAAAAGTTTTACAGCAACTGTCACAGCAGACCACGGGCCCTGTACAGAGGCACTGGCTGTGACTGCCTTGAGCCAGGAAGGAAAGGAGGAATCCATGCTGCTGTTTCCCAAACACAGCACTTCAATGTCATAGTGAATTCCTGAAGAGCTGACCAACAAGGGAGCCTTCATCCCTGTGCATAGCCCTTCTAAGCTTAACCATACCATCACCCTGAAATGCAGGGGGAGCACCTGTGTTTGCAATTCTTTCTCATGTACCAACATGTCTGCACTGAATCATGTAAAAGGAAAAAGAATAAAAATAATGCAACACATCAGTCATAAGAGATCAAAATCACTGCCTTGCATTATGACTTTGTCAACATTAATCTGCAAATCTTCTGCAAGAAACGAGGTAATTGCTCAATTTGCTACCTCAAAGAAAGATTTTAAAAACTACTCTTTATCAGATCACTTTCAAAAACATAATAATAAAAGAATCACAACTTCAGTCCTTAGCAAGCAAACATAAGCAAACATGACAGCAAACCCAGGCAATGCAGGCAGAATAACTGCTTCACTTCCTAGAATCTGCTCCCATTTTCTGCTTGGCTTTAGTTCAACTGTGCCCAACCACAGAGGAAAGACTCTCCCAGCAGACTCCCCCCCTGTTTGACCTTACTGACAGCCTGCATCTCACTAGTCATGTACCTTTTTAGTGCCACGTCCAAGCTCAAACCTCTCCCTATGCTTTCATGGTTGTAACCACAAAAAGAGCCAATGGAGCAGCTCAGTCAATACACCAGCAGGGACACAAACAATGTGAAGGACCTAAATACAGGTGACAGCTGTCTCAGAGTTCCACAAATCAAAATCACAGCCAATGAAGAGATGGCTGCAGCTGACACCTGCTCAGCCCACGTCTGGTGAGTGATAGACAGTTGTTTATCCACAGCATGTTTCCTCTGGAGCAAAGCTGAGGTGAATTTATGGAGATCAACTCATTTTCTTAACAGCATAGCAATTGAAAGATTTGTCTCATCCTCAATTCAGAGCCTAGGGAAAAAGGAGATTAAGAACTGGGCAGCAAATTACTGAAAGCACAAATGACACAACGCAACACCCCCATGAGAGACAGGAATACAAAATAAACACTTTAAGGGAAATCACAATGAATAGGAAGGACATTCAAGTGGAAAAAATGGGATGACATGCTCAGAGGATAGAGTAATGAACCCAAAAGGATAACACATCCCATGCTCTCAGGATTGAACACTTTCTGGGTGATCGCCCTAATTCATCTGGCCATCAGGGTTTCTATAAAAGGCAAGAATGCATCTGATCTCTCTCAAAACTTAGGCAGCTGCCCAGGTTGATGACTCAAACACGGGCACAAAAACACCAAAGGATTTAAAACACAGACAAACTCAGGGCTGCACACACCCTTGTAGAAATACTTTTAATGGAAGAGGAACATTTCAAACACCCCAAATCTTGAACGGTCCTCAAAAATGTTTCAACAATTGCAGTTGATGTATATTAAACACGGATATTTTTATCTTCTCCAGCCAAGTACAGTGTCCCCTCCATGATAAATGCAATTCATTTTTACATTAAAACTATTTTAATAACTTGCACTCATCCTTATAATCATTACAGTTACAGGTAAGGATTTCTGTACTTCATGGTAAAAGATCCAAAAGCCTTGCAATTAATTTTGTATTTTTATTCTCCAGCAGACTTTTCCTTCAGGCCTATAGAAATACTTCAGTAGTTCCCAGAATGCGAAAATTATTCTTACAGCACTCTGCTAATGTAACCACTTGCTTTACAGTATCACAGCTGAATGGCTTCCTCCTGGCTGGTGCACACACTCCTACCTATGTGTTGATTCATTCAGGAATGGTAATGCCATGACTCAGGGAGATGTTGAGTCACCAGTGATTCGAGACCTGTCCCCACAGCCCAGCTCATCGTTTCCTCAGCAGCAGGAGCAAACACACTCACCCAGTAGCTGCTGCAAAAGGAGTGGGCCAACCATGCTTCCCTCAGGACATCCCTCCAAAAGGAGCCACTGTGCCCTTGCAGTAGCAGAGAAACCAGAGAAACAGGGCACTGGGGCTGAGGAACAGCTCCATGCAGGGGAAGGATCTGGTTGCTCTGCAGAGAGCGAGGAAAGGAGAGATTACCTGTAGCCTTAATAGTTCCCAAGGAAAGGCACCCTATTTGCAGCTATCACCATTACTGCCTCCACACTGCAGGGAGTGCCTTCTCCTGCCTTCTGCTCTCAGCCTTGACCAACTCAGGGCCACATGGCAGTTACAGTTGTTAAGAATCCCAAGACTCTTGTTGGGACAGGATTCCAGGTCTCTCCCTCTCATTGAGAAGTCACCCAAGAGCAGAGCACAGCCCAGAGGGAACACCACCACAGCTGAGATAAGATGACTTAAACCCTGGCAGAGACCCAGTTCCTTCCTCCAGAAATCAGCAGATACAGGAAGAGCCTCAGACAGTGTCAGTCATACAATCTGGACCTTTCTTCCCTTTCCCTTTGGCGGCTCTCGGGAAGATTCACAGCCCATTTGGCTCACTGCAGCCTTTATCTCAAAGTTCAATCGTAGCAAGAGCTGCAGAGAGAACATTAGAGTCTGCTCTTCCTTCCCTCTGGGGATGAGCAGTGCTGCTGTGGGAATTCTCCTCAGCTGGGAGAAGACTCCAAGTCTTCAGTACCTACAAGGCTGCTGCATAACCTCAGTCAACAGCCAAGGACTTGTGCCAGGGAAGAAAAATCTAAGTAGCCCTCACCTTCCTGGGAAAGGGAAATGCAAACCTGTAAAGATTATTCACTGAGCAGACTGCATTTCTTTTTGCTGGGAAGGTGACCACTTCATTTTTCACTTGATTTTACTTATTGCTGCAACTTTCATACTGAATCTCACATCTTAAATCCATTTTAGAGCACCCACCCTGTTCCCCAGTGACTCTGCCCCAGCTTAGCTGCCCAACAAGGCAGCCACCCCTCAAGCAATGTCCTCCACATAAAAATCATCACCTGTATGGGTCAGAGTCAGGGACAGAGATTTTGGGGGGCGGTAGGTATGGGAACAGCTACATCAGGATTGAGGCATGAATCACCACCCCAGGGAGAAACAAGTCCCACCACTCCTCATGGCTCAGCTGCATCCCAGCCACGTATTTGCAGCTTGACATTTTTAAAACTTAGAACTTGCTGCTTCCCCAGTCAGGTGTCAAGCACTCCTCCTCTATCTGTGCATCAGCTCACGGATGAAGCCTGAAGGACTGGCTCCAACTGGACCTATGGCTTCCACAAAGGCCATTTAAGGGAGCTGAATCCCTTCCAAGAAGGCTTACAAAAGGATTAGCTGAGCTGGAAGCTGAACATGGACCTCAGTGTCTCAGCTTGGTGCCTCATTCACAATGTCAGCCTCTCGCTTTCTCTGCAGACACAGTAAGAAAAGTCTCCATTAAATAAAAAAAAATAATAGTAATAAAAAGAGAGCATGTGAATGCAGAACTAATCCCCGAGGATTTGTGTATGGATCACTCCTTTGCCATTGTCAGCTCACTCTCTAACAACAGCTAAGAAATTTTCATCAGTCAAATCAAACCTATTTTAACAGAAAGAAACATTGGCAATGTTGCATGGGAAAACATGCCTTATTTCACCATTGCACAGAGACACACAAATTGCTCTCCACTGAAAGAGAAAAAAAAGTCCCTCTTGAACAAGTGTTGCCTATAAAATAAAAGAAAATTCAAAAAATTCCCCCCTCCCCCCTCCCTGGTGCTGTATTAATTAATAGAAGAGACTGTAAGAGAGGCAGGGTCAGAGTAACAGAACACCATTCATACCAAAAGCCCTGAAACTGAGATCAGGCAAGGTAGGGCTACTGGATGGAATAAACCCAAATTGGCAGAGGCATTAACCAAATCAGCCACCTTCATCTCTGTATATTTAGGAATATCATAGAATCACAGAATGGTTTGGGTTGGAAGAGACCTTAAAGGTCATCCAGTTCCACCCCCCCTGCCATGGGCAGGGACACCTTCCACTAGCCCAGGTTGCTCCAAGTCCTGTCCAACCTGGCCTTGGACACTTCTAGGGATGAGGCAGCCACAGCTTCTCTGGGCAACCTGTGCCAGGGCCTCCCCACCCTCACAGCCAGGAATTTCTTCCTAATATCCAATCTATAGATACAGATTGTTGTTAAAGCATCCAGAGCTGCTGTTGAGGTAACTTCAAGTTACCCAAGGGTTGCTTACCTGTGATTCAGTCTGGATTCACAGGCACTAAGAGAAGCAGCCTGGGTTGCACTTCTCGAGGTTGCTGACAACCAACACACAACTGCAGAGAAATGAGGAAATTAATATCTTGGTGCTTTCACTTTGCTGCTTCAAGTTCCCCATCTCACAAAGCAAAACTGGCTATAACATGCTGGCAAGGCTTTTTAAAACAGCAGATCTACCAAAGGGGGAAAGAAAAAAAGAAGGACAAAAAACCAAACGAACAAAAAAAACCCCAGTGTAAATCCTGACCTTGGAAGAGGTGGCAGAGAAGCAAAAAGAATTGACTGAGCCACAACTGTGACTAACAGGTCCACCACTATAAAGGATAATTTTTTTCACTGCTGCTGCCTTTCATACTTCAGAGGAAAAATCTCATGGCAGCATTGAGATACCAGGCAGGTTTACACTGAAAGGAATGAGGAAATTATAGCTGCTCAAGCAAGTACCACTGCTGGGCATGTGCTGATAACACAGAAAGGCCTGAAAAAATAACCTAAAAAAAAAACAGAAGAAAAAACCCCCAAACTCCAAGGCCTCCCACCCCCACATTCCACTCCCTACTTCACTTCTCTGCCCTGTTGGATTAAGCTTTCCCAGTTTAGGAAGGGAATTACTCAATCAAATGTGCCAGGATTCACAGAGCCAGAGATGAGCTCCAGATGGGGAGAGCCTTCCAAACTCAGTGTTTTGGAGCTCTGAGAAGGCTGTGATTGCTCCCTTCTGCATGGATGCTACACCCAGTGCCCGAAGAGTTCTGGCACTGGGCATTGCTGATCATCCTGGGATGGCAAGAACATGGCAGGGAAGTGATATGTGATGTGATACAGGGCAGAGGGTACTGACCATGCAGCACCCCTGGGGCTGCTTTCATTTACAGCCACATGGTTCTTCACAACCAGAAGCAAAACATGCACGGGATCTGCAATAGGAAAATGCAGCATCTTCTCCAAAAGCTACTCGTGGAGTGAAGAATCATAGCTCAGCTCCTGCCTGCAGAGATAAGGATGTCACAGCTCCCGAGCAAATCCCTGCTCAGGTAAAGCCCAGCACTGGCCCGTGGAAGCTGTTGATGAGTCAGGACACAGCACAGACCTGCAAGGACCTGGCAGACAGCTCTGACCAAGACAAAGCCCACTTGGGGGAGACAGAGGCCATCTCCAGCAGGCAGGTCTGTTCGGGGGACTGCTGCAGTGGGAACACCATGCCACCAACTGCTGTTGTAAATACATCAATCTCAGTCCTCAGAACAGCTCCAACTTGGTCCCGGCAGCCTCCTCTGAGCAGCTGCTCTGGGAGGCAGGAATGTCCCACGGACCCTTAAACTGTCACCTACTCATGCATTTATCAACTAGCACAGCCTTTCACTTCAAGCATACTTTTCCATACCTCTCCTTCACTCCCTGCCACACGCATAAGCAGCTCCCAGCCCTCCTTCCAGACTCTGCTGCACAGTTGGAATAAACTCAGGAAAGCTTCTCTAATCCCCTCAGGGGAGATGGCCACGCTTCACCTTCCCTGCACCTGCTCAAATTTCAGATTATCACTCTAAATAGTCAGCTCTTATTCCCAAAATCATTTAAGATCCAGCTGCAGCCTGCAGCTAAATCCCCAGCATAGTATTAAAAAAAAAAAATCTTCTCAGAATGAGAGAGACATCCCCTCTTCAAGAGCTCGCTCCATAAGAGGCAGAACAGGGAATGCCTCCAGGTCCTTCACCCTGAAAAGGTTTCAGTGAGGCAGTTCAGAGTTCAGAGATTTCCGTTTCCCATCTTAATTCTACAGTCAGGAGAGATGAGGGCTGGCTTTGCAGTAATCCTCCTCTCCTCTCTGTGCATCTAAATGAACTATGAAATTGGAAAGGAGGGAGTCTCAGCATCTTCACCTGTGCCTGGCTCCTGAGCCAGCCTTGCAGCCACCTCAGCAGCAGGAACAGCTGCCCCACATGATGCTCAACCTCTCCCCAGTTACTCCTTGTTCTGCCAGCCTAAGTGTCATGAGAAACTGGGGGTGGGCGAGGAAAGGAAAAAATTAAATCAAGGCAGAACCCATCCTCCTCATCTCCTTCTCTGAGCAATAAACTCAAATCCCAATGGCTGGTACCAAAGCTGACATGTCTGCAAGGGATAAGCAAGGAAAGACCAGTGCCCTTGCAACCTAACGTGGCATTTTTGGAGAGGATAAATGTACTATATGAGAAACTCTGTGAGGTGCTGCTGTCAGGATTGATGCAAGTTAGTCTGGACTCCTGTTTTGCAAGACTATTGAGAGAGATGATGAAATTTGATTTCTGAACTTCTTGCCATGAGGCCAGGAGGGTGAACATCATTTAGTGGCATATAGTGACTGCCCTCTGATATTCCCACTTGCACTGACACCCAAGAAAAGCCTTTGGGAAGGTCCTGGGGCTGCTCTCAAGGGCACAGTCAGCACTTGGCCTGGCCTGCATGACCACAGGCCCCTCAGATCTCCTGCCTTCCCAGCCCCTGGGCAAGCAGGACAACACCTTCAGAAGGAAAAGACAAACTGCTTCATTCTCAGATTGCAAACACAGATATAAGTCTTGACTGTTTCCAAAACATGAACACAGAGACAGGAGCTACGTTTGGGTGAGCTGAGCAACCCAGAGGCTTAAAATTTTTGTCAGACAACAATTCTTCATAAGTTGCTGCTCTGAGCAACAGTAGGTCCAACAGCTGTTAGTGCCCTAAAACAAGAACTTATAAGGGGAAAAATTTTAGGTCTCATTTTTTTCCTTCTTTCTCGTCTGACAGGACCCTGGAGAGTACAGACTTTTGTCATTTCTCCACGTTCCCTTGGGTCAGTGCAGAGATGTTTTTCCTATAGGAGCCAGGCAAAACCTCACTCAATCATGGTCTCATCTGTGCTTCAAAGAGAAAAGTAGCTGGACAGAGCCCAGCACAGCAGAGTGGGCAGAGAGCCCGTTCAACTCCTATCTCTAAAATCACCAGATCCACAGAGCAGACCAGAGACTTGGAGCACCTGGATTCAGGGAGCTGTTCCCAGAAGCAAGGCCCTCACAGATGTCTGCTGTACTGGGACAGGTGATGCCTCAGGGAACTGAATGTGGTGCACACTGAAAATTGGCTATGAGAACTGGGAAAGAGAATTCCTAATGGGAAAAGGGAACACGCCTGCAGCTCTGAATTCAACACCAGGGGACTGGATTGCTGCTGCAGACTGGCTCTGACCGCAGGCTACAGCTGTTTCAATCCCTTCACAGCCCTCCAGTGAAACCGTCTGCAGCATCTTCAGATGTACCAGCTGCCTCCTGCCCCATCCCACCCTGCCAGGCTGCTTCCAGAGAGCACACAGAGCTCAGGCATTTGCCCAGCAGGACTGAGACACACAACCAGTCCTCAGAATACATGGAGGTGCAGAAGAGCCGCGCTCCTTGCACCAAAGTGGCTCCATTTGGTCATGAGCTGTCCTGGATGATGATTTCCTTCTAAAAAGATCTGCCTAGGGATCCAACCACAGTCCTGCTGCCCCCAGTGCTGCCAGGCAGAAGGATATGGGGAACCATGGGAAAGGTACCTTACCCAAATCCCTCCAGTTTCAGGGTTCACTGCTCCATTCCCTCACTCCATCAACAGACGATATCTGCAGCCACAAATTCCACATCCATTAAACCAGTTTCCACTGAGTGCAACACCAACATTGCTGTGGGTTACCAAAGGCTGCCCCATACACTGGTCTACTCCCAAGCATGCCATCCCAGATATTTCACCTCCCAACATCCAAATGGGCAGTTCACAGCTCCAGCATTTCAGGTGTGATAGATCAGTCGGGCTCCAGGCACAGGGAAAAGAGCAAAGCTGTGTTTGACAGCAACTGTATTTGTCTCTCCACACATTAAAATATGATTAAGACTATTAAATAAACCAATTTATTTTTATGGGATCATTTCCCTAATGCTGAGAAATCCACTAACCTCGCCAATACAATTCCCACTGGGAAGCAGGAGGCAGAAGCTGGTGCTGAGTGAAATTAAAGCTTCCCTACATTGCACAGGGTAAAAGGAAGAACATTAATTTTCCTGTAGGTACTGATTTTCTTTAGATTAGGGAAATGCTTACACATACTCATCAGTTAAAACTGAGCAAAAGAGAGTAGATAACCTTTATGAGGAAAGTGATCACTCAGCCCCAAAAAGGAATTTAAACCAGGAAAAAAATGTCTGAGTTAAGACATTTAAAATTACTTTCTACTCCAAACTAGAATGGAAAGGTGGACTGCTGAGGTCTCTCATGAACTGAAAAATGAGACATTAAGGAGCCCCGGATGAGAAAGATTGGAATTGAAGGTTTCTTTTCAATAGAACCACAGTATTTTGCTAAATACTAACACCTTTTGGCTTCAGGTGAAGAAAAGTTTTAAAAAGCTCTTGTCTCCATAAGTATTTACCACGGAAAATATCAGTGGAAGCACATTTTTTATTTACAGAAGTTTCTTTAACATTACTAATTTCTTTTATTATGGGGCTTTGGAGAAGGTATATGAATTGATGATTAACTCAGGAGGAGGGCTCTGAGCTGTGAAATCTCAGAGCCAGAAAGCAGCACTTGAACAGGGTGGTTGTGTGATCTTTACATCACCTGTAGGTAGGAATTACAACAAGACAAGCTGAGATGTGTGGACTGCTCTGCTTAAGGGATTTAAATGTAACCACAGGAAGGATTTCAGGCTCAGGGAATATCAACAGCACAGTTGGTAGCAGTAAGTTGGTAAGTCAACACCAGTGGGACAAGTACTTGTCTTTCTGAAGTCAAAGTCTTATTAGGTACACTTTTGGCTCATCAACTTTTTGGCTCTTTTTTAGCCAACTTTACTGGAAAGTGATGACAACAAGAGAGATACCTGTGTACAGGCTACTGCCAGGCAAACAGGAGAGAAGTTGAATGACATGCTGACAGCCAAGCACCCCTATGTTCCCCTCATGGACAGTGTGTTACTCCCCATCTATAAATAATGCAACAGAACTGTCTGCAAAGAATTCACCCGTGGTTATTCTGTTACTCGGCGCACACAGGACTGAGACCAGGGCTTGTTAACCCCAGCAATGTGGCAAGGGGAAGCACTGCCCAGCCACAGCCACGTCATGACTAAAGGAGAGGTGGCAGGAGGATTTGGGCAAATTATGCCTGCAGCAGCTGGGAGCTTGGGCTGATAAACAGCATCAGAGCAGAGCAATGCTGAGCTGCAGGTCAAAGGGGCAGGGCAGCTACTAATTTATGATGCATGAGTTGTTATTGCCAAAGTATCACATTGTTCAGCCTGTCTATTTTTTCCCCCATGGGAAGCCTGCCCATGGCAGCAGCACAGCTCCAGGTGCCGAGCAGCTCCAGGGCTGTGCTGGGACACATCCACCCTATCCCAGTCTGCTGCAGTGTTGTTTCATCACTCCACACTGCATCAAATCCAACAGCTCCTCACCCCAAGGGACTGCTCCAAGGGGATCTTTTCCTTTCAATCTCCCCTCTCCTGCAGTTCCCTTCTTGTTTCTTCACATAAAGCCCCCAGACCCCTCCCTGCTCAGTGCTCTGCAGCCCCATGGAACCACTGCATTGCCACACTGAGCACAAGAGCCTGCTCGGGGACCAGAAGCAGCATAATCATCACATCAGTGCAGGCCTGCACCCAAATTAACTAGTTGTAAGGAGCTGCAGGGCTAACTGGCACCACACAGCACTGGTGTTCCTGTCCTGCTTCAGGGACTGGAGCCTGGCACAGTCAGTGCAAACACCAGTTTGCTCAGAGCTCCCTTCTGCTGCTCATCACTAAATGGAGCCATGCCAAGGGGCAGAGGTGCATCCAACAGACACCTCTGTTAAGAAACAACACAAGATTCCCCTTCCACCCACCATCAGGAACAGCCCAGGACACACCCACAGGTCCAGCTGGTTCAGACAGGGTTTTTTCTCCTGCCCTTGGTTCTCAATCTAGAAGCACGAGGTGGGTCTATGCAAACATGTAACCCCAACACCAGCTCCAAAGTCCCACACTAAACCTCTGTCTGTACAGCTTATACTCAGCCACATAAGCAGCACCATTTCAAGGTTTCACCAGTGTCTAGGAGGCCTTTAATAACCATTAAAGATGCCAATAAACATTTGAGCAACTTTAGTAACCTTTAGAGAAGCCAGTAGACATTTATGCAACTTTCTGAATTGGAGCAATCCAAAGAACCCACCAGATTTTCTCCTTCCCCTGTCACTCCTCACTCTGTAACTTCATGGTTCTTATTCATTCTCATCTCTTACCATGCTCTTCTACAAGCCACTGGGTGCTATGTGCCATCTGCCAAGGTACCAGATTTTTGCTGCTACTGCAGATGTCACAGACGTGGGGACCATTAGATTGGCAGAGGGACAGGAACAGCAGTTCCTGGCAAGGTTAAGTCTCAAAGCAGTCCACAAAAATTCAGAAAGCTCCCCAAAGATGCACACAAAGGAGAGGCCTTGGTGGCTCAGACATTGTGCTGCCCAGTTACTATATACCCACCCATCTCAGAGCACTTAGAATTTGCTCACCAGGAGCACAGGGAATGTGGACACAGGCAGAAAAGGAGCAGTGACAGAGATGAAGAGGTCTTGCATAAAGCAAGGGTTGTGCAAGATGAGAGATAAACAGGTGAGGTGGGAATCTGACACATGAGAGAGGAAAGAGTGATACAGATGAAAGCTTTTGAGAAATGCTGCCTGCCAGGTGCTGGCACACACCAGCAGAAACCACATCAAAACTCATCAAGTGTTGACAAGAGGCTTCGTCAAGGAGTGCTGACCAGGGACAGCAGAGATATTTTCGTACAACGTGCTGCCAGTTTGGAGAGTGAAGGCAGAAGCTCTTGTCAGAAGGGGAGAAAACCTATTACCTTACACTCCTCCCTCGATGTATTTTGAAGTCTTGAAAACTTATCCTGATGGAAAAGGTCTGTGTTTTTCAGCAGTGAGCTACAGCTCCAGAGAACATCCAGTGCAGCTCTTGGGAAAGGTTCCCAGAGTGGAATTTCTGAAAGTTTACTAGTTACTTTGGCAAATTATTCACATAGGATGCTCTTGAAGGAAAAATACACGTCTATCCACAGTTATTGTTCCAACCTCATCTGGCTGGAAGGAGGGCAGAGCATTAGCTCTCATTAGTTTAGGAGGGGATGGGTTTTCACCAAGCTCTTTTACCCGCTCTACTCAGGAGGAGTCACAGGAGCCTTCCCCATCTCACACCTCACAGACTTGGAGGAAGCTTACCCAGCGGTGGCACAGCAGATTTGTTGTCAGACCAAGTGCATGAACAGTGTGCCAGCTTTAAATCCCAAAGCTCAGGCACCCCTGACACAACCAACATCACCTGCATTTTGATCTGCTTCATCACAGTCTGAGCCAGGAGATGAAGTAGATCAGATTTTACACCATTACTGCCTGTACCCTCTGGTAGTTCAAACACCAATCCCAGTTTTAATTTATTATAGGAATAAGGCTCTTCTGTTACTTCTGCTCCCCCTAACCTGACTGCCACTGGTACAAACATGAAACACAGCAAGATCTCTCATCAGGAATAACAAAACTTACAGCTTTTTCATGATCATGCTCCTTTTTTATGCCTCCAGGACCTGCCAGATTTCAGCAGCTCTTCAAGCCACAGCCACCCCCCTCCTGGCTTGCCCAGCTAAAGCTGATGCCACTCCCCCATAGCCCAACCCTCTGATTACAGCCGGAACAGGCACTTGCATCCCACCTCCCTTTGCAGCTGACAGGCATTAGCCCCTCAGGATCCTTGAGCTTAAACACATCAAATTGCATTAACAGACCCTAGGGGGATTTATTTTCTAGACTCATGTGAAAAATTTACAGAAAAAGCTTCTAAGGATGTGAGAGACACAGAAACACTCAGATTGATGACAAGATCTATAATCACACAGAGCTGTGAAACAAGCAGCTTGGAACAGCAAGAGCCTGGCCACAACCAGCCCTTGCAGGGGAGAACGTGTTCTGTACAATGGAAAGATTATTATTATTTTTTCTTCCTATTCATTGTTCCTTTTCTTTCTAAAACCCTCCACATAACACCAGGGGTGATGTATTAAAAAGTGCAGATGTCAAAGAATGGTCCCTGGTACATTTAACAGCTCCTTTATTCCTTCTGAAAAGGACCTGGGATCAGCAGTCCAGTCTTGATATCCTCAAATGGTTTTTTAAAAGCAACATTTCCAGTCCAACTACTCTTAACTCACTGTAATGCACCAAGTCTTAAACATACATTTCTTTCTGTAGTGACTTAAAGGCCAAAAAATCAGTGAAATAAAAGAAATACCCCAGACTCTGATCTCTCCTCCAGTATGAGCTTATTTCAAGGATGTCAGAACTGTATTCACACAAAAGCTATATAGAAGTCCAGGGATGAAATAGCTTCAGCATTAACTATGAAGTGGTGTCTCCTGCTTAAAGCTCTCTGTGTAGTGAATGACTAGAAAGTAGTGAATGTTCTGCCAGTTTTTCAAAGAAGGTTTCAATGGTGAGCTGAGGGACTACAGAGCAGTGAGGATGATGAATTAGGAGAAACTGGAGTAAAGAAGAGCATGAACAGGCACTTGAACAACCATACGGGGGAAAAGGCAGCTCAGGATTTCAAAAGAAAAGCTCTGCCTCAGGAAGAGATTGGAGCTCTCTGAAGGAGCCCAAGAATGTGTAGAAAGGGTGCAGTTTGCTTGGACTATCAGAAAGCAGTTGGCAAGGCCCTTCAACAGGTAATCGTCCAAGCACCAAGAGCAAGGATCATCATACAAAATAAGTAATTGGTTAACAGATAAGAAACAAAGTGGGAATAAATGGTCAATTTTCAGAGAAGACAATCACCTGTGGTGTCCAGCCATCCAGTGCCTTCATAAATCAGCAGGGAAAAAAAGAAGTGAAGGGGAAAATTACCAAGTTTGCTGATAACACGAAGTGATTCTGGGGAGTAACCATGAAGTTGGACTGAAAAATTAGACTTGTTTGCTTCTTGATCCTGATATTGTCTCAGCCTCCCCCCTAGGTCTGCACAGGCAGCAGGGCACCAGCAGTAAATGCTCCTCTGAGCTTACAGAGCCCATGACGGGCTTTTGAAATGTAACTGAAGTGAGGTAATTAAAGCAGCCAAGTGGGTCCCTGCATTGTGTGCCCTGGGCTGGCTGTGGGGCTGCCGAGGCACAGACATGGCAAGGAGCAGCTCATGAGAAAGTCTAGCAGCGAGGTAAATGAGTTTGAAGGGGAAATGCTTGATACTGATGGCCAGAGGCGGCACAGGTAGCAAAGATCTGCCCTTCCCTTCTGCCCAAGTGAAGTGCTGTCAGCTCCCACTGCTTTCAGTGCACAGCTGAGTGATTTCTATTTGCCACGCTGCAAGGAGAAGGCTCTGCCAGATGCTGCACTGGCACAGAGTCCTGGACCAACATTCTCATTAGGTAATGTCCCAAGGGGACAGGAGCTCAGACACAGCCACCAAGACCTTCTTTGCTAAAAGCTGTGGGATATCTAACTGCAGTCATGACCTAACTGAGTCATGCACTGCTAATTCAGGCTCGCAAAAGGAGCTTCAAGCCACTAAGATCCTTGAATGTTTTGCTTGCAGTTAGCACTGGAACTGTTTAAAGGCTCACAGCAATGATGGACTGTGCAAACAACCATCATCTCAGGTAGCAGGTGCCCAGCTTCTCCCATTTGGACACAGACGACTTGCAAAGTGGTAACTGTTTAAAGGCCCCCTGCCAGCCCCAGCCCTGTGAGCCGGTCTGTGTTCCTCACCTTCAGCACTCTAGCCTGGAGAACCATATTATTTCAAAACAGCCTGCTAAAGACAGGGCTGGCTTTTTAGCCCTGCTAAAAACAGTGCTGGCAACATGGGAATAGCTGGGGTGTGGGCTACCAAGGAATCATGGGGATTTGGGTAGCAGGGGTGGGACAGGCTCCCCTCAGCCAGGTGCTCAGGCAGGGACCGTGACCAGTCTGAAGCTCTCAGAGCCCAGGAGCTGAGTGGGAAACCTGCCTGCAGCTCCAAGCATACACTTCAGAGGCAATGTTCCCACCCTGTTCACACACGGAGCAGCCTCACAGTGAAGGCAGAGTGGCTTTGAGCACAGCTGTGCTGTGTAAGCGTGTGAAATGAAGCACAATCACGTGGCCAAAAACTGCGTCCACATCCTCATGGGAATCCAGAGATGACATGCTCAGGGTCTGGAGACACAGAAGAAGAGAACTTCAAACTACTGCTGATTTCTGCAGTGAGAGGGTGTTTTTTTATCTTTTGGAGTGTGTTTTCATTGATACAGGTGTCTCTATATTTTGACACAGTCTGGAAAGCAGGGGATGCTGCTCCCTTTGGCTCTCCAATAAAACAGCCTGACCTTTGACACCTCTTCCAGAAAGTGAACTCACCTCCTCTTCAGCAGTATGCAGCATCCAAAGGCCATGGCACACTGCAAAGGCAGTTCCCAGCCCACTGGGAACAGTCTGTTTCAAACATAAAGATTTTACAAGACCTCCAAGTGCGCAGCACCGGTACAATAAAAATGTGGTATTTTACACTGCAGCTTCACGGTGACTTTTTTATGCAGCATCTTCATGGTGATTTTTTGTGGCTGCTGCCATAAGCTTTTCAGCTGCTGCTGGGAAATCAGCAGAGATAACAAAATATTTGTAGTCAGTTTAATCCAGGCAAGATACTGTGTCCACCGTGCAGAGTTTAGGTGAAGTAAGGGTATTTTTGAAGAGTACTAAGTACTCCAGAAATAAGAGGGAGATGATCTCATTGTGCCTGAGGGCACTGTCCCAGCAGTTCAGTGTGGTTGAGTGCAGGAAGGGAGACGGTGGGAGCAGCACAGCTGGGCCAGGACAGGCATTTCCCTTGGTGCAACCAGCAGCCTCAGCCACCACAGTGATGCAAACACATGATAAATTGAGTTCCAGCAGACCAGTCAGTCTGACAGAGGCAGAAAGACATTGCTTGGGCTGCAAATGGGCAGTTTACCTCCCATGATGGGTTTCCCTGCACACCTCTCAGAGCACCCCCTTCTCTCACCAGTGATGGGAGAGCCCTCAGCAACCACAACCCCATTTCAGTCCCCACCATGTGCTGTGTGTGCAGCCCTTTCCCACTGAGTGGGGCAGCACTCAGCTACAAAAAAGCTTCCATTAACCTAAGTGTTACTTAGGATCAAACCAAGCCAAAGCAAAGCATTTTGAGACAATCAAACATATTTTCCAACTGTGGAACCAGGAATCTGCTCAGTCTTCCTACTGCTTTCAGCCAGGGAATTAAGCCCCTTATTCTACATTTGAGCCATTTCCAGGAGAAATTCCCTCTGACACAAAATGCCAACGGCCACATCCTTTGGAAGCAGAGTTTATAATATGCAGGAGAGAGCAATGGTGAGAGGGGACAGAGGAGTGCTGAACCCAGGGACAAGGGAAATGAAAAAGGAAAGAAACCACTGCCTGAGAGGAACAGGTGAAGTGCCACATCCACTGTTCATTTTACCCAACATCCTCCAGCCCATTCTTACATAAAAAAAAAAAAGCCAACAGAGGAACAAACGCCACACAGCCATCTCCCCTGTGCCCTGCAGGGTCCATCACTGCTGCCCAGACCTTGTCCTGCTTGAGCAGGGAGGTGGGACCAGATGCCCCACTGAGGTCCCTTCCAACCTCACTCACTCTGTGATTCTGTGTGACTGTGATGGCCCTGCACACCACAGACTGAACCACTGGGACAAATCCCTTGGGCCAGGGGACAGGCAGCAGGCTCAGCTGGGGCTGCCCATAGCCTGGAGCACCCACACTGTACTCCTTATGCCAGACTGGGAATGGCTTACAGAGAGGAGCACAGCCTCTGCCCCTGCTTGGTGACCCCCCAAAATTCTGCTCTGCTCCCACACTGCTGGGAGCGGGCTGAATGCTTCTGGTCAAGAGATGCCCCAAAAGATCCAAGGGAAAACAGTGCAGAGCAGAAAGGGGCTGACACAGCATCATGAGGACCCTGGCTCAGAGTTTGGTGACACTGCCACAAGGGGGAAAAAAGCACTTTACTGTCTCCTTTACTGTGTTCTCAGCAAAGTGAAGACAGGCACTAGAAGTCAGCACTGAGCCATCACCAGTAAGAATGGAAGTTACTCATCAGAATAAGCAAGAAAATGTATTATGTGGGAGTATAATGTATTACAGAAAAGCAGCTTTTTAAAGGAGAATTTGAATTATCATTTGGTGCTTCAGAGAGGTGACCCGCAGCAGCTGTCACCATCCCCAGGTCCTTCCAGCTCTACTCCAACGTGTACAGGAGGGCAAATGCCACCACAGAGTCCACAGTGGCATAAACTCTGTGCAGTGACATTTCCTGCTCTTTACATGCTGCCAGACAACCTTTCCCACTTCATCTTGTGTCTCTTGCGAGGGTGTTTTGAAAGCTCCAGTAGAAATTCTCACTGCCAGGCAGAGGCAGCAAGAGCTGGGGATGTGTGCTGCCCTCTGTGCTGAGAAAACACAGATCAGCAGCAGGAGCTTTAGCTGGAAATGCTGGGACACTGATTTTTCTTTTCCCTACAAGTCTTTTGGCCCCAGAACACTTCTGTAAATCTTCTAATTCCCAGCTATCAGGAATCAGGCTGAGAGATATGAAATAATCTCCCAGGAGAGAAGAGGGCAGCTGGAGAGGAGGAGAGGATGGCTGAGGACATTGAACCAAAGTGAAAAGCAGCAGTGGTCAACACCAGGCAGATTAGAGCATGGAGGTGCTGCACAGGATATACGGGATAGAAAACAATGGCAAAGAAGCTTTTGCCTCTAGTATAGCAACAGGTTTTGGCCTATGGAAGTTGTGTGTTTCAGTTTGGCTGTACTCCCAATGGCTTTTCTAATGATGATTTGCAGGATTTCCAGGAAAACTCTGCTGTGACTTTATTTTGCTAATCTTTAATGCTTTTCAATAAAGAGAATTCAAATGATCATCCGTCTGTGACCCCTACCCCATTACTTACAAAATAGTGACAAAAAGATGATGAGGTTATAACTGACACAGAGGAAAATGTGACATAGTACCCAGGCCAAATCCTCCTTCATGCCAAAGAGGTTCTTCCAAAAGGGAGAGGGATCATTTTTGAGAAGGAAGCTCTTCTCACACTGGGAGGGAAGGGATGACATCTTCTGCCTCCCACAGCCTGCCTGCCTTCCCCTGAGTAATCACAGTCTCTGCAGCTCTTCCAGAAACTGAAAAGGAGGTCGGAAGGTCAGAGGATAAAGAAGCTCAAACACCACATCTCAGACGTTGCTAATAAAAATGTAAATAGGGCTTTGCACACTGAGGGGGTAACTGTCTTCACAAAATTGTGGAGGATCTGGCAAGATGGTTTGATTTAAAAGCTTTATTATGGCACCTGTGCAAATGACATCTCGGCTGCACTCTATTAGTGCAAAAGGCTGCCAGCAAAGTCACCAGCTTATGTGAATTAGCAGCACCCAGCTATAAGCACTGCCAAAAGAGCTTTAGCCCTGCTCAAACGTCTCCAAAAAGCACCTGAGGCTAAGACAGGCTTACAGCAGCACAGGCCACCACAGGCAGGATCCACTCTGCCACCACAGACAACAGCACCTGGCTGGGGGAGTGACTGTGACAAACCCATAAGCAGACATACTACTCACTGATGGGAGATATAAAACCACTCACAGCTAATCATGACTTTCTCTACTTGTACAAAGCACAGGCTCATTAGCAAAGGTTTCCAGCGTCCTTATCTCTGGTCTCTGCAGTTTTCTGTACCCCAAAAACCACAGGGTTTTACCTGTAAATCTCAGGGAGTCAGAGCATGGGTCCTCTGCCCTTTCCCACCCAAACTCCCGGGCAGCAGTGGGGAACAGCGGGGTTGCTTCCCCTGCCCTGGACAGTGACATTAGTAGGACCAGAAACATCACAGGCATGGTAGCTGACAACCTGAGACAGACCATCTCCATGCCCCTTCAGCACCACCCCTTGAACTGTCCATGCAATTCCTACTGGCAGGGGGAAAGCAGAGCAGCTCTAAATCCCAGATCTGTGTAAGGGATCCTGGATGAGGGAAAACAAACTGGAGATTTCAGCCCCCAGAGCCTCCCTTTCACACAAAGCAGCTGAAAGCAAAGCTATACAGACTCCAGAAGGACAACTGAAGTCTGATATTGCAAAGGAAAAAAAAAAACCAACAACAAAAACCAGGAAGAAAGGAGACCAAAATGCCAAAAAACCCTCAGTGAAGTCTCCAAATGCGTTGGCCATGTATGGTGGCTCTTTCACCACTGGGGACAGACAGCAGGAAGAGTGAAGAAAGCAACTGGGGACCAGCTGGGAATTTGGATATCACATCTGCACATGTCCAAGACTGAGTCCTGAAACAGAGGGATTTAAATTCAACTTTCCTAGGAACAAGAGGCAACCAACAAGAGACTGCCATGTCCTGCACAGTGAGTCACAGGTACCTCACCAATGCTCTTCCTCAGGAGCTGCTGCCATTTGGGTGTGTTCCTGGCTCTGGGAGAACCTGAGCTCACCACGATGCTGCAGATGTTTGGTCCTCTCTGGGCTGATCCTGGATTCAGAGCAGCTTCTCATAATCTCATTTGAATTTCTGTGTGAGCACGGTAACGTGCATGGATGCTATACCATGATTACTTGTGGGTATTAAAGGGGCCCTGCTATGGAGGTGAGTAAACTAAGTCAGGCAAATGGGAATCACATCTTCTCCTGAGCCTGCACATGTTTCTAGACCTGATCCAGATCAGGAATGCAGACACATTCATGAGATTTTTTTCCTTTTATCAATTTTGGCTGCATTTGTACATGCTTTTCCCTACACAGAGGGAGCAGCATTTATTAGACTTTTTTTGAAATGCGATACCTAGACAAACTTATGCATCCAGCTCGGAGTAGAAGGGAGCCCATGGCTGCTGGCAAACCTGGACTCAAAACTGCCCCAGCAAAGGTGGAACATGTCAAAGGGCCCTGCACAGACCTGGGAAGGCAGCAGACTGGTGGGGTGCACAGCTGGCAGCACACACAGCTCCATTAAAGATACACAAGAAATTTTACAGTTTCCTTGAGGTTTGAATCAGTTACCAAACACAATCAAATTCACATAGCACTGGCATAAATCCTCACATCAAAGGGGAGAAGGGGTCTCTTTTGCCCTGTATTTGATAGAATAATTACGGTTATTGCCTTTGCAGTAACTTCAGAAGACCTCTACGCAGAACTCGAGCCCTGTAGCAGTGGATGTTGTTTGAATGATTAAACAGACCTGTTTCATATCTCAGAGGGCTCCTATCTTCATCCAGTATTGACTGTGCTGTTCCTAGTCCTGTTACAGGCTGCCACTCCTGTCTGTAGCTCTAATATCATCAGACAAACATGGAAAACCCTGAAACTCAGAGCACTGGGAGACGAGTGAGCACAACTCTCTGTTTTACAGATGAAGAAAATAAGGGGAACAGAAGCGGCAAAACTACAACCACCAACAACCCTCTGAGCCAGGGCTGTGAACCTGACACTGTCCACACTGCTCCAGACACCTCCTCTAATGACTCCAGCAGGACACAGACTATATAGGAGTCCAGCTTCCCCCAACAGTAGCCTCGTGGGCACCGAGATTTCCTGATAAATCAAATCACTAGTTTAATGTTTTTTGAATGGTTTTAATGCCACAAAAGGAAGTATCAAGTTAGGATCAACTAGTCCAGAAAACTGATGGATTGAGCAGAAGCCTTCCCCCATCCCACTACTCCTTCCTTTCCCTGGGGTGAATCAACACCAACCCAAATGTCACTTTAGTGACAGAGGAGCAACAGGAGTGTGGCAGTTCCAGTGTGAGTGCCCGGAGAGAGACCTGCACACACCTACCATGTGCTGGAGATGCTGAGCAGAGGCACCCACATCCCCAGTCAGCATCACTGCACCCACCCATGGCCTGTGCCCACGTGCCATTTGAGCCACATGCAGGCAGTAGCAAAGGGATTTAAGGACCAGCACCAGGTT
Organism: Corapipo altera; assembly: GCF_003945725.1. Taxonomy (NCBI): domain Eukaryota; kingdom Metazoa; phylum Chordata; class Aves; order Passeriformes; family Pipridae; genus Corapipo; species Corapipo altera. The sequence continues at coordinate 25,665 of NW_020884961.1, forward strand.
GTCCCTGCTCTGCCTGGGAGGAGGACACTACCACATCAGTGACCTTCCCACTGGGAGCAAATAAAGCACTTCACCAATTACTTTGCTCTCGGTGCTCACCCAGGGACTGCTCCTGCTCTCTGAAGTCACTGACAATGGGAAGCTCAGACCTGCTCACAAAGCAGCCCAAGGAGCAGCTCCCATCTCATGCTTTTCCAAAGATTTCTAGGGGCCAAGCATAACATGAAGATTTAGAGCAAATCTTCAGAGCAAAACATGTACACGAGGGTGTTTGGCCTGGGGTTTCCTCAGCCAGCCCCTGTTAGAGCTACTAATGGAAAATCCATTTTCATTGCCAAATCAAGCCTCCACATGAGGATTTGCTCCTAAGCCAAGCCCTCACCCCACTCAAAAGCCTGTTACTGAGCAGGGCCCTGCTTTGCCCACCAGCTGCCACTCTGTGGAGACAGCCACAGCTAGAGCTCACCAAGCTGTCCAGCTGCTACCACAGCCACTCTGAGCAGCTTGAGCAAAACTGGGGGGCCCACTGCAGGAGGACAGGACCTTAGACACAAGATGTACCTGAGAGTATACAGCCAGCAAAGTGTAAGAGTTTGAAAACATGGAAGAAATCAGACAAGTATCCAGGGAAAAAGTTAGAGGAGCAAACAGCTTTTAGGAAGAGTGATGCAGGATGGATGTGCCAGGGCCAGCTGGCATGCCAGGTGCTGTTGCCTCCCAGGAGCCCCATGCTGGAAAGCATCACTAATCCAGTGGGTGCCCAGTGCAAACCAGTGAAGCAAGTAAGAGGCCTGACAGGCATCTCCCACACACCTGTGTCCAGCAGGAGACTTCTGGGAGAGGTTGGTGCTCCTTGCTTCTCACTGACATAAATCAGGACAGTTCCCTGCAGTCCACAGAGGTGAAGCAGGGAACTGAGAGGAAGAATAATCCCATCATGTGCAAGCAACCAGCACAACGTTCAGCTGCTCACAAAATAATCCAGAGCTGAGCTTCAGCATTTCCCAGCACCAGCCCCTTCCTCACACGGTGTTGTTTTGAGGTGCTGGGTTGATCTCGCTCTGTCTTTACCCTCCTTGAGTATCCCTGGGGAAGGACAACCAACCAAACCCCAAAAAAGCCGGGTAACATCTCATTACTGTCAGCCTGAAATATCTCAGATGCTGCCATGCGCGATCTCACCACACAGATTCGTCCCTTAATACGCCATCCAACCCAAATAAACTTTGGCTTCACTTTGGAATTGATCTCCAAATCAAGGAGCTCTGCCGTTTCCCTGGGCAGCCGACCCTCCTGCAGGAATTTAACCCTCCCCAGCCCACTCGCCTTCCCCAGACTCGACGGTTTTGCCCAGGCAGCGTTGGGAATTTGCCCTTTCCGGAGCGATGCAAGGAGGAGTGGGATGGCTTTTTGTATCACCGGTCCCGGGATAAAACAACCTGCACGTCTCCCTCCCCACAGCTGGCTCCCAGCCAGGCACGGGGGAACCAGCTGAACAATCCCCGGCTGTCAAAATGCTGCTGCTTTAAACAGGCTCTCCACTGGCTGCAGCCAAAGCCACGCTATGCCGAACGTCACCGAGGAACAGAAATAGCCGGCACGAGTGGAGGGAGGGGAATGTGAGTATTAAGAGCGCACAGATTTCAAACATACTTGGCTGAGCAGCACACGCTCCCTTCCTGCCGCTGCCTCTCCAGCTGCGACAGAGCGCCGGGATCTCTCGCTGTCTGCCCGGGAAGAAGGATTCTCTTCTTTCTTTTTTTCCCTTTTTCTTTCCTGAAGTTTCAGCTTTGATACTACTAGATTGATTTTTTTTTTTTTTCCTCGTAGGAAACTTCATCTGCTGGATTTAAAAGCAAGGTTTGAGCAGGAGGAATTCATTTCTGTTTACAGCTGTAAATGTGCATGGTACTCCTGGGTGATGATATCGTAGAGGGAAAGGCAGGATTGGCTGGGAGAATTGCTTAGACAATAAGATGCTTGAATGGCTGCTTGGAATAACAAGCTCTCTATTGTGTGTGCATGTGTGTGAGTGTGTGTGTTTTATGTACGAGTGCAGCAATGGCAGCAACTATGAAACAATGCAAGGTTTCCCCATTTGGCTGAATGTTCCTCCTCTAAGAGCGAGGACTTGCCTAGCTGTGGGCTCTGCCTGGAGAGGGGTGAAGGTCTGAATTGCATTAGTGCTGTAGGAATTTTATGAATGAAGCAAAAGGCAGGTTCAGCGGGAGAGCAGCAGAGCAGGGAGATGCAGTGGGCTCAGCTCTCTCCAGCAGGAGCTGTCACAGCACCAGCATGGCACAAATGTGCTGCAAGTGCCCAGAACTCAGCAAGCAGACAGCACTGAGCCATGGAAACATGCTCCTGAAAATGAGCTATCACCAACACAGAGCCCATCGCTGCGCCTGTGACCAGCTCCAGGCTCAGCTGCAGCATCCCATGCAGAGCCATTTGTTTCTGACCGAGTGTGCTGGTGATCTTGTGGCAGAGGAACAGGCAGAGCTCCTGGAGCATCCACGTCTCCATGCATGAGGCTTTTGCTGCCAGCACAGCTCGTACACGAACACTGATAAAGTGAACGAGTTGCTGCATGGACAGACTGGCTACACATCCCCAACACCAAGCAGGAGGGGATTGCACAGCACAGCAGGGGAGGGATGAGGCATATTTGGGTTTGCAAGGTCCAAGAAAGCTGAGATGCTGGTGAAGCTGCTGGGGACCAGCCCAGAAGAGCCCTGTCCTGAAGGAGCACTGACCACTGCAGAACCACTCTTCATCTCTCCCCCTTGGATGTGTGTACTCAAGGGACTGGGGTGGGAGATGGGCTCTGTGTATTTCTGGGTTTTTTTGCAGCTCTATCCCAATTGCTAAGTGAGGAAAAACCTCCATCTGTACTGAGTTGTCCTTTTTTATACAGAGTTTTTGCATGACATCTCCGTAGCTCCCATCATCCTCAGCAGGTGGTAACAGGGAGAAGGTGAGGGCAAGTCAAAGAGGATGAAAATTGTCCATCCTCAAGTGCCACAGAGGTCACTGTCAGGGTGACACAAGGGCAGCAGAGGAGGGCCTGGAACTGTCATTCTCCTGCCAAGGAGCTACTAAGGGGAAAAGGCAAAGGAGTCAGAGCTGGTGTAGAGACAAACGGACACAAAACATCCTGGGAAAAGCTGCAAATTCCCTGGATACAAGCAACCCAACCTGCCCAGTGGAATGAAGCAGAGGGAAGTCTTTGTATGTGGAGCCCTACAGGGACAAGGCAGTCCAGCACTCCTTCCTCAGCATTTTCTATAAAAAAGAGACAGTCTGAGCACTGTACAACACACAGTGCAAACACACTTGTGTGTCCAGTGATGCTTAGGATGGCACAAGCTTTTGGTATGCCTTAAAATCTGGGCACTGTAGCTACTTCAGCATTTCTTTCAGGTAGGTTTGATGTCCCTTTGCCTACCCCCAGAGCAGTATGAATCCAAAGCAACACCGTCATGATTTGCACAGTGTTGAGCTTGATCTCACCAAGAGCTCCACGTACAAAGAGTGGCTGCCTGCCTAGCACACTGCAATCTCACACCTCCCTGCTCAAGGCTGTTTAGGCAGGTTCACAGACAGGTCTCTCTGAAATAGGTGTGTGACAGAGAGCATGAAAAACCCTGTGTTTACAGCCATATAAAACCCACAGTGAAACCTACACCTTGCTTTGTAGATAGAAAATGCCTTTCTCTCCATCACTCAAATACCATTTGAAGCTGCAGGTCAGGACAGAGGAGGAGCTTCTCATTCAAGGGAAGTTGCTCTCTGACAACACTGCAGGAATGCTGGACAGGACTTTGAGTGCATCACTAACACAGAACATACAACTGAACTGCAAATGGTAAATCCAAAGTTGGTTTTCCCTTTTTTGGGGATCTTTCACTCCTTCAGAGTTAAAAATGTAGCAAAGAGGTTTAAGCAATCATGCTCTGTAAGTCATTGGTAGGAATTTAGGAAGGATGCTTTTCTCCTCCAAACTCCAAGCTGAATTTAAGGACTGCAGTAAGCAGTTCCAGTGATAAACACAACCTCTGAGATGTCACACCTCACAGCTGGGTTCCTATAATGATAGAATAAGCCTTACACAAGTGGCCTCAGTGACAAACACAGGTACAGGCAGGCAGTGCAGATATGTACTCAGGGGACAGGTAACTTCTAAGGGATCATTTGTGTTACTCTGGCAGATTTCTGAAATATTGGTTTTGATGTCTTTCCTCTAGAGAAGAATGCAGATTGTCCTCAGATGGCACCCCACTAAGAAATGGTTTACCATCTCCCAGCAGTCGCGTTTCTCAGAACAAGAAGAACCCCTTCAGATCCCTGTGGCATGAGAAAAGCCTCTGGCTTTTAAACCCCAGGAGGATGTCTCTAACTGACGAGCTGGAGAGCCACTTTTCTGCCACCCCCTACATGGTGACAGACACAGGTGAGGACAGCCTGTTCAGAATCCGGTCCAACACCTCTGGCAATGCCACCAGGGATGGGATGTCAGCCACCGGTTCCATGGAGGACATGATTGCCATCTGCACCATCGGGACAATCCTCTCCCTCATGTGTGTGATTGGGGTGACAGGCAATGTCTACACCTTGCTGGTGATGTGCCATTACCTGAGATCTTCTGCTTCCATGTACATTTACATCATCAACCTTGCGCTGGCAGATCTGCTCTACCTTCTCACCATCCCCTTCATCGTCGGGACCTACTTCATTCAGAAATGGTACTTTGGGGACATTGGCTGTCGCATCCTGTTCAGTCTGGACTTCCTCACCATGCATGCCAGCATCTTCACCCTCACAGTCATGAGCACAGAGCGCTACTTTGCTGTGCTGAAGCCCCTGGACACAGTGAAGAGGTCCAAGAGCTACCGCAAGGCCATCGCTGTTGTGATCTGGCTGGTGTCACTGCTGCTCACTCTCCCGATGCTCATCATGATCCAGCTGGTGCAAAGGGACAATAAAAGCATCTGCCTGCCCACCTGGAGCAAGCTGTCCTACAAAGTGTATCTCACCATCCTTTTTGGTACCAGCATTGTGGGCCCAGGGGTGATCATTGGCTACCTTTACATCCGATTGGCTAAAATATACTGGGTATCACAAACAGCCTCCTTCAAACAGACCAAGAGGCTGCCCAACCAGAAGGTGCTCTATTTAATTTTCACCATAGTGCTGGTGTTCTGGGCTTGCTTCTTGCCCTTCTGGATATGGCAGCTCCTCTTCCAGTATTACGAATCCTTCCCTTTATCTCCCAAGGTGATGAAGAACATTAATTACTTGACAACCTGCCTGACCTACAGCAACAGCTGCATCAACCCCTTCCTCTACACCCTGCTCACCAAAAACTACCGGGAGTACCTGAAGAACAGGCAGCGGTCCCTCAGCAGCAACAGCGGGTACTTCCAGAGGAGGAATCGGTTCCAGAGGATTTCAGGGAGATCCCTGTCCACGAGCAGCCAGCACTGCACAGAGACATATGTCCTTGCTCACGCCCCTTTGGGAAACAGCAGTGCCTGAAGGTAAAAATCTATCTCCAAGAACAATCAATATTGATTCCAATGTTGCTTTGATTTAAAGTGCACACTGTAAAGGTGAAGCCTTGGCAGACCCGTGATGTGCACACATTTAGTCCAGAGGCTGTGCCGTATGTCTGTTCTCATTTTCTCCAGTGCCACTGATTTGATGCCAGCAGGATTCAGCTGAACATCTATCTAAATAGCCTTTCACTTTTTATCTTTATATTTTATAGTGTATGTCTCCTCAAGTAGCCATCAGTAATGAAAGCCTATAACAGGGCCATGATTTTTAATGGTATCAGCTGTCTCACAGCGATTGAAATTATGTTATCCTATGAATGGCTGTATTTTCCTCTTTTTTTTTTTCTCTCTAGCAGTGATGCTAAATTTGTAGTTGTATGAGGACTGAAAACAATGAAATAAAGAGAAAACAGCTGATGTTTGTGACACACAATCCGGTTTGCATTTGGGGTAGGACTTGGACAACGTAGATGGGGCATAACCAGGAGTGCTTGTCCTGGTTTTGGTCATACTCACATTTATTCTGCACTCCTGTGTATGCACTGGTGATTCTCCGTTCACCCAGGTGTTTGCAGTGGAGTTACACCACAGTTCATGTCAGCAAGACAGGCTTTCCATGACAGTACCACAGTCAGGGAACACTCGGCATCCCATAATAGGCTGACCCCAAACACGTGAGCACCAGTGTGAGGCAGCACCATCTGCCCTCTGACCTCCTCCAAGGAGGAGTTGGGAACCTCTGATGCTGTTAGAGCATTCATTGACAAGTCACAACATCCAGTCTGAGACACCTGACCTACATCACCAAGTCCAGGAGGAAAGGACAGAGGGAGAGGAGGGAGGGTGAGGAGATGTGATTTCCAGTGGGCAAAGCTATGCCCACTGGAGTGCCTGATATTCTCAGTTATAGAAGTGCTGGTTCCCTGTGAGTGAGACAACTTGTCTCCTTCACAGGAGATGATTTTGTTTTTCTGCTACAAAAAGCAAATGCAGTCCTGCCTACACCAAGAACACGTTGCCTGTCCTGGCCTTCACCGATGATGAAGCATCATTAGTATAAATATATCATCCGTGACGTCTGGCATGTCTCCAGTGAGTCTAAAAGTACCTTCCCTGGGATGCTGCCAGTGTCCATCCAGGAGTCCTGTGCTTGCATCAGCCCTGCTACCTCATTAGCAAGGATACAGTGCTGCAATGCCAACACAACTCTGACCAAGGCACAGAATTAGAAGTAAATTAATGCTCAGGAGTGAACTCAGAGCTGTGGCATGGTGCCACTTGGCAGAGAGCTCTGCTGAGACCAAAACTGAAGTCAGGCTTTAACCATCTCTTCCCCTTCAAGGCATGTAAATGGCCACTGCTCACGGGGCCAGGGAAAGCTCTGTGTCCAGCCTCCCTGGGGGATAGGCTTGGAAAAGTGACTGTTCTGTCATGTGTGAGCTGAAAGTTTGTTATGAACGGGGAAGATGCCACGTCATGAGAGAGGATTCTTGTGTAGGCAGTTTTGACACTGAGCTGTTGCAGAAACTGGAAGACCCTTGCTGTGCTCCCAACCTCCTCCACTCACACCATCCACAGTGGTCCTGTGGGTAGGCTGCCTTACCCACACCCTGCTTGTGTGCCAGCAAGTCCTACTGCAGGATTAGTCCCTTCCTGATTTCAGAGGGGCAGAAATACCATTATATTTGACTATTTCCTATGCTGACAGTACTTGTTAGTTTTCAGACTAGTTTCAGACTTAGTTTCCTCAGGTTGGAGGCACATTAGTCAAGTAAAGCATCTTTTACCCCACTGTAAGGAAGAGGGAGCCCATGGACAGAGGTGAAAACACTTACTACAAAATCATAAAGGCTGGAAAAGACCTCTAAGATCGAGTCCAACTGTGCCACATTCACACGTGTTTTGAACACTTCCAGGGATGGTGATTCCACCACTTCCTTGGGCAGCCTGTTCCAGAGACTGCTTTCACCGTTTCAGTGAAAATTTTTTTCCTATTATCTGATCTAAATTCCCAAACCCATTTTCCACTTATATAGCCAGGTGTTTATCATGAGTAAAGTTTAGCCTCCTTTTTCTTTTTTTCTTTTTTTAATTAGCCATTTAAACTTCTCCTTGCTCAGGAAGAACCAGACAAGCTCAAGACAAGCTCAGGATGTGCAGTTTCCATGGCTGTGAATGAAAGCTACTGTGGGCTCCACCTTTAGAAAGCACAGTCCATCTTTTCTAAGATCAGACAGTCAAAATGAAAGGCTAGTTTGCAAATCTCGGCTGACTGAGGTGTTACACACCAAAGCAGACAGTTCAGAAGCTACGAAAGGCACAGGAGAAGATCTCAGTCTGACCCCTTCACCCTCAGCAGCTCTGCTCTGATTCACTTCTCCAAACCACCCCCCCCAACCAACCCATCTCCCAGAAAATAGTTGCAGAACACCTACCATGGCTCTGTCGGGGCAGGGAGCACCCTGAAGGCACCGTGAGCAGCGTGCTGAGGGTGTGAGGCCATGCCAGAGGTCCCACCGTGCCAGGGAGGGGAGCTGGGGCTCCCTGCTTTCCTGGGAGGGGAGCTGGGGCTCCCTGCTTTCCTGGGACAACAGCTGGGGCTCCCTGCTTTCCTGGGACAACAGCTGGGGCTCCCTGCTTTCCTGGGACAACAGCTGGGGCTCCCTGCTTTCCTGGGGCAACAGCTGGGGCTCCCTGCTTTCCTGGGAGGGGAGCTGGGGCTCCCTGCTTTCCTGGGACAACAGCTGGGGCTCCCTGCTTTCCTGGGAGGGGAGCTGGGGCTCCCTGCTTTCCTGGGAGGGGAGCTGGGGCTCCCTGCTTTCCTGGGAGGACATGCAGCCTCAGCTCTGGGCTACACAGTCTTGTTTCTCATTTGAAGCTTGTGCTGTCTCTCAGCAAGGGCTTGCGGTGAGTTTGTCAAATCAGCACAACAAAGCCAAGAGAAAGGGCACCCACAAGTCAGGGTATGGTTGTGGGTGATGTTTCCATTAATACAGGCTCATCTTCAAACAGTGAGATGTTTCATTCAAGTCTTTCCATTTCCACCCCAGGCTGGAATTATTTTTTGCTCTTTCAAACACTCTCGTCCATCACCACTGAGCTCAGACAGCAATAAGGGAATACTACTCCAAGTCTGCAGGAAAAAGCAAGGCTCTGAGCACTTCCCAAGCAGCATGAGTCCCAGCTCTCCATCCCAAACTAACTTCATGAGGTATCAGCCACACTCAGATACCAAACATCAGAGAGCTGTTCTCTGCCTGAAACCAGACAGCAAATGAACCACAAGAGTATAAAGGGGGGAACCAGAGCAGCCAGTGAGAGAGGAAGAAGGAACTGCCTCCTCCAAGACATAGATTAATTGTGTGTTCAATGATAGCTATAAAATTATTATGCCTATTTATTCCTCCTTGCAGAAACCTATCGTCAGTCAAAGACCCAAGAGCAGACTTTTGCAAAAATAAAATTTGAAATTGGTGTGAGAGGGAAGGGTGTGAACATGTGGCCATGTGCTTGCACACCTCAGACCTGCACCCTATTTCCTAGTTCTTTCTTCTCTGTGGACTGAGACCAGGGGCTTTTTCATCATCCTGAAGCTTTAAGTCCCCTCTCTCCAGGGTATTTGGTGCCCCAGACTGGAATCACCAGCTGAACTACAGGTAACAGAAGTTAAAACACCAATTTGGGGGCTAATTTAAGACAGAGAGCATTTACCAATGTCTCAATACTCAAAGAAAGTACAGCTGTAACTACACCAGAGTGTCCAAAAGAGGGCCAGGGCAAATATTCTGGCCCCAGCAGTGCTCCTACCCTCTCAGAAAGGCCAGGTACCCACTCTGGTGGCTGAAACAGGCAGCAAACTACAGCTGGGGCCAGGCAATGTTCTCAGCTGAGTATTGGCTTTGCCAGAAAAGGATGATGTCTATGTTTACCCAAACTATTTGCAAATCCACCCAGGAATTTAAGAATCCTTCTGGAAATTCTCTTATTTTTTCTTTTCCCAAATACTGAATTGCCTCATTTCAGCCTTTAGGAGGCAAAACAGCACAATTTGTCAAGTTTTACTCATCAGTTTGCTGACACTTAATTTTAAAAAGCCTTTTTCCATTTTGTTCAAACCACAGGACTCTTACAAAAGTCCAAGTAGCACAGCAGAGAGCAGCTGGTCACCACACTGCGCATCCTCTGTCCAGGACAGGGTGGGTACCCACACTGGGGAGTGGTGCAGCACCCACCCCTGCCCAATTCCCATGTGCCAGGTCACAGCAATCACAGGCACAGACCTTCCTCCTCTCCTGCTGATGGAGTCTGATTTAAGCTGGTCAACAACCCCATGTCCAGTTTGAGCCCCCTCCTTGTTCCTGGAGGGTGCAGGGGCATGAGGGGAGGTGGCTTGGGGCCACCCCTTTCTTGTGTGTGGGTGTCCCACCTTGTTCCCTGTGAGACAATCAGTCCAGGAGCTCTTCAGCTGCCTCTAACCAGGCAGAAAAACCTTGGCACATGCTCCCAGAGAGGATCCAGGCAGTAAATACATCCACATGCACAGCTTTGGTTCACTTACAGCTCCAGATGGGCAAGGCTGGCTGGGTGAGGAGGTGGGATTTAAGGAGCACTTTAGCTGGGCAGAAAGAGCAAAACTGGTTTAAGCCAGCCCAGCCACTTCTGCTCTAAAAATTGAGACATTTTCCTCAGTTTATCACCTCTCCTACTACTGAAGTACATCCCAGACTGTCACATGCTGTGACCAAAGTTCCTTCACCTCACTTAGTGTGTGCTCCAGGCAGCTATCAACCGAAACTGCTACAGGTTGGAAAACCATGGGGTAAAAAGCCCATAAACCCAACACGGGTGTGACTCCCACAAGGCTCCTCAAGCAGCTTTAATGCCAAACTGCAGCTGCTGGCTAAATGCTGTAAACATTTCAAGAGAAAGTTTAGCTCAATTTTACTCTGCTTTCTAGGAACAAACACCCCATCAACATCCTTAGAGGTGAGGGAATCCACCAGTCAAAATGTCAGTGTTCTGTTTGTACACTGAAGTCTTGCAACTAATTCTAGTCTTCCCAAATGTTTATCACCTGTAAAGCCATCTGTCTGCCAGGAAAGCACATGTTTTTTGCCAAAAGAGAAAGTGCAAATATCATAAATTCAGTTTCAAAGACCAAACCACTCAAGTGTGTATAATTTAAACTGTTATTAGGTTTAATTACAGTCAAGTAGCTGCTGTTACTAGTTTAAAGCTGTCTACAAAGATGATAATATAGCACAGTAAGAGCAAATATAAGACAAAAACCAGTGAAATAACTTGCCTCAATGATAAAGTGAAACATCCACTGGCACAGGACCAGACAGGACAGGATTTACCACAGCAGCTCTGACTGTTACTACTGTCCCTGGCCAATTCTGGCATCACCCATTTCACAAACACCCTGGAACTCCCATAACAGGGTTAATTCTTTGGCACCAACTGCAGTTCCAGCCACAAAACAACCAAGACCTGTTTGTTTGCCAAAGGCAGCACAAGGGGTGCTCCCACCGATGGACAGGTCCTCAAAATAAATTAATCCTTGTGGAAAACAAAGGCAAATGCCAGGAGTGAAGTGTGGTAAAGTAATTCTTTGAGCCCTTATGGATGTGAGGATCAAGTATCATGACAGAGATTTCTAATTCTTAATCACTATGCCTCAAAAAGAAAACAAAATTTAAAAAGGAGGGAGATTTTATCCACAGCCCAGTGGCAACAGGTACCCACATGCTTTGGGAACCAATCTAGCAACCCTCCTTCCAAGGTTTTCTTTTCCATATTGAATTTGGTGCACAAATCTGAGCACATTGGGCAGAAAAAGTGTACTTTGGCTTTTTCTGTGTTTGTGTTTATTTGAAACACTACAGGAAACACAGGCAGCCAGCCTCCTGCTGATTACTTGTTTAGTTTATGGCTTACTGCTCAAAGGAGAGTGTAACATAATTAATTCATTAACTGCAAGCATTCTACAAACAGAATTGCTGCATGCAAAATGTTCGTGCGGGTCGGTGAGTCGCCAGTTTTCTCTGATATCCTCAGAGGAAAATTTCCATTCTATATCCAGAACAGGGACTGGAGAGACCTCAGCTCCAAGGTACAACCATGGCAGGAAAGCACAGGGTGCCATCAGCCCTGCAGGAGCTGAGCCAGCTGCCCTCCCAAGACCCCTTCTCTGGGGGGCAGAGCTTCACCACTCCAGCCAGTCCACCTGGGAGATGCTGGACCTGACTTCAAATGAGAGAAACATCTCCACTGAAGTCAAGGGAGGCAAAAATACTCTTGGAAACACTTGGCAAAACCTGGAGAGCAGTGAGGTAGGAGGAGAGCAGCAGGTGGTCCCACTTGGCATTGGATGGAGTGTGCAGGTAGCACATGGAAAAGAAAGTCTGACTGTGAGGAGTATGGGCCAAACCACACAGGGAGCCCAGGACTGACACGTTCAGGCTGAGATTTCTGGAAGAGATACACGTCTAATTTTCCACAAAGTCTGCCTATCCTATGTTTTCAACTGAGGTTATGAATTTCTTATTTCATGCAAACTGAGCTTACCAAGGAAAACTATAAGGTCAAGTCACTAAACAATAAAAATAATTCATTTCCACTGGAGTCAATGCAGTCATACCAATTTACACTAAATAAAAAAAAAAAAAAACCAAACAAACTCAAACCCAGAACACCCCAAACATTTCTGACCTTTAACTCCAGAAAACATGCATTTCAGTACATTAATAACAGTCAAGGTATCAGATGATCTCATGAATGATGAAGGATTACATTTACTAGGACTTGCAGTATTCAAAGACAAGATCTACTCCATCATGCTAGAAACAGTGCAAAACAAAGGGACATGAGGTGGAATTTCCAAAGCTTTCCAAGTCCTTGGAGTATCAGAAAATGGTTCATTTCCTCTCTTTATGGGCAGCCTGTGCTGAACCTTCCTGTGCTGTTCCACCCTCTCCTCCAAGGCTGGGTTTCAGTTCAGCAGCTTTGGCCATCTGGCTTAATTAGAACATCATCATGTCCCCAGCTTCTTTTTGATGGACCAAAAATAGTAAAAGCAGCTTCCCTTTTGGCATCAATCAGTGCTAACTGGTGGGTTGATTACAATTTACTTTAGCTAATTAAAGAAGAAAACATCTTTGTAAGCTGCTGGGGCTTGACTTGCTTTCTGCTGTCTAAAACTCCTTCCTCAGTTTGAAACCTGTTTGAAACAGAATAAACCTAATGCTGCCCCACCTCTGCACTGCAGCAAGGCAGGAGCTGTAATTTATGCTATCCTTGATTAATGGATGGAGATAAAACTTCTCTACAAGAAAGCAACAGGCCCAAAAGCACCCAGCAGCAGGACCAGCCATGGGATTTTGGACACTCAGTGTTCATGCAGACAGCACTGAAGTTGTTCTTTGCAGTTGTCTGTGCCCAGCTGGGAGAAGGCTCCATCCTATCCATGCAGCTGCCACCCTCAGACTCCAGGTTATAGGAAAAATTGACTGTAATGCACAAAGCAGCTGTACTCAGCCACCAGAGACCTAAAAGCTCTTTCTCTCATTCTACAGGAACACCAGACTGGTAAAATCCCTGAATAAAAAGAGAAACCCACAGGCTTTCAAACTCAGGTTTGCAGTGCTTGTATCACCTTACAAGTTTTCAGAGTACCCACAGGTACCCACTTTAAACATTTGCTTGGAGAAAGAAACCTCCTCAGAGGTGGGGAAAAGCAAAAGCCCAGCCTACGTCCCCACACCTGAAGAACAAAACACCCTTCCCAGGAACAGGAGTTGGTCACTGTGTCCTCCCCACACCGGAAAATCCACATGTCCCCATGGAATGGAGGGGAGCAATGGGGATGTGCTGAAGGCACTTGGCTGAAGTCGAAGAAGACTTAGTGGAACTGGCTCTAACACAGACTTCCACGTGAACCCAGGCCAGTCAGCTCATTTTGCTGTGTTTGAGATTCTCATCACTAACTTGCCTTTTCTTTCCCCCAGCTTTCTCTCTCCTCCCTCTTTAGGACAGAAACTCCCCAGGACACTGAGTACCTCTTGCAAAGCCTGAGCAGATGTTCAGTACAGTGACCAAACACTCCAAAAGCAGCTGTGATACAAACAACAAATTTCAGCTGCTAATGGTAAAAGCACAGGTATTTACTACAGGGAGGCTTTAACCTGGTTCAAAGCTGGTGCTGTGGAGTCAGATGTCCATACCTGGATAGCACCCACCATCCATGTTCCTGAGCGAGGAAGGGACAGGACACATCTCAGCAGGAGAAACCTCACTCTGTGCATGTTCACCACCTCTGTGAGATGGCTCTGCCCTGCCTCAACCAGGTTATGCAGCTGCCTCCAGAGCCAGTGCAGCAAATATCCTTTGGTTGTTTTTTTTTACAGTAATAAAGCAGCCTTTCTGCCCTGCTGTGAAAAGAATGGATATCTCTGGAAATGTGCTCATGGAAGAGCTGCACTGGCATATCTAGAGCTTCCCTGAATGGTCAGGTAAATCCATCACTGACATGTAAAAACGCTGCCCACATGGATTAGCTATCAGTCTGCAGGAAAACAGCCTCATGTCAGATGACCCCAGGATTGGTTAAATGCAGTTGTTTCTCCTTAGATAAGCAAGCCAAATTTGCAGCTTCAGGAGCTTGAGGTATCCACAGCACTACCCAGAGCTGCACTGACACCCACTGCAGCTGCCCACAGCCCATCTGAGCCAACAAGCTACACCTGAAAATTGCCTTTGAAGGGTTTAGAAACTGTAGAAACAACCTTTCACGAGGCTTCTCTGTACAAGCCTGAGAGCTTCTCTGTGTGTTACTTCCTCCTGTTGCTCAGCAAATGGCAGAATATCTGGGAACATGAGGGCAGGCAAACCTCCTTGCATGCCTGGGAAACAGAGCAATGAGATGGTGTGCATGGAGGAAAGGAGCTTTGCAGCTTTGGGTAACAGTCAGGGATGGAGAAGGGCTGTTGGATATGTGTCTCCTGGGGATTAGCAAACTCCTCCAGAACAGCTCATATCTCAAATTGCTTAGCTCTGAACAGGGGGGACAGTGTGGCAGGGCATCCCCTCTGGCTCTCCTGTAGGGAGCTGGGCTCCAGTGCCAGGTCTGGACCTTGAACAAGTACTGCTGCATTCCTGTCGATAAAGGAAAGTTCACAACATTTGTTTTCCTCACTGAAGTCCTCTTAGATCAATGCATGAAACAACACTACACTTTATACCTCTTGGATCTTCTCTTTAGCATAAACTAACACACAGCTCTGTGTTCTCTTTATTTCTGAGCAAAGTAACTTCCCAGAAGAGAGAGGATCTGCCAGATTGATTGGGAAAGGGAGCAAGAAACCTCGGGGTACAAGCAGGGAGACCTGAGAGCTGTGCCCAAGGCCACGTGAGCCAAAATATATCCCTGGCAAGGTGCATGACAGCTTCATCCCCCAGAGATTTAGCATCTCCTTGCTGTGGGACCTGGGTGAGCCTAAGGAAAAGCCTGCCCTCCCGGGAGGTGAGCTGAAATGGGAACATTTCTCAGCATGCTGCTGCTCCCAACAACACTGAGTTATCCTTGGCATGTCTCCCCCAGGCTGAAGTGATGTTTATAAGGCTGCTCTTTTAAATGGAAGAGAAATATACCCAAGCTCAATTAAATGGCAGACATTTCTTTGGAGTGAAGTTTGGCAGGGGATGCAGAACAGGATTGTTCTGGCACCGTACAAGGCAGCTTCACTCTTGTGGAGGTTTCTCTGTCTACATTTTATTTATTTATGTACTTCTTGTGAATGTGTAGCTCTCATTCAGGGCTCTGCAGAGGTTGTATGGCATAGGGTGAAAGGGACTCATGATGCCTAGTGATGAGGGAACCCAAAATTGTGTATGGACAGCAGAGTAAGCACGTAGGAGAGCAGATGCAGATCAGTATGTGGTCATGTCAGCATGAAAGTGGAAGAACAGCTGGGCAGTCCTTTTGTGCAGGACAGAGGTAGATGAGTGGGGTGTTCAAGGCTGTGCACATGAGCAAAAGCACCACATTCTTCCTACTCTGCTTTGTTAACATTCCTGATGGATCAGCTGCAAAGATAACAGAGTTGTCTTTCAGTCCTGGAAAGAACAAGTGTATTCTTTGGGTAAAGAGTCATGGGAGACAATCAAGAGCCACCAGCACTGACTTTCATCCAAGGAATTTTCCAAAACTTTCCCAGGGATCTGTATCACATCTGCTTAGCATCATCCCCACAGCCTCTAAGCACCTCCTGTGCCAAGCCAGGGGAACACAAGAGCCTGGTAATAACAGCACCTAAAAGCCCCACAGGGAGGAACAATTTGCCCTTCACCATTCCCGTAACAGAAAGCTGTGTTGGGCTACAGTGAATTTCTATGTTCTCTGAGCCCACTTCATTGGAAAATCCTCAGCAGCAGCAGCGTGTCAGGAGCACTGGTACCACTGGCAAACCCAGCTCAAGGCACAGCGCAGAGCAAGCAGGGGACAAGGGCCTGGCTCTGCACTCATCAGGTGGGGGAAGCAGCACTTGCAAGCACTTTACTACATCTATAATGCACAAATGGATGCAAAGATTGCCCAGATCCAACATGGCCCAGTAGCCCAATCTGTCAACAGTAAAGCCAGAGACCCCATCCCAGCTTCAACCAGGTGACCTCAGTGTCCACGCCCTCCTACACCTGTAGCTGCACCATATCACTCTCCTCCATCCTGGGAGGGATTTGCCTCTTAGTAGGGTCTAGACCTAATGAGGACTCCACACACACAGCATCACACCAGAGTCACAGCATCAACATGTCTGATCCTTCCATTTGATCCATAATTTTGTGGATAGCACAGGGGCTACAGAAAGTGTGGCAGGTCCTGCAGACCAGCATTGCAGGAGCTCACCCCCCCTCTGTAACTAGCAGGGCCTGAGTGCTATTAGTCAGTACCTGACAGCAACTGAAAATGAGTATAATTGGCACTGTAAGGTATGTGGTTATCCTACAGGAAATTGTACCTTGCTGGACTAAGCCACAATCAAAGAGCTTCATATAACTCTGCAGCTCAATGCACTGAGGCCCTACAGAAAACCACTATTTGAAGCACTGTAAAAACGGGACCAGGTCAAAGGCCCCTGCAGCTGGGGAAGAGCACCCTGCTGACCTTCACTGCTTCTGTAGGACTGTGCACTCCTGCTGCCTTGAGCCCTTGCCCACAGTCTGCAGCACAGGGATCCATCTCTCAGAGCCCCACCTCACTGGGTGAAATGAACGCTGTCCATTCTGACAACAGATACAGGCAAGGAAAACAGGGGACAGCACACAGAGGGAACAAATCTTTTTTCCCCTTTGTTTTATCTCTTTACTGGCATTTTCTGTTACAATCCCCATGGCATTCGATACATTAGAAATTAAAGAAGATACCATAGAGAAACAGCAGGTGTGCATGGGTGGGAAAGCTTTCAAATAAGCACTTTAAAATCAATTATTAGAGAACAATGTTTTATCTGATGCTACTTAGATAATGGCACATTAACAGCTGGCAGGACTGACAATGCTTTTTCTGCTCCCATAGGCACAACAGAAATATGTGCTTTATCTCATACCCATGCTGGGTGCAAAATGCATTTCTCTGAGGATTTTCATTCACCCTCAAAGCACTTTGAAAATGCAGAGATCTCTTTGTCCCATTACACACCCAGCTCCTCCCTCAGCACTACAGTTTGGGCAAAAATGCTGGGTACATCCTCAAAAGCTCCTATTTTTGCAGTCTCACACACATTCACTTATCTGCCTAATTTCCAGTCCCTTGCTCTTCTCATCAAACCAAAGTATTTACCTGCACAGGGTTGCCTCAAAAGATGGCAGACCTACCATGTGTTTAAGACATGGAAGCACATTCCTAGTCTGAAAAATCTTACTGTGGCAGTTCAAAAAATGCTGTAAATCAACCTCTAATTTTACAGCCTATTAAATAACTCCAAGTTTTTTCAGCAGGGCCCACAGAAGAAGGAAGGGGATTGGTTTCCACTTCCCTGGGCAGCTGCAATTACATGAAGAGTGGCCTTCAAAACTGTCACCAGCCAGTCAAGTCCCTGTTAGCACTTTGAGGACACGCTCAGCCTTCCCACAGAGCCAGAGCTGTTCCATCAGGCTCAGATACCCACCAGCAGCACTGGGCTAGACATATGGGGAATTGAGTCCTCTCTGCTGTCAGCAGAACCAGCTGGCTCCAGGACACTAGGGTGGGGAAAGCATCCAGGTCCTGCCTTTTTTGAGGGCTGAGTAACAAATTACCATTTCAGGGCATGGTGTCAAGAGACGCTTTGGCTGTTGGTGCTACGACAGCATTGACAGCAGATTAAGTGGGCAGATGTTTAGAAATCAAGACCACATACATCAGGCAAGAAAGGAATCTGCATCCTTCCCAGAGGAATGGATATTATCATCACTAATTGTTTAGCTAGGAGTCATCCTGGAACGTCATGTTTCATGGAAACGTTACCTTGGCATGCAACACAGGCCTTTTCAGAAGAGCTTGGTAGCATAAACTTTCTCACAAATGGACACTTTTCTGCCTTATGAAGTCACCAGGGTTTTTAATTTCTCTGCCCAAGACAGAGCACGGACTGAAATCCCTGTGGAGTGTGAGGAGGAGGGCTTGGCCCAGCAGTGAAACCCATTCTCACACAGTACCCACTCCAGAGAGGGCTCTTGGTTTCATCTTCCACAAGCAGCGAAATTTATTCCAGGTTTCTGTTTTCTTTCTTTCTTTTTTTTTTCTTCTAAATGATCCTAAGTCTCCAAAGGGACTGTGCATTTCTGTTCCAATCAGCAGCAGTACTAGTGGCTTTTGGGCTGTGAAAAGCAGAGTGAAAAAGCAGACAGTGGTGGGAGAGACAACACACAGACATCCCAGTGCCAGCACTGATGTCACGCTGAATAGACATTTCAAAGAATTAAGTGTCTCAGTATCATTTACTCCCAGAAGCAGTAGCTATCCAAAGAACTCCAGTGTGATTTGCACTCAGGAATTCTGATCTCTGTGTGCCCAAGTGGAACAAAGTCCAGTTTGTATCTTGCATTGCAGGGACAGGATGGTTAAAATCTCCTGGACTTTTGGTGCGCAGCTGCTTTATGGCAACTGAAAAATCATCCTTACCAGCTCAAATGTGAAAATCCCCCTCCCCAGGAGGTGACCTGAATCGAGGGGCAGGACTTCATGAGGTGACCCTGAATGGGCCTCCCCTGCGCCCTACAGAGGATCAGGTCTGCTCAGGCTCCCTCCTTCCCCCCTCTGCAGGGACATGGTCTGCTGGCAGTGAGGTGCTGGCACGTCTGAGCTCACCAGCAAAGGGCAGGGACGTGCTACAGGCTCAGCAGGAAGGAAAAATATCAAAAGGCAGGAGCAAGTGGCACTAGGAGATGCCAAGCCTGCCTCACCTTCCATCTGTCAGACCCCACCCCAGCAGAAATAGGGATATGCTGCAGAGAGCAGGGATGGAGCCAGGGCCATTATGACACCTGTCTGAGCCGCTCAGCATCCTGCCCCAGCCCATGCAGTGACCAGTGCAGCTGGGCAGGAGCTATCTCAGCAGAGAGAGCCCTGATGCCTCTGCTGTGGAAAGGGTTGGTTTCCAGCAGCAGGACCCTCAGCACACTGAGGAGCAGGGGGGCAAAGTGCTGCTCACACTGGGTGGGCACACAGGCACCACACTGCACTTGCACGAGCTGCTGCCAGCATTCCTGATGCCAGCAGGATGGCACACTGCAGAGCCTGGCATTGCTTTTCTCCACCATGAGAGCTGGTTTTAATTGATGAAGTGAGACCACTGACAGGGCTGAGAATGCTGGGAGAAAGCATCCTGCAGGATAAGAGCACTTCTACTCCTGCTATTCCACAGCTTTACTAGTGCATAATCCTTGTTAGGCTCAGCAGGCAAAACTCAGCCTGTGCTGACTGCAGGCAAAAGACATCTGAATCACATCCTGCAAATTAAACTTGGAACAAAGGGCTCTGTACCATTCTGCCTGTGACCTGGCCTGGGATATTCAGTAGGCACACACCTCATACCAAGTATACTAAAAGCATGTGCCACTGGTCTCCTGATCTAGTGCCACAGGTTGGGAATAGGTAAATGGCTAAAGCCATAATCTGAAAGGGAAGCCAGGAAAATCTTGTGGCCAAAACCAAAATCATGAATGAGTGTATCCTGGAGAAACCTTTGTCAGGAAGACCAGGATCCCTATTCTGTGGCTGCCCCAGCCAAACCCAGACATCTGGTCATCCTCAAGTAACTCCCTCTTTGCCTCACTTCACGTATGCAAAGGACTTGGAAAGCACACACTGCTTTATATTAACAAGAGCAGATAAAGAATGAGCTGAGACACCCACAGATCCAGCCTGAAGCATCAGATGGGAGGAAGAAAGGTGCCATTGTCCAACACAGCTGTACCAGTGCTTCCAACAGCACAGCCATCAAAAACACCAGCTTTAAATACAAGAGACAGACACCCCACCCACACAAGCTACAGTACGTAAATAAAACCAGTGGCATCCATATCCTTTTATCCAGTATTTATTAAAAATCAGCTTTTTCTTTGCTAGTCCCAGTTGAAACAGATCAAACAGTTGCACAGGAATGAATAACTCTGGAAAAGTTCAAAACATAAAGAGAAATCATCACCAGTGTTTCTCACTATAACCTCAGCTGGCTGTAGGATTCACTTCCCTTGGAGAGATGAAATTGTACCTTATGCTGAAGCACTAAAGCCACAGGCACACTTTTCCCTCTCATGATCCTCCTTAAATCAATTCATCTGCACTGTGAAACAGAAGTCAACAAACTCATCAAACTACCAGCATAATGGATTTGCCCCACAACACTTTTTGCCCCTCAGTTAATGAGTGTGGGGAAAGAAAAAAGGACAAATATGGAAACAGCTTGCAGGCACCACTGTGGAGACAGCAATCACCTTCATGCTCTGGGCAACTGATGTATTAACAGTGTATTAGAAGTGACAAGTTCCAAGAATTTGTGCAATGGAGACCGTCCTCATCTGCCACAATAAAACAGAGCAGGAAAGTATCTGTCATGATGCTATTAACTGGTTCCTGAACCCAATAAAATTGTTCATCCTGTGACATGGCTTTTTTGCATCCAGAAGAGATGCGTGGGCATCAAAGCAGTGTTAAATAACCAATCAGAGAGTGCAAGGTGGCCATAGCCATGTGTCAGAGTGAAGCAAACACAATTATTTCTTTTGTCTATTTTCCTTCTTCTCCTTTCATGATTTACAAAAGGCCCAGCTATCATTTACTCATCTGGATGCATTTCAAGCAGGTATTTCTTCAGAGAATGCTCTGATTTTCATTGCTCAGTTTGAACTGGACACCAGTGTCAGCTGGGATTTCTACAGGTCCCCAACCAGATGAAACACCATCACAGACCTGGGTGTCTGATGAAAATTTTCACACTCACAAATTGACACCTTTGCTCCCTGCAAATAATCACTCACAGCAACTTTTCCCAAAGGCATTCCTGTCTGTAAACACATTAGCTCAATTATTTAGGGATTTGACCACAAACAAGGTCACAAAAAACAGCAGAAGCAAATGCAACATTTAATTTGACAAATATTTACCAAGAAACAGCACCCAGGCTCTGCGGCAGCCACCCCACAGAAATTATACTCCTTGCATCCGTGTCTAATTTAGAAAGCCCGAATGAAAGGAAATCATCAATATTCTTTTGGGGAAACTAAATTTACCTTGAGTAAGATATAGTTTATTGCAACCAGCCACCAAAAGCCCTGCCAAACTCCCAAGCAGTTTGTCTTAAAGACAAATGTTGCCAGCTGTAGGCTACGGAAGTGCACGTTTAATAAATGTTGACCCATCACTAAGTCCCTGGCAGCAGCTTGAAGGGAAAGTGTGGCAGGTTTTGAAAGGCACAGCTCTGAGGGAGCTCACAGATTTACTTGTGACAGATGAACAGTGAGAAGCCTCTCAAAGGGTAGTCTGGGAAAATTGGTTTATATAATTATAGAGATTTATGTTTCTTACAGCTCCAGAAGGTTCACTGCTCTCCTGGAGCGCTCGGCACACAGGAGCCAACAGAGGAGAAATGTAACATCATCTTTGGATGGAGACTGTATGATCACTACCCATGAGGTAAATAAAGTGAGCAGCTTCAATGTTTGGTCAGGATGGAACAAAGCAATCCCTCCCTTGGAGGAGGCAGAGGTGGCAGAAGAGCCTCACTACAGCAAATCACCCTGGTGAGCAGAAAAAGCCATCGAAGCTGGGACGCTGTGACCATGTTTTGGGCAAAGAGAAGCAGCTCATTATCAAGGGCACCAAGTCTGCCAAGACTTCTCATTAACAGTGCACATTTATGTGGTTAGTGTGCAATGATTTTCATGGTTGGAATGTGTTAAAGACTGTGTGTTGAGGTCTCCTTCAGGGGGAGGGTGTCCAGAGTAAACGTCTACAGCTATAAACCACAGGAGTCCTTGCCACAGCCTTGAATTTCCCCAGTGTTGTGTAACATTAAATTCATCACTTAAATAGTACCCTTACTGAGATTTCAATGAACCAAATACAGGAAAAATAAATGTCAAAGCCCATCTATGTCTTTTGGTATACACAGAGGGCAAAAATAATGACTCCATAGAGATGTAAACCAAGGACTTTTAAAACCAGATCTGTCATTGCCCTATCAGGCTTACAACAGGACACTGTGAGCCACCAGCTCCCACAGTTTTCTATCAAGTCTCAGATGTAAAGTGATTATTTTAAACACTCTGAAATCCTCATCTTATTTTTAAAAAATTGATACTCCTCAGTTTCTAGCCCTTCAGTTTGCACGGATTAGCTCACAGATGTGACAAAGACGCCAAAGAGAACCCCGGGTCCATTCTCTTATTCCATTCTGTGATACCTAAGCCAGTGCCAAACAGAATGGTGGCTGAGCTCAAAGCTAATGCTGCTGCTCCCCAGCACCCATGGATTCACTGCCAGGCCATGGATTCAGTGCCAGCCCTCAGCTCCTGACTTGGCACACTCTTGCTGAGAAAGCCTCGCACCAAACACAAGGGCAGGATAAAAGAAGAAGGTAGAAAATAAAGAACAAAGTAAAAAGGCCATATGGGGTCTTCCTGATCCAGCATTTCCTCAGTCAGACAGCAAATGCCTGGAGAAAGGACCACCATAAAGAACCCAAATCAGAACCATGTGGTGGGTGGCTCACAGGCTGCAAGGAATTTGAGAAGTTGGCTTTTGACTGCATTGACATGTGGAGTATAACATACAGGTACATAATTTTGATTGAATAACCCTTTGAATTTAATGCCTGAGCTCCAGGCCAGGGCAGCAGCCCCTTCCCAGGACAGGAAGGCTTGCTCTGCTGCAGCCCTTGCTCCACAAGGCAGGGGACTGGAAAGGCTTCACGTCAGCACACTGCTGAGGTTTTCTCTAACTGGAAACGTTTCTTCTGTTATTCTGAACAGTCTGTCCACACTTCACAGCATAAACTGCTTTAGAA
The DNA here is from genome assembly GCF_003945725.1 of Corapipo altera. Lineage (NCBI taxonomy): Eukaryota > Metazoa > Chordata > Aves > Passeriformes > Pipridae > Corapipo > Corapipo altera. The sequence goes on from NW_020884961.1 coordinate 48,769, forward strand.
ATTATAGCCCTGGAATGTAAACCCAGGCCGGGCTGGCTGCTCACCCTGGCTGCTCCTCGCAGCCTCTCTGCCAAGGGGTGTCTGGTGTCAGCAATTGAAAGAGGGACAGAAGCGTAAAAAAGCAAACACCCTGCTCCAGCAGCCATCCAGGCTGCTAACCAGGACTGTTTGCTTTGTGCCACAAGAAAGGGGTGGACAGAACCCCCATTTTGGACTGTTGACAGCCAAAACCAGCACACGGACAAAGCACATCCTCCAGCATTTCTCTGTGATATACACTCCCTCCCCTCAGGTTTCCACTCCACGTCTGGATTTTGCCCCAACACCATAGAACTGAGCCTCTTGAAATGGCTTCTCAATCTGCCAGCACTGAGGTGGAAAGCAAGCAAGGCTGTTTTGGGTGAGAAATGCCCAGAACTGCCTCTCTGAGTGGGTTTGGGGAAGCCTCCCCAGGAGCCAAGAGCAGGGCAGTGCCTGGACCACGAGCGTACCTGCCCCAGCCTCAGCAGCAGGAACAAGCAGGATACGTGTCAATCCATCCCAAACACAGCCAGTACACGGGAGTGCAGCCAAGTGAAGCAGTCTGGTCCAAGGCCTGGCCTCCAGATGTTCCCAGATAAGATAAACAGCTTCCACTGCTGATTTTCCCTCCCCTCTGCTAACTCCTAACTTATCAAGATTCAAGTGGGCTAAAGTTCTTGCACATTAATAAGGTTCAAAGACAGTGATCTACTCCATATTAAGGCAAAAAACCCCAAAGCATAACCCAACTAAATCATGCTAAAGGGTTGCATTCCTCAGCCCTTGCGATGGCCCCTGTTTTATCAACATACCAGCCAGAAAAGAGTTTTTGGCCCCTGATGACTTGCAATAATTATATATTGACAGCAGTACTTAAGGACATATCTTTTCTATTGCTCCCTGTATTTTTGATGTTAAACTCTCTACTGCCATATTTTACACCAACAGAGGGTTTACAGGGCAAAAGCTAAACACGTTAAAAAGGTTTCATTACATAAAATTACGTCTTAAGCACTAAAGAGAACAAATGAGACTGGGTGAAGGCAGATGCCAGAGTGATGAAGCCAATACTGGAACTCTTTATCTCCACAGAAAAATGACCGAGTAGCTGCTCATTTGATGTGTAGCAATTAAGAGCTAATTTACACAGTGCCACTTAGTGACAAGTATAATTATGTTCTACTCAGGGTACACATCAGATAATAATTGCCTCCAGCTGAGCTGGAGGTTATAACCCGCTAAAAGGGACTTTAATGATAGGACCAAACATGGATTTCAGCTGGAAAGTTTATGACTGACCAGAAGATCCCAGGAGTTGCTCACAGCTTTTTTAGGAAAACTGCAAATAGGAGACTGCAATAATTGCAATGATCCATGTACAGATCTATAACAAAGATAGGAAGGTACAAAAGAAATTGGGAGATTTCTAGGACAGATCATACAGGAATTTGTTCAGTTTGCAGAGTTCTGGTGCCTAAAGCTTTAAAAAAAAAAAAAAGAAAAAGACTATGCAGTGCCTTATCTGGCTATTGCCACTCTAAAAGACATCAGCTACTACTCCCAGGATGCTGCTGGAATTAACTTTTATATCATAGTGATATAGGCCCAGAGCACAGAAACCAGGCCCACAGCCTGGTTTTTACCACTTACATAAACAATAAAACCTCATGGTAAGCTGTGGACAGACTTGAGATCTTCCATAGAGCAGAAGTGCTCAGCTACACCCTGTGACCCTCAGTGGCCATGGCTCTGAATGTACCTCCAAACCTTCTCAAAAAGAAGGAAGAATTGCAAATCACACTGGTAATAAAGCCATCACAATAGCTTTTGAGCATGTACTCGGTGTTTCTCTCCCCTGACTCCATGGGTCTTCCCAGCCCTCAGCTGAGAAGTGCAAAGGGAAAGGCGAGGGGTGAGGGTGTGGGAGCAGGAGATGTGGTTGTAGCAGCATCATCGACAGAAGGTTGTTGTTCAGTTGGGTTTCAGAAGGTTTTGGGACACTGGCTGGTACCCTAATAAAACAACTTAAAGCTAAGTGGGACCTAGGCCACACACAGAGATTTGGGAGTTAAAAGAAAAGCCAACAATCTTTCCAAAGGGACTAAAGCCAAATCTACCCCCTCCCCCAGAACCTACAGCTGACCTCATTTACCATCAACACATAATATCCAGAGACGTGAATATTCATGGTGAACCCAAAGCAAGCTGAAGTGCTGTGCAGAGCCTGAACTGCAATGCTGGGACACTTGAATTCACAGAGGTACCAGAATCCATCCAGTTGCAACCCAGGGTGAGCACAAGCTCCTCTCAGAGCAGCACACAGAATTTCAAACTCATGGCTCAGGCTCACTCTCAGCAGACCCTCCACCCCTCCACACCAAGAATCCAGCCAACATACTCATCTGTAAGCACGCAGATATTAAACTCCTATGATCTGGGGTGTACTTCTGTTGGCAGCTGGGTTGCACTGAGCAGCAAGGAGCACGAAAATAAAGCAGCACAGGTCATAAAAACTGAGCTCAGGAACATTTTGTGCAGTAAACTAACGAGCCTTGTGGCTTCTTGTAGATTTTATCGGCCTCTTCAGGGGAACAGCAGTAGCACTACAGTTCTGATTAACTGCCATGACGTGCCTGAAATGTGCAGTGTAAAAATGCAGAGTAGGATGTCAACTCAATGGAACAATCAAAGTCACTTTAAATGAAAGCTCAAGGCATCTTCTCACACTTATTTATCTTCCTCCTCTGATGATGATGACAGATGGCACGACTCAGATTTTACCTCCCCTGTTAGTTCCCGTTTCTAACCGGAGAAGGAGTCTCAAACAAATTCATTAAGCAGGTGAGGTGGCTCAAGAGTTTACCCTGAATAGTTACACCCACTCCTGACTCACTGTGCCCCTATGTCACAAGCCACACCATGGAAGAGAATCAACTCAACATGACCTGGGGCTGTAACTCCTCGTTCACTGCCCACACACACAACAGGGTCCCTGTCCAGGACTGGGACTCTCCCAGCTCTCACCTCGCTGGGTGACAGCTCCAGGCAGGTGGCCAGTCTCACTCTGCAGGTAGGATTCGGCTAAGCCAGAACAATCAGAACTTGTGTCTCAGCCCCTGGTCCTCCAGAGCACCTGGATGTCATAGCAGTCCTTGGGGAAATTCCCTAAGGATACAGTGGGTCCTGTACCAGGAGGCTTCACCTGGCACTTGAGCTTCACTTGTCCTTGCAAGGCAAGTCTGCTAAGCTTATCCTGGGGTAAGAGATTCCTCTGTGATGATCAACATGATTTTGGGGGGAGTCCAGTGTCTATCATTAGACCACAACTGGCTTAGCAAGGCTGGGTATAATGTCCTGTGACCCTTTGTACGCTGTTCCCACTGTAAAAATAACTTCATGTGGGATCACGCTTCCAGGAAAGAGCGCTGGTGACATACAAGCTCACACAGTCCTGTCCCCAGCTCAGAGGGGATGAACATCCTATTCCTGCTGTTCACCATCCTGTCTGCCATCTCTGCTTCCCTCACCCACTGGATTCTCTCTCTCCTATTGGCTCAAAGCAGAATTCCCAGAAGGGGTAACAGGGCTCCCCAGGCCACCTCTGGCTGGTCTCCCTTTCCACACCTCCCTGACACCACCACAACAGCCTTCCCTCAGCCTCATGTCCCCAGCCAAACCCTCCAGCACACACCATCTCAGCTTTTATGCCAATTCTTGCCTGATTTGGGAGTTAGCAGCACAGAGTGTAGGCTCTGGGATGGGTATGTTTGCTCATACAGACATATCCAGACAAAGCACCTTGTTAACTGTGTTGATAACGTACTAAAAGTCCTCCTCTCTCCACAGAGCTTTGGTAATTAACGCCTCGCACTTCCCAAGCTTCACAGAAAGCATTTCTAATTAACCTCTTCTTTCCTGCTGCATGATGCAAAACCCAACTGTTATTCTAGCAAGAGTGCAGGAATACCTATTAAGCCACCTCAGTCAAATCAGGGCAGAAGCAATTTAAAAGACAATTACAGGCAGGAGATGTGAACTCAGTTCTCCTTTACTTCAGACAGAGCACTGAGGAATAAAATGCCTCAAATCCCAGGCACTATGCCAAGGGTAAGCAGCACCTGAAAACTTCTCCAGCCTACAGAACAACTCAGAAGGCCTTGAACTGGAGAGGATAGAGCAAAACTACTAAAAAAAAAAATCCAATAATCTAGGAATGATTGCTCTTATAATTGTTTTTTTCTTCAAGGTTTACAGTGAAAGCCTCAAGTTCTTCATGCTTTAATCTCACTAACTAAAATCTTTCCTTGTTCGCCCTTGAACATCCATCTGGCATTCAGGAACACCTAATGAGTTGAGGCAGAATGGCTGAGTGTGCTGAGCACCATCTCAGGTCAATGGGAAGCACAAGGAGGCTGCTGATGGAGGGCAGCCCTCGGGATACAGCAGGGTTTGTTGGGGCTGGAGAAAGTGCCAGCCTGCAGAAGTTTTGTCTGTCTATAAATCTTATCCTACCCCACTACAAGCTCTGAGGAGGAACATGTGTGACCTGCAGGATGGACACATATCCCTTCTCTTTGAGTGGATGTGGCAATGAAGCTATTCCCACACCCAGGAGGATGTGCCATAGCAGAGATCTGCAGCAGGCATGAAAACACACAGTACCCTCAGATAAAGTACAAAATAAGAATATATACCAGCAGTGGTTAGCAGCAGTATCAACAGTGGCTCAAAGTCATGTAGAGAAATCCCCAGAGCAAACCAATACAGTCAGCCAGTAAAAGCACTAATATTTGAGATCAAAAAAGAGCCAGCATGCTCAGCAAACATCACACCACCAGCTGCAGGGCATTTTATCTCAACCCTTGTTCCAACTGTACTAAAAAAGATACATTTTTTAGTAATTCTGCTTCTTTTAATTTCTTCAAAATAGCATGTTTGTTTTCAAAGTAAACTGTCAGGCCAACAGCATTCCACGAACAAGGGTAAAGCTTGATATTGCTCCAGAAAGAAAAAGGCCATGCTCATGGCTTGCTGTGCTCACTGCTGGTGTTTGCTGATGCTTCCACAGTCTTAACAGAGTATGAAAAGATCCAGCACATCCTCGAGTCATACATATTGTCTTCTTTTATGTCTTATAAAGGGGGAATGTTTTATTCAAGAGCAACTTGGGAGTTAAAGAAAATATGGCCCCGGTATCAAAAGCTGTTAATCACACAGTGCATAGTGAAAGGTGCAGTGAAGGAAACAGAAAATAATCAGAAAAAGTGAGGCTGCACTGGCTGGCTCAGGATGGGGTTTGTCCTCCTGTGCCACAGGTTTTCTTGGCCATTCCTCAGAGCCTTCCTCCAGCTCTGAAAACAGTCCATGCTTTGCATATTCCAGTGTACCAGAGGAAGAAAACAAATCCAAACACCTGAAAACAAGAGCAGCGGCACAAAGAACAATAAAGGCACTGGAAATATGTCCCTAAATGACAGCCACACTCCACTCCTGACATTGAGGACATCCCCAGAGCCAGAGCACCTGAGAAAAACCACACTACTGAGGTCTCTGCATGTGCTTCCAGAGCAAACCTTTGTCGCTGTGTTTTCCAGCTGCCAAAGAAATCCACGGCGGGCGACGGCACAGACACAGTGAAGCAGCTTCTTCTCATTCACTCAACAGGACAGAGGCAAAGCTGAAATGTGTCCACATGTGTCCCAGTCCAACTCTCCAGGTGCTGAGCCACATGTTCAACCTAGTGCCAGATGACCACCAGGGACAGCCAGCACAGGATGCGCCCTCCCTGGGAAGGGAAGCAGCACCTAGCGGTAAAAGGGCTTAATATTTCATTATCACATCATTCCCCACCATTTCTGATGTTAAACTAATCCCTGTCTGTCCAGATCAGCTAAGCTCATCGTCTAGATAAATTAGGTCAGCAATAGCCTGAATTTAAAAAGGAAAAAAAAAAAAAATCTGATTGAATGTTGAAAGTTCCTGCCATGGCTGATTGCTCCGTGAATTATTCATCCCAGCAGCACCTCTGCATTGCTCAACACATTCCTATGGTCAGGAAAGCACTTCACCAGCAGAGCAGGGCAAAATAAGCCAAATTCCAGCAAAATACAGTGGCAGGGCACACCCTGACCCGCTGTAAATCACCCTGCACAGAGCTGCATCCCTGCCCACCCACCTGCCTTCGCCTTGTTCAGCAAGCACAAAGGCATCTGCCTTTGAAGTTTTGGCCTCAGTGTTGAAAACAGCTCAAAAATTCCACCGGGACATTACTTTTTTTTTCATCCTGCCAAGAGCAGATTGTTGCAACAGCCATTGATAAAGTGATTCAGAGCCTCTGTGAGCTACAGTAGAAAAATGAAGCAGCAAAACCTCAGCTATTCCAAATTCTTAAGAAGCCGCTGCAAAGACCAATGTCAATTCATTTACTATGAGATTTTAAATGCCTCCTAATAAACTGATGGCACAGACTATCTTTTTACCTTATATGAAGGAATTAAGTTTAATGTAGGTGGGTAGGCAATCCCCTGCTCTAAAATGAATGTGCCTCTATCACAGAGAAATCTGAAAATGTGCCCTAAAATAGTGAAAAATTATCCCTTCTGAATAACACTGACCTGGTGGCTTTGGAGCTGTGCAGCTTTTGCTTTAAGTATTAAACTATCCTCTGGCTTAAACCCTACAAGTTTTAAGATAAAAGATGTTCTCAAAGATATGTTTAATTGTTATTAGATGGAAGGCAGAGATACTGGATGAGAGATAAGCCTGTATAGAGATAGAAGTTGTTTTCTAGTTCTGGGACAATTAATTGTGCTATTGCTCTGTCTCTGGTAATAGATCACAGGCATTTTCATACACAAGTTCAAATAACTCACAGAAAAACAGCCACAAAGTCACGTTGCCAAAACACATGTTAAATAACACACCAAAAAAGTGGTCACAAACCACTCAGGGTGCCAAAATGCATCAAACATTAAGCAGCCTGTGGTCTTCAGGATGTCAGGGTGAGAGACAGACTGTTTATGATGGCTTTTCAAGAGAAATTTTGGGGGGTTTGCATGGCATTCCTGACACAGCCACAAAAGGAAAACAGTGCTTGGTTATTAGTGATCATGATTTGTGAAGCCATTTTATGAAACTCCCTGTGAGATGGCTGTCTTGATAAGGGTGTAAGTGATGTAAAACACTCAGAGTTGTTACTATCTCAAAGGCAGAGAGGGCAGACAAAAAGCTGCATGCAGCAGAAGTTGGTTTCAGCTGCTGCAGCCCAGGACTCTCCTCACGAAGTCAAGGGACAGCAGGAAGAGACACAGAAAAAAGAAAGAGGGGGGAAAACGGTAAAAATTGCTGAAAATGAGCATACCTGGATTAAAAATTCATCATTTTTGAGCTGAGAGCCAGTTCCTAGGGTAAGGAAGGCAGAGAAGGGAGGTGGTATCAGGGTAAGGACTCAGGGACATGTGGCAATGAGGAGCACAGTGGAGGCACCTCACTCCTTGAGTTAAACATCAGAGTGGTGGCCCTTCAGCTGGTCCTCAGGGCACCTCTCACACCAAAGCAAACCCTTTTGAGTGTAAAACTGCAGCATATCCAGGGTGGGACACAGCAAGAAAGCCAACACGTGTGTGATACATGGTACACACACGTCACCACCCCTGCCAGCGTTACCCCACCAGTGCACAGCGTGCAACACACTTGGTCATTCTGTAACACAGAGGGGAAAGGAGGGTAAGTCCTTGTCAGAAAGATAATTCATAGGAAAACAGCAGGATTCAGCTTCAAAGAACGCTGGTGAGTCAACCTCACCATCGAGCTGGTGGCTCTGAGGAGCCTCTGCACTGCTTCACCCCCGAGCCATCAGCAATGATTGCAGCTGGGAGGAGCAGAACTGGGTTGGCATCACGGTGCTGACCTTTGCAAAATTGTGATGCAGACAAAGAGCTGAGGGAACAGTTCGTGCCTTCACCCGCTGCTTCCAGCCCTTACACAGCTCCAGAGCAGGAACTTGGTGCCCAGCCCACGAGCACATAAGAGGGCTCTGCTGTCACTCGGAAGGACTCATGTTACTCTAATTCTTCTGTGTTGAGAAGAGATGGAAAGTACAATTCCATTTTCCTGAAATGATCCTCCCTCTCCATACTTGCGTGGTATCTGTGGCATGTGGGCACCACACCAGCTCTAACAGCATCAAGGATACAGACACTCTGACTCTGGGAACCTTTCCCTCCTCCTGGTAAATCAATCCCAGCTCGACCTGCTGGTAACAGCAGGCACAGACACACTGAGCACTGAGGGGGGGTGGTTGGGACAGACAGGGAACACCAGACACAAACTGTTTCCAACAGCCCGGATGCAGCAGCAGACACCAGATGCTGTCTCATCACTTCACATTTTTACTTCTTTCATACCTGGAATTTCTCAACAAAGCCAGAAGAAGGAAAGTAGCAGTCCAGGGATCCCTCTGCTGCTTAGACCTGCCACAGTGTGCTCCTCCTGCTTAAATGAGCATCCTTTAGAAATTCAGGTTTCATTAAGAGCAGCAGACAGTATGCAATCATTTCTCCTGTTTTGACATGGATGCTCAGTAACAAATGTACTGTCATGTGCTGTATTCCTTGGCTCTGTTTTCAGTCCTCATCTCCAAGTTTAATACTCTCTGGAATTCATAAAGCCAGAAAAATATCATTTCATATAGTCTGATGGAGGACAGGGGTAGCTGAGCTCTCTCAGAAGGTACCAAGCACCATAGGATCAGGCAAACCCAGTGGCAGAGCCAGCAGAGAGGCTGAGTCAGAGCTACAGCACAAACATGACTGAGTTGAGAGAGAAAAAGACCAAGATTAAAATGCAGAAAACACAAGATAGAGAAGGAGGCCAAGGAGGATACAAAGAAGACCATGCCCTAAAAAGTTACCAGATATAAGGGTCCCTCATCCTGTGACCAACACTCTCAGGACATTTTTCAGAAGTGGCTGCAGCCCACAAAGGGGTTGTGGCTCTCCCTGACAAACAGAGCTACCATGGAGTGAGCCATGGGCCAGGAAGATAAAACCACAAGAAGTCACAACGAAAAGGTGTGAGAACTCCAGTCAATTTGGCAACTCCGAAGCTCTGTTTCCTCAGCCCTGTTCTCCTGGCATGTCTCCATGAAGACTCCATGGATACAGCAGGAATAGAGTTGGTCCTGTACATTTACAGCTGCCTTTTACTTCTTATTTACAGCTATCTTTCTAATTCCACTAATCCCAAGGAGACTCTAAAGATGACAGCTAAGCTGTACAATAAGTTTCTGCTGCAGAACTCGACACAGACAACTCTGAACTGCCAGTCTGCACTGAGATGAGTCTCTGGGACATATTAATATTTAGACTAACAAGAAACCCAACCAAACTCCCCACAAAAAAATCCAAACAAACAAACACCCCACACCCCACCCCCCCTCCAGTGTTAATCCATCCTTATCGGCTGCTTTGTGATTCATTAAGGTTACAGTTAAACACTTGCAAGCAAAAACGAGTTGACAAAATTAATCTCTCAGTTTCTCTTCATGACAAGGTTGCCCAAGTAGTTGAACCTAACCCAGGTCAGAGATGCAGTTGGCTGCAAGGAGGACCAGCTGGTTGAGCTGCCTGGCTGGCATGTGGATGGAGACATTTGAAGTATTCACTCCTATGTTTAATTCTCTCCAATGTAAAGTTCAAGGAAAAAAATTAAAAATTGCTCCTATTGCCAGTGTGGGCTCTAGTTCCAAGGGAAGCTCCTCACTTGCCTCCCTCCATACTAAAAGAACATCATGCCTTTTTTCCCCTTCAGTCTCCAGAGGTGCTGCAAAAGCACACAGTCTCTTGAGTCACAGCCTGGTTTTATGAACTGCCAAACAAGTGAAAAACCATCAGCTCAAACCTTTGTGCTCTCAACATGGATGACCAGCCTCTTAAAAGAGACCACACCAGTGACAATAAAACCTGTGACACCTTGCTGAATCTCAGTCAGAACATGAAAAGTCCAAATCTTCTCGTATCATCAGGAATCCTGCTCCAAGCACACTACACCCAAGGGCTCAGACCAAGCTCAACTCTGAGACTCTTCTCCCCCAGACATTGCCCCTGTTGCTGGCTGCACTGACACAGGGCTTGTGCTGGCCCCTCATGTGCTATCTCTTTTCCAGCAGCCACTCCTTTTCCAGCCCAGGCTCTCTGAGGCAGCAAGGTTTCATATTTATTCATAAAGGCAAATCATATTTCCCAGAGCGGAGCAGGTGTTCCCATGGAAACAATTCAGACACATTTATATGAATGGACAATTTTACAAACTGCAGAAAAATCTTTGACATAGTCACAGCTGAGGGCAGACTCAGGGACTAAACAAAAGTTCTTAAACCTCTGTGACAGCTGTGGGGAGATGAATAGCCATGCAGCAACAGCAGGCAGATACAAGGGAGTTGGAATTTCCACTAATGTTGACTTGGAGCAGTAGGATACAGCAGACAAGAGTAACATAAGCAATTCTCCAAATAAATTGGAGAATTTCTTTGCCAATAGTTTCCTCTACAGCTGATACCAGGTTTTGGACCAGTGCAAACGGCAGTGAAATCTCCCCCAACACAAACCTACACTCCCCCAACAAAAGGTTCTCCATCACCATGAGCACTTGCACCAAGCACCAGGGGACTTCAGAGAGCTGGCTTTCATCATGGGCTTCCACAACTCTCATGAGGGACCAAATAGGTAAGTAAAGCACAGGCCAACAAGGTCTCACAGTGCTTAGGTCTGCTTCAACAGAAACTGAGGCTGAGGAGAGCCAGTGTGTGTTCATCAGTGCTCGTGGCTTGGTCACTGCACGAGTGTTTACTGGGGACAGCAGGATGGGACAGTGGTCTCAGTGCTGATGTCTGGTGGCTTTCAGAAGTGTTAGCTGCTAATATAGCACACAGCCCTGAGGTAATAACCATATTTCTAAGGTATTATGCCTATCATTTTTTCTGCCACCTTAAAATGAGCATGCAGTCTTGAGGGGTCCCCCAGTGTGAGTCACCCAGCCCTGATTTAGCTATCCAGAAGAAGGAGGCAGTCTGTCTTCACAGGCTCCAGAGTAACCCAGCTGTCCCACGAAAAGCCAGTCTGGCTTTATAATGCTGGATTAGATGGGGTGAATCCCCCTCAGCTTTCAGTAGAGCAGATACTGCTGATCACTGTGGGTGTAAAGGGCAGGAGAGCCACAAGGAAGTCCACACAAACTGCTCAGAGACACACAGACCAGCTTTGCAGTGTGACACAGCCCCACTCTCCTCTGCCATGGGCTCCACAAGGACTCAGTGCTGGAGAAGAGGCAGTAAAGGCCATTCTTGGTTGAGGCTGCTGAACAAGCAGACTCTGCTCTGATCTCATCCTACAGCTCCAGCTGTAACTCCCTGGAGCTTGCGTGGCCACCACCATCACACACATGGCCCTGCCAGCCAGGACACAGCTGCCATCAGAGGGTTCACCAGGCATATCCACAGATCATGTTCCCAATTCCCAGCTAACCCCATTCAAAATCCCTCATACTTTGAGAACCTCCTACAGCAGCCAGGAGGATGGGCTCCAGAGTCTGGCTGTAATCAGACTTCAACTCAGTCTGCCAGCTGTTTTCCTCCTCTCATTGATATGTTTTACTGGGCAGTGAACGATGAGACTGTTACTTCCTTCAGCTGGGATTTCAACAGCAACTCTGCAAATGCCATCTTACAAAACAGAGTTTCAAAGCAACACATTGCCAAGGTTATCAGATTTGGACAGAACTTGCCAAATGACACACACAGGGGTTGGAGATGTGATTGCTCTAAGCAGCAAAACAAGTTTCAATCCTTCAGTAGGAAGGAAAAGTCTTTCCCATGAGAGATAATTCCTTTATTTGCATATCAACTAAGGATCTTTTGACATTCACTTTAAAGCTGCTCTAGAAAATTCTTTTTGCTGTAAAAAGTTTGAACTGGTCACACTCCAAACTGCACAAAGAGCAGGCTGTGTCTGCAATGCCAGTCAGCACTAACCAGCAGGGATCCAAGCTCAGGTTTTCCATATGTGCTCCTGCACTGGTTACTCCAATTTACAAACCAGAAGTTATTTCCTGAACTCCTTTAAATTATATCCAAGTGTCAAAACTACTTTAAGTTATACATATGCATCATCAAATTCTAAATTGCTCATGGATCATTCACTGCAACAAAGAAAAACTCATCATACAAATTTTTGGCCAAAGTAACTGCTCCCATGGGTTTGCAAACATACCATAAGTCACAAAATCTACCAAACATGGGGCAAATTTGCACTCTGGATTAGTTCCAGCCTCACCCATAGCACTGAACTGGTTGTGGCTGCATCAGTGGAAACCACTTACATAAACATGGAGAGCAATGAATTCCCAAATACTTTTGACCTGAGAGCTCATCTCAGAACGTGCCATAGGTCACCGTGTGCTGCAAGCACCAGGCAGGTTTGCAGCCCCCTTACCACAGTGCCCAGAACCACTCAGGGTCAGCAGTTTGGAAACCATTTGTTTGTGCCAGAAAACCTTTTTCTCCCTGAAATCAGGGTGAGTTGAGCTGTTGGTAGCTTGCAGTGGCCGATGGTTAAGTTTGGTGCTCGCCCCCACTGCAGGGCACCAAGGGCTGCTGGATCTCCTCTCCCCGGGGCTCCTGGCCTGTGTAAGTGCTTTGCCTGACACCATTTTCCACCCACGTTCTGTACAGCTGTTATTTGCCACTAGATCAGCCCTTCATGCAAGTGTTCCTAATTTGCGAGGAGGAAAATTGGAATTAACCAAAGGCTTTATTATACGATGATAATCGTTATCAGAATGCATCAGCTAATAAGCAATCCTCCAGTGATGGGTTTGATCTGTGACTCCCAAGGAGTTTGCCAACTTAGATTTCTGAATTTGCATTGATTGCTCTTTGCATATACCCAGAGACTCCTTCAACTCCACAGCTGCTGACGCACAACAATCTCCCATCTCCAACACTGCTGAGAGTTTCAAGGAAGCAGGGCTTGAAGGGTTCTTTACAGGTGAGATACTGTCACCTGCTGAGGAGGGGCAATGGAGGGAATCCCTGCAGCCACACCACAGTCCAGCTTGCTGCTTGAGGACCAGGAATCATGAGTCACATTTATTTAAAGGAAAAGGGACAAAGACATCACTCAGTACAACTGGAGCTAAAGCAGATGAATTTATGTCTGTGGTAAATCCAGTCTACACATACAATCTGCTAAATTACTCATCAAACTGCAGGACAGATTTCTTTAGCTCATGCCCACCAGATGCAGGGAGTGGAGACTCAAGGCCCACTCCTAGAAGAGAGGTCTGGGACTCCTCTCTCTGCTCCTTTGGGACACTACCTCAGAGGCTGTTTGCAATGGCTGTTCCCTGAGAACTTGAGCACTAAACGGTCTTTAAAGTTTTTGCCAGGTTCCATTTCACAGACCCAGGCTGCTCTGCTGCCACCTGTACAGCACACAGATGTTTCTACAGCTGCAAGGAGTGTCAAAAGATCCTTTTGCTAAATAGCATCAAGCCCAAGGACTTTGAAGGATTCATGAAGCAGATTTAACCATTCACTTCCTCCAACTATTTTATTCCTGCAGTGGGAGATACACAGTAGTTACTGCACAGGGCTACACAGGCAACCCAGTCCATGCTAATCATGGATTTACTTCATGCTTAATATATGATCTCAGCTACACCAATCTGCAGTTTATCTCTCCCCAGCAGAAGACAGGAATCCATAATGTGCATAAGAGTATTTATTATGGGCATTTGTGTAACAATAGAGTCACGAGGCATTGTTGTGTTCAGGCACTGCTCAGTGAGACTGAGCTGGGAGCAGTGGCTGCCCTAAGGGAATTCCTAGTCAGAGAGGAGGAGAAAAGAGGGCCCTGTGTGCCCAAGAGGGGAAGGGCAGCACTGCCACTTGCAATGGCAAAGGACATTGTGACAGGGTGGGAGGTGAATCTCTCCCATTCTCCCTTGTCATGACTGATCAAGATTCCATCCCTGGCAGTGCTCAAGGCCAGGCTGGATGGGGCTTTGAGTGGCCTGGTCTGGTGAAAGGTGTCCCTGCCCATGGTAGGGAGGTTGGAACGAGAGAATCTTTGAGGTCCCTTCAAACCCAAACCATTCTGTGATTCCATGAAGGTACTCCCCAAGCCTAGAGATCCTTCACTGTTGAACACAACACATTCACACACACAAATGAAAAGGCAAATGCAGTGTGGAATTATCTTGTAATATACTACATTGGAAGGTTTTTTCACTGTTTGTTAAAAAGCATGCAAATAGCCTCTTGCTGTGATCAAACTTGCTTAATTCTGCCTCCCAACCCAGAGGTCCCTCACTCAGTCCTTGCCTAAAACACCCAGAGTGAGGCAGGGATAACCCTGGAGCAGGTTGCAGCAGTTGGAAACAGTGGCACTACCCCACTCAGGCTGCTCCTCACCAACACCACAGCAGACAGGAGCTAAACAGCATCCCTGATCCCAAACAAGCCAGACCTACAGGGTGCGCAAGAAATTCATATGCTTGCTTTTGTTTCTCTGGAGTTTCTTGCACTGGCTCTGCAGGATTTCTGAGAGCCCTCTGACCTGCATGTGCAGCCACTTAGCTCCCAGGTGGGGGCAGATCCTGGGAAACCACCTTTATGTAATCCAGTCTCATGAACAACTTGGTAGAAGAAAAATATCTCGGGGGGGGGGGGAGTGGGAAAGAAACAAACAACAATACAAATGATGAAACGACTGACGTGACTCCAATCCCAAAACCAGCGAGATCTCAGAGGGGTGGAACGCAGAGATTAAAAGCTTTGCCCTGCAGACAGTATTTAAAACAGGGGCGGTTTTCTTCCAAATTGGTTCACTTGTCCAGAATTTTCAGACTATTCCATCTGATAGGCCAACTCTTCCACTCAATCACATCCCTGGGGGAAGTCATAACCCTCTGTCTGCACTTTCCCCGTTTGCTTCCCTGGGAACAGTATCAGCTACAAATCCAGATTTACGGCTTGGCAAAGAGAAGAGAGCTAAGGAAAGCAGAGAAGGAACGACTCAGTCAAACAAGATATGGCTGTGACCAGCAGCAGAAGGGCCAAGGGAAACACTGGAGGAGGGGAGAGAGGTTTGAACGGGCTCTGCTCAAGGACATGTGCTGATGTGCAAGGCTTTGGTAGCACCAGAAAAAACAAATACATGTCCAGTGAATTTCTACTCAAGTGCCACCACTGCAATATCCCCTTCTAGGAAGAAACATGACATTTTAGGGCGTGTGACCCACATACACTCCTGCAGCACAAAGCAGTGGTTTAGCCTTGGGAAGTTCCATTGGTTTTGGTGCTTTCCCTAAGCCGCTTTGGCTGGTCATCCCTTGGTGGGGCTTCCAGCATTAGTCTCCTCTTTCCTTGCTACCCCACAAAAGCAGCAGTGATGGGAAAACCAGTCTCCCCCCGCTCTGAAGGAACACAAAGTCTCTGCAGCCATTGCTCAGTAGAGCTTGTAAAAAAAAAAAATATATATATATTTCAGGGAACAATGTTCTCCCATGAGTTCCGTAGCTGAGTCAGGAAATTGCACTTACATTTGTTTCCCACTGGCGTCTTTTTCCCTGCAAAAACCAACAGCATTTCCTACCAGCTCTATTCCTTTTACACTCCCCTGTAACATCACCGAGGAAAGCACTTCATTCTCCGTGTTTTACAGCCAGCCCCACACTCTCACACAGAGAACAGCTCCACAGCACTGTCGGTATTTTGCCACCCAGGCACCACCTAAGGCAGACAGAGCTGCCCACTTTCAAAATACAAAGAGCCTACAGAATGTCTTCCTGCAACTGGGTGGATCTGTACAACAAAAACACATTTTTGACTGCACAAGGCAGTTATATCTAACATTTTAAAAATACATCTATTTTTTTTCATTTATTTCAATATTCTTCCTCCTGAATTTCTGCCATAAGGGACACGATATCTCAGCCTGACACTCCAGTTCTGAAAACATCTGAAGCTACTCTTTTGGGTAATACACCTCAGTTCTGGTTTCTGCCTGAGTAATGAGCAGCACAGGTAGGTCTGTACTCATCCTGCTCAGAGATCGAAGCTACAGCACTTAGCTTTGGACCACAGTCACTGAAACTCACCTCAGGAAAGCCAGGGCTGACCAGGGATAAATTAAATCTTGGGGTGATTGAAGTGTCCTCTGGAAGTGCTTGTCTCTCCCTTCCTTGACAAGATACCAAGCAAGAGTTTCAAATGCTGAGATTACATGGAATAAGTCCAGGCTGCCATGGATGTTTGGACCCCAGGTGAGATGGATCCAGCACCTTCTGGTCAATGACTTTGGCTGCCACACTTCACAAAGTTAAGGTGAAAAAAAAAATTTTACATTTTCATGTAGGAACGGTGGAGGAGGCTACAGGCGTATTTCATCTTGTTTAGCAGCACAATTCAAACCTCATCCCTGGCTTATGCAAAATGGTTGGAAGGGCTTCCTGACCCCAGTTGACTTTTCTTGATTAACAGCCTCTGTCACTTTTATTTTGGTTACTCTGAACACAGTTGCTATTCTGTGTTCTGATGTAACATCACCAAGATCCAAGGAATCAAACCAGCCTGGGAAGTGGTGTGCACTATAAAAAAAAAAAAACAGTTTAAGACTTGCCAGATGAAGAAGAGAAAAGGCTGAAAAAACACTTTGGTGGCACTTTGAAGAGTGGGGATGAACAGTGTCATAACTCATGACATAACCAAAACTCCAGACAGGACAGAATTAGCTCACCACAAGTCCAAATTAAACCTCCTCTATAACAACCCCTG
The DNA here is from genome assembly GCF_003945725.1 of Corapipo altera. NCBI lineage: Eukaryota > Metazoa > Chordata > Aves > Passeriformes > Pipridae > Corapipo > Corapipo altera. Next base: position 65,624 of record NW_020884961.1, read on the forward strand.
ATGTGCCACAGGCTGGAGGTGCCAGGGAGGCAGCAGCCCGTGCTCACCAGACCCTCAGCATGGGCAGCCACAGCCTCTTCTCTCTCAAAATAGCTCCCAGAGTGAGCATTCCCACACAACATGGAGATAGAACACAAAGATAAGATGTGACATTGGACCAGATCCCAGGTGTCTCCTCAGCTCTGTGATTACAGTATAAATCCCATAGGATATTTATCATGTTGGAAAACGAATCACATCTGAAATTAGGTAATGGTTTTTCCCCAGGGAATAAAAGCCTCCTCCCTTTCCTGTACCACACAAGCATTCAAAAACTGGGCAGAGCCAGAGCTCTGCAAAACGACGGGCTGAAATGGAGACACCCTGTGTGGACATGGAGTTCCACGGCTATCCCTAAGGAAGTACTCCAGCCACTACCCACAGCTGTGGAGGGCAATGCTTCTGGAGCAGCCTGTGCAGACCCAGAGCTTCCCCCCAGTGTGGGACACTCCACTGCCACAGCCAGGACGTGGGCACAGCAGGCTCAGCTGGCGTGTGCCATTCCAGGTTGATGGACGCGGCAGCACGGGCGTCAACCGGGCGGCAGGGCTGCAAAGTAACACAGGAAATTAAAAGGAAAACAAAGTGGGTTGAGTTAATCCAGAATATTTCAGGTGGAGAGGGGAGCTCAAGCCAAGCTAAACCATATTTGCATTCCTGCAGAACAAGTTAGGTACAGGGCATTGAGACCAAAGACAACTAATAAAAGATAATTATTCCGGAGACTGGCTAAAACATAACCACCTGTGCCCAAGCTCTGATGGAGCACAGCCTTCCAAACTAATCTTCAATGGAGTGCTAGTGGTTTGGGCTCGGACCCAGCCTCTTCTGTCCAAGTTCTGATGAATCAGAGACAACTCACAGCCAAGCCAGTCAACTCCCAAAACCCTTCTGACATGCTGCCATTCCAGGAGGCGAGCAGGCCGAGTGCAACAATGTGTTTTGGGGATTTCAGGTGGATTCTTTCCAACTGTTTAATTGCAAGAAGAACTGACTGCGAGGGAATTTCGTTTTCACTAAAGCAGGAAGGTCTCAGTGAGCATGCTAAGCAAGGATACCTTACAGGGACAGCCTGGCAAGCAGTATTCCTTGGGCATTTTGCTTCAATCCCTGTCTTCTACCTACCTGTTGCTTTCTACCCTTCCTGCTTTCTACTCCTTGCCTTGCTCTTCCTTTTAGTGACTTTTCAAGTGTCTCCTTCACTCCACTTTGTAGCTTAGATTTAATGAGGTTGTTTCTGCTCTGCAGTAACTTCCTGCAGCACTGCTCTAAGTCAATCCCACAGCAGACAGAAGAGCCCTGACCACAGAGATGCTGTTATTAAATCCTTCTCAACAAGAAAGCTGAGAGCTTGTGCCCCTTCCTCACCTACCCTGGGGACACCTTTCACCTTTGTATGTCTTTGACCCTTAAAACCGTGATGCAGAGGGGTGGTCTTAGAGCAGCACAACCTTACAATGCTCATCCACCTCAGAGCTGCATTTGGCCTGCACAGCCCAGATTATGGACAAGAGCCTGCCCCCACCAGCTACTCTACACCCACAGACCCTCTCCATCCTTCCCTTTCCTACGCAGGATTCAGCCCCTCCTTTGCAACAACATGGTCAGCACTCCCACCCCTCCCAAAAGCAGGGAGGGCTTTGGCATGAGCCCTCCCTCCACCTTTCCTGATGCCTGCTCCCCACAGGCAGCTGGCAGGCAGGTCCCAGCCTTTCCTTTAAGCAAAGTACCACACAGTCATTTTCTTTGGAGCGCAGGCTTATTTTTGCAAAGGCCTTCCCCCTTGAGTGCATTTCTATGCCAGGCTATTTAGGAGCCTGGCATTTTCCCTGCCCAAGTGACCTGCTGTCTCTTGGTTCACCTCCCAAAGCCCAGCTTGGAACACCCCCCCACCCTTCACACATTCTGTTCAGTTTAGCAGTTTGCTTAGTAAATTTTATGGCCATCACCTTGACCTGACTCGTCACAGCTCACAGCACTCATTGCTGCACAAGTGACGTGAGCCAGCTATGCAGGAGAGTATTTAACCAAGTAACTGGAGCCATGTCCTCAGCATGGTCAGCCTGGCATAGAAAAGAGTCTTTTCCTTGGTAGCAAATACCTGGCAGGAAAATCAGTTGCCATCTTACAGCTCTGTCTGGCCTCACTTACTATCAGAAGCATCTGCTTTGTGCAAAACTGTCAAAACTGTCAGACCCTGGGCATTCCCCATCCCTGCCCTTTTTGTCTCATTTACATCACAGACTCACATAGTATGTAGATTAATACCTTTTGCATTACTTTATGTCTGACAGCACATCCTTTGCATCACCAGCAGGCTCCACCATCTGAAGTACATAACCACTTTCATGGACCATTTCTTGGTAAACACTATGAACAAAGTACAGAGCAGATTCTTCAGTCTATTCCTGTCTAGTTTTTCTTGCCCATGGATGCCAAGCACTTTAGAAGCCAGCAATACAAAGCAGTCAGTAGGCTTTTATGGCTGGGGCCAATAAAACAAACCGAAAAGATGCAAAGTGATTTGCAGATTTTCAGGGCCTGAGAAGTCCTGTGTTCTGCATGAGGCATTAAGAGGTTTGCTATTAAATGCTACAGTAACTAGACTGTGAGGCAGGAACACAGCTGGAGTCACCTTCTGCCCTCACTTCTGTGCTGTGTGGCTTTCCCTGGTGATTCCCCAGCATCCTTGGTTCAGAGCTCCCCAGTAAATCCATAGATTGTAGGGCTCAAATCCAATGCAATTCCTGAACTCTAGGTGACTAATAACACTGTGTTTAAAAGGCAATTCTGACCCTCTCCTTCATGTATTGTGTCTTTCCCATGTTCCCATCTCCTCTTGATCTGCTAGACCTGACCTCAGTTGCTTTGGAGGAAGTTTCAGCCTCCTGCAACTCGTGAACCAGCTGCTTGTTATATCCACTCCATTTTTAATGCCTTTGCTTTTTTGGGGCCGGTAAATTTCTCTATTCCTCATTATTTTTCTTTTATTTTTTTTTCCATTTCATTTCCCTGGAGGTTGATATATTTCTCCCCCTCTCCTGTGAGGATCCTATCACAATACACAGGGCTAGTGGTTGAAGAAGTCAAAACACACCCTTTTTCTTACAGTACTGAGGGTGTTTCCCAGTATTTATGGGTATTTTTTCCTCCTAGGAGGTGCACAAATACAGAAAAGATAAACACGCTGTGCTCTGCAAGGGAGGAAATCCATCACAGTTCAGAAAACATGGAAGCATATCTCTCCACAGAATTGTTACCCAATTGTTAATTAGACTTAATGTTTATAATAACTCAGTGCTTGTTGAAGGGCCCTATTAACTCACCAGAGAATAATTACACCGAGTCACCTTCATATTTCTCATTTAACATATTCCAAGAGATAACCAAAGAAATTAGGAAAAAGCCAATTACAAAGGACAATAAGTGAGCTGGAGACAGACAACTGAGTTGGTGACAGGCAGGGACTGCAGAAACACATCCAGAGATATCAGATGTCTTCCTGCTCAGGGAGGGCTGAGAAAGGTCTGGGAGCAGGGCTGAAGTGTCAGCTCCCACTGCCAAGGACACAGAACAGTTATGTCCATTCAGCCTGGGGGCACAGGCACTGTTCTCCCTGCACACATGGAATGTGCATATGGACACCTCCAGGAAGTGCTGATGCAGGTGTGAGATGATGTCAGCCTGGTCAAAGTGGCCCAGTTCTCTGCACACAGGAGTTTATGCCAGTTCCTCTTAAAACAGTTATGAACAGGCACAAATCCACAGCAGAAGATAAATGACAGAAATGAGTTATTAAACCTGTCCCTGACCAGCAACCTCGAGCTCTCAAATGAAATGCCTGATGCCAAAAGGTCTTTTCTGGAAATAGACCCAATCTAAAAATCAAAGATCTCTTGTTCTTCCATTGTTTCTGTCTGGGGTGGTTCATGGCTTTAATACACGGGAGGCTATGCAGAAGGCAGGGCTCTGCTGGAGGGGATGTCTAGCTCAGGCCTGGAATTCTGTCTTATTGCTTATAGTGCCCAACTTAAAATTATCTAAAAAAAGGAAAAAAAAATAACAAACCCCCCCAACAAAAACCAGAAACCCCAAACAGAACCCCCAAAACCCCAAACAGAAACCAAACAAAATAAATAAACACAACAAACCAAACAAAAACCTCACACAAAAAACCCACAACATCTTGACATAACAATGTAACATCTTTGGGTGCTGCAGGCTCTCAGCACCACGTAAAACCCTTCCTTGTTTTTTTCTGCAGGCAGATCTTCAGCTGCTGCTCAAGTCCAAGGTCTTTTTCTAAGTGATTTTTTTTCCCAACTCTATATTAACAGCATCACACAAGAAGTGAGATGGTGACACACATCCTGACAGGAATGCACTGAATTTCTGCACATGTAAAAAGTGGATGATAACTGAAAGCAGGTCAAAGAATGGAAGGCTCCAAGTCAAGCACCAAGAGAGGGACACTCACATTTTGTGGGTCTATATAAATATAGTCAATTTGACCGTAATAAACAGGTCCCAAGTGGAGCATTTCACAGGCTCCAACTTGTGCAACCCATCCCACTGCCATAGAAACCAGACTGCTGCAGGGTTTTTTGGGGTTTTTTCCCCCTCATTATCTGAATTCCCTGACAGCACAGAGAGGCAGGAGGAGTGGGCAGCATCCCAAACACACAGAGATCAGAGGATGTTACACCTGGCAAGCTCGGGCTTCCCCTAAGAGTTGTCAGTGATTTTTTTAAATGCCATCGAGGTGCAATAATGTTGTCTTGCCTGCCCAGCTAATGCTTCTCTGGTATCTGGCATCTTGGAGGTCTTTTCCAACCTTAATGATTCTATGATCCCAAATCTGGACAGTAGTGCTTGTTTGGATAGCTGAGGATACACTGCCCAAAAAAATGCAGTGATCCCCCATAATACAGGAAAATAATCATCCAGAAAAACAGAGAGGGAAAAGAAAAAAATCCCTTATCTTACAATTTCAGATTCTATATTTTGATCAGTTTGACATAGGGTCAATATTTCTGCCTGTCCAATGATACTTTTTCTAGAAGCTCCTATGGTTGTCTCTTCTTCCCATTATCTGGATTCATTCTTAACAAGCAATTCCTTCCATGAGAAATAAATATCCAGCAGTATCATGGACAATAGCTGCAGTTTTTCTACACATAGAAAGACTTGTGCAGCACAACTGTCTCTTCCTATACCAGACTCAATTTCAACAAAAACTTTACCCAAAGTATTTTAAACTTCTTAAAAGGAACAGGGAGGATGTGAATGACTAAAAAGAAGCAACATCTACCTTTATTCCTGCCTATTATGTACTAACAAAGTGTAGTCCACAAATTCCTCTACTTCTTTTGTCTCCTGATCTCACATGATCTCAAACCAAGAAGCCAAGTTCTCTCTCTGAGCAGTGAGTTTCTCATGTAAACCAAAGAGCCACTAAGTGCCACTGATTTTCCTCACTACCTGTAGATGAATCCCAAGCTCTTCTCCACCAAGGCAAACCCTTTCACAAAGTGCCACCCTGGGACAAAGCAGGTCCCCCCCAGCCCTCCCTGCAGGCTCACAGCCTGTGGAGCTCACATTGTCTTTCTTAGATTTCTGATTTGTACAACCAAAACTCTTGATGCCTGGTCTGGGATTTCTTTCCTCTCCTGCTCCTGCCCCTACATCTCATTATTAATATTAAACCGTGTTTTGTCTGCATTATAAAAGCATCCATTAGGAAGGAGTCATTAATGCACTCCCTGTCTCTTTTTTAATTAAATCACTGATAGACTCTATTCTTTAATTTCACCTTAGTAGAGTTGATGGATGAGCACCATAAATGCCTAAGAAGGAAATAAGCTACTGCAGTTCGGTGTTAACAGCAGTTATCAGACACAATAGGCCTCCTCTGTTTGGATAGAAAGGGCAGTGAATGGCTTTAATGCCTCTGCTAAGGAACCAGCATAACAGGAGCTTACATAATTCATTTAAAGAGGGAAGAACACATAAAACTCCAGCCTCAACACCAGCTCACCTCAGTCTCTCAGTCTGATGTGATAATTATCATGACATTCTGGGGTTAGAGCCATTCAAGACACATTCACCAAATACAGTCAAGAAATTGAGTTCTTGGCTCTGTCATATTCCTTCTCATAACCAAGCTTACTTGCACACCTGCAACATGGGGTTCCTTCCTCTGCACACACCTTTGGGCAGTTTTGAGCAGCAAAGCATCAGCAATGGCAGAATGTTTCCCATAACCTCCAGTATTTCAAAGGTTTATAGCTCAGTTGGTTCTGGGCAGTGCATGAACCATCTCCCCCTCTCAAGGTTGTGCTCTTTGTGTAAAAGAACCTTCCCTTCAGCATTTGCCAACCCAGGTCAGGCTGAGGCACCTTAGAATCTCTGACTCTGTTACAGCAGATGACAAATAAGATGCTACTTTTTCTGAAACAACTGCTCACCTCAAGTGTGGGCAGTTCCCCAGTGAGGGACCATCATCATCTGGGAACACAAAACAGCTGCATTTTTGTACATTTTGCCTCTGCAATCTCCAATTATTTCTAAGCAAAAGATTAGGAAGGACTTGAAAGAAAACAAAATCTACTTGTCCCTTACCCCAGATGGTACAACAAACTCCCATCTGAACAATTTGCAGTTCAGAAAACCACCCTGCAAAAGCCATTTAACAAGTCAAATGTCTGTATGTCCAGCTGGTGGGAGGAAAGCTTTACAAACCTCTGATTTTCCCTCCAGTGGCACCTGCTGTTTGTCAGCACATTATCAGGGCCAGTGCATTAGGGAACCATATGGCACAGGGAAGGCACTGCTGGAATGATTCATACTACATTAATAAAGTAGCTGCCCATCCACAGGGGCTTGGTCACACAGAAGCTGTTGAACTCGAGAAAATGGGATGTTTTTTATAAAGCTGTGCAACATTTGCTGGGACTTCTTGGCAATAATCATCAATTTTTACATTAAGGAATAAATCTTCAGCATTTAACTAAATGAAGATATCACAGAGTTGTCTCCCGGGGTTCCATTCTCAAGCAGAAGATAGACTTGCAAATAAACATAACGAAGAGTGAAGCCAGATGGTATTGCTGAATTTCAGAAAGATCAGTCAAGAAACATGACTTGGCCCTAGTCCTGGTATCTTCCAGAGTCTGGGACTATCCACGATTGGACTTTCACTTTCCATTGCAAAATGAGGTCAGATGTGAGGTCCGGACTCAAACCTCTCAGAGGCTCAAGGCAGGGAGAGCACAACCATTCCTGGTCCTGCTCTCTCCCTCTGGAGGAACACTTCGGGACTGGAAGGGGACACAGTGATTCTGTTACATTTTATCACATGTACTTTAAACAGGAAATGGGGAGAAACCCCTACTCCAACCCTGGATTTGACTGTAAGTGGTGGGATACAGGCAGAGAAAGGACAGTGTCACACATGGAGCTCTTGCAAGGGTCTCCTGAGCGCTGGGCAGACAGAGCAAACCTCCTCCCACATGTCAAGCACGACCACATCAGATGTGGCTGAGGTCACCACCCAGGGCACTCCTCACAACCTCCCTCAGCAAGCTGAGTCACCAGCCAGTGCTGCCTTCCACAAAGGGGCAAGGAGATGCCTAAAGTCCCCATGTGGTTTGTCCCCAACTTACACCCCCCTGGGTGCCAGCAAGGTGAGAATGAGATGGGGCTGAAAAAAGCTGAACAAGGATTAGAGACCTTGGTGGGAGCAGATATACCCAGAGCAAAGGGCAACAGCAAGGCATTTATAGCTGGGATCCTCAGACAAGCAGGGCACGGGGTTGGTCTCTGCTCAGACACTTGCCAACTGATTTTAACTGGGATATCTGCTCAGCTTCTGTGTGCCTTGGAGCATCTTGTGCTTGGCTGGTGATTTCACATACAGAGACCTGGTACAGAAGCACTTGGGCTTGGGAAGCAGATGAAGTGTTTATGCTGCTGAGCCGAGAAAAGAGAGGGATTAAAAAACAACACTTAAAAATGGCTAATCTGGGCAATGCCCATTTATATGCAGAATCCACAATTCCCTCCAGGGATTCATTAGAGAATGAAAGGAAATTTGCTTCTGTTTCTTTGTAAAGGCAGACTTATTAATGGCTGTGAAAAAATTAGCACTTGTCAGCATTTCCCTAGATAATGAATATAGTTGTTGCAGACCAAGTCTGGTTTAAAGGGCATAGAGCAGTTCACAGGGAGAAAAGGACAAGGCAAGATTCAGGCTGGCCCTAATTTTGTTTTGAAAGGGACCACAGGCCACTGCAAGACATTACCACCACTATTAAAGGGAGCTTGCATCGTCTGCATTTTGTTTGTTTTCCAACTGAAATAGGCTTAAACTGTGACTCCTGGAGTTCACAGAAAGAAAGGGCCAAATAACATCACCCAGCACTTAACCCATAGTTATTTTCCTCAAAGGAGGCCCACGGGAAGACTGACTCCTTAATGTTTTTTGACCATTTGAAAAACATAAATGAGCCATTTAATAAGAAATGCTTCCTGTCCACCATCTCATCATTATCAAATGCCTCACTGTCATTAGATCAGCTTGACTAATGGAATCTTAAACTCTAATTAGGACCTCTAAATGTGACTTTCACACAACATAATCATAAAATAAATGCTAGTCAAAAAGACCTAAAAGTGCTTTCCACTGGGAAGTGCAATTCTTTCCAAAGTTACGTCAGACAAAACTTTCAGAAGGAAATGGTGTCTTTCTGGTTCCTCCAGCCCTCAAGAAAATTCTGTATTTCTTCTCTGAAGCAGAAACTGTCCACTGTTGCTATTTCTGTGTCAGTGTAGCCCAGGTAGCTCGATTGCATCCTATTTAAAATTCCAAAGAACTTGGCTGGGATCTGAGGCAGTGGAATGGTGTGACTGCACTTTCCAGGCTACTCAGTTGTTCCAATCAACTCATCAAGATATTGAGGACTCTAAGTTCCAACGCAGAAACCTTTCAGTGGTCAAAGGTCCAAGCAGAGAACCAGCAAAGAGGGATGAACTTTGCATCCCTGAAACACCTGCAGATAGACTCTAAACAGGGATGCGTCTCTTTTCACAACAGGGCCAGGAAGCTTCTCCCAAAAAGGACATTATTTCCTATTTCTAGGTGTGCATCTGATCTGTTACTCTCTGGACCCATAGAGGGCCATACTGCAGTTACAGGACACTGCCAATAGATCAGGACTTCTGGAACTTGCATGAATTATCCCACTTACCAACGTGTGCAGAGCTTTTGCTCCGCTGGTTCTGACTGGTTGCTAATAAACCTTATAAATAATTGTGTTCCTGATCAGAGGAATTTCCAGCAGTACAATTACCTGGGAGAAGCCAATAAAGGCCATAGCTACAATGCAGTAATGAATTTGTAAATTAAAGTTTCCTTTGCCCTTGAGTCAGAGCAATTAGCATTGCACAGGCCTCTTTCAGAGCAGCAATGGGAGACTTCTCAAAAGCCACTTACTGTGGACACAGTCAAGAGCTGACACTTAGGAATCCATTGTGAGCCACAAACAGGGGGTCAGACAAACTCAAGCAACTACCAGGCTGAGTAAATGATGGCTTGGTTAACCTGGTTGCCAGGCTCTGACAGAAGCATCAATTTAACACCCTCAAAGACCTGTGAGCAAGGACAAGTTGGGAAATGCTGCACAGGAGAGCTGTGAGCAAGGAGGGCTCAGCAGGGGCAGTGCAGAACAGCCCAAATCCCAGCACTTTCCTGCTGTTACTGCACACTTCAGGGTCCTCTTTTCACATATATCTTAGTGAAACTGTATTGGTGTCACTGTATTGGTGAAACTGTATTTGTGTCTAGCTTTCAATGTGCCCATATTTCACCATTAGCACAAGAACTGACAAGACAAGTTCTATCCTGGCAGCCTAATTCATGAGTTTATATAAAGATCTGACAACATCCTCCTCTGTGCTCAGCAACAGTTGCCAGCAAAGGCATCCTGATTGACTCCCATCTAATCTGCTTCCCTTTATTTCTTTCACAGTCTACATAATTTTTTTTTTTGCACAAACACAGGACCTTGTTCTGGGGCATTTATTGTGCTGCTACCCATCCAGTTTTCCTACAGTGAGGACAAAGGGACAAACTGAGTATGAAACACCACAGACACTGAGATTCTTGTAAACCAGAGAGGAACTACTGTACCAACAAAAAGCACTGAACAACAGGAAGTGTTATATGTATGTACACGTATATGTATATACATATACACACACACACATATATATATTCCACCTCAATCCCCTTCCAGAGTAGGATCACTGTCACTGGAGACAGCCAAGTCAACATCAGGATCATCTGAGAGCAGGGGTTGCATGAGCCCAGCCAGAAAACAAGACTGGCTGAAAAAGCCCTCCTGTCACCACCATTATGCCCCCAAATGAAATGCCTTCCAACCCCCACATGGCAAAGAATTTGTCTCCATGTGAGGCTCCTGCACATCAGCAGATACCACAGATACTCAAGCACATGCTGGAGGCTGTAGAGACACAGATCTGGGGAGGGAGATAAAGCTGGAGAAGTCAAATAAGAACTGCAAATACTCCTATGCTCAGAGAGGAGAAAACCAGAGGAAAAACTCAGATAGACTGGAATAGCAGTGACACTGAAACTCTGCAAGAGGCAGAGGGTCTGAACTTCAGAGATGCAAAATAAACAAATAAATAAATTGTAATGGCAGAATCAACTAGACATGAATAATGTCATTAAACCAAACCCCTGCAGATCTGGATGGAAAGTAAGAAAGAGAAATTAGCTTCTCTCTGGGAAGGATCCAATCCCTCTGGGAGAGTAAGAGGAGAGCAGATGACCAGGGAGCACACTGAGGTTTTCCATTCTGATAGTATTCAGCATCATACAAGGGCTACAGGAAGGGAGTGCTCATGTATACTGGAATATAGATTCAAGATGAGGATCTGCAGCTGCACTTCAGGCTGTCCAGAGCACTGGTGATCAGGGCAGCCCCAGGACCAGACAGGGTTACCCAGTCCCAGCAGTGACCAGCCCTGAACCTGTTCATTGGCAAAAGCAGATAGGACTGCACAGATAAAAGAGAGAGTGCCTACAGAGCTCTGACAGAAACTGCATCCTCTGCCTGTGCTAAAATCACAAAATTCCACCTGATAACCACCACAGATACTGAGATTACTGCACAGAAAGGTGTAATGAAACCAATTGCTTTAAGACTAGAAATACAACAATTCCTCCTTAGTTTTTCTTTGCTGATAAACTTCATTATGCCTTTTTGATGCATTTTTTGGGAAGACCAGCGCCTTGAGAAAAAACCAAAACCAGGAAAAACATAGATCCATTGTTTCAGTTTTGATGTGCAAAAAGCCTCAAAAGCCAAATCCTTCCCACTGCAACACCATCCAAAACACACCTCCAACATCCAGCATCATTTCTCCAGTTCTGCATAACAAAAGCAGCTAATGTAAGGGCTCCACTGATGCAACAAGCTTCACCCAGTCGTTTAACAGTGCAAAAGGACTGTAGTGAAGACATTTTACCTCTAAGGGTCAGCAGGATGTGTGAACAGGGATTTTTCCTGAAAGACCTTGCTGTGGTGACACGAAAGCTTCACACTCTTGCTGTGGAGTCTGAACTACTGCAAGGTGAAAAACATACAGTCTTGAAAATTAGTCAACCCTGGGATATGAACAAAAAAGGAAAGAAGAAGAAAACACAGCTTCTGAGACTGGAGTGGCTGGCCATTGGAGCGTTGAAGCTTTAATTAATGGTCTTTTCCTGGCAGAACTAAAGAGAGAAAAAAATAGCTGTAGCACAGCAGGAGCACAGTCCTTTGCAAGTCTGCACTTCTGATTACCATACAATAGCCAGGAATAATTGCAAAGTCCCCACATTTATTATAACCTTGGGAAACACTCACCTTGCTGTGCTACTTTACAGCACACTGCTCAGAGCACTGTTCTCTGTCAGCACTACCAGCAGAACTTGAAAGCTAATCTTGTCAGTTTGATCTCCTTCGTTATTAGGGATGGTTTTCTGTCATGGTAAGAGTCAAGAGTTGTTCTCCAAAATTCTAGGGAAGTCAGCACTGTTGGAGAATTCATAATTGGTGAGGACAAGGCACAGCTTCAAATATGGGGGGGGTTTCCCTCAAATAGACAATGAACACAGCACAGCAAGGATATACCATGGGGGGGATAGCGCTTTCAGAATCATTTCCAGGCCTTTTACTGTACAAGTGGTGCCTGATTGAAGTTGATGCAGATTAGGACTCACCAACCTTTTTATGCCTCAGCACGAAATAGTTGCCAAGAAATATATTTATAGTGACACCCAGCAACTGCAATCTATGTCCAAAAGGGTCCTTATCTCCCTTTGAACTCAAAAATGACAAAAATGAGTACTGCAGTGGCATAGTAATTAATTCAGAGTCTTATCTATTGGTTGTCCCCCATCTCACACCCAAATTATTAGTAATGACTCACTGGGATGTCCCAAAAGGGTATCAGATCAAGTGCTGGATACTGATTGTTGAAATAAAAGTCACCTCTGCAAGAGCCCTAAGGTTGAAGGAATAAGGCTAAACTAATAAGAGAGATATTAATAAAATAAGTAATTTTCCCCTCAGCTGGCATCACCCTTATTCCACCTAAGACCAGGACACAGCACAGACATGAAAAGATTTATTAAATCCCCTCACAGTCTCTGCAGGTTAAGGAAATATTTCTACCAAATACAGAACCTTTCACATGTTCTTTAAAGGTTATCTTCTCTTTCATCCTTTCCAAGCAACGAGTACAACATAGGGTTTATAAATAGTTAATACAACCATCCCATTTGATCCTTTGCAGCAAAGCATTTCCTAAAATTTATTTTTCCCTCTGAAAAGTGTTGCCCATCTGATATATTTTCTAACATCAGGAAGCAGAAAAAGAGGAACATTTTGACTGTGTTGCTTTGACTTTTGAAATAAGGACATTTAGCTCAGTTTTCAATATGTTCATGCATTCAGATTCACAAGAGCCTTTGTAGAAAGGTTCTTTTGTGCCTTCATGGCACTAACTAGTTCTTTTTCAACCTTTTCTAGTCAAAGGTAAGAAAAATCCAGCTTTTCATCCACTTTTTTATGCTTTAGATTGCTGATAAATGTGGGATGCAACATTTAAAGATCAGTTCACAGTCTGTGTCACAAAAACAGAACGTTCTGGAAGAAAAGTTCAAACATGTTCAGTGAAAGAAAAAAAAAAGCCACAAACAAAAGTGAACATTGAGTAAGTTTTCCCACTGAGATACTTTCCAACTTCTTGAAATAAAAACGAAATGCTCACTTTTTAAGAAGTGATGCTTCCAAGCAGGTGACTTGTGAGTTATCTTCCCTACAGCAGCAGACAACAGGAACCCCCAGGAGCTGGAACTCCATTTTTAGAGTCAGATCAACACACCACAAGCCTTCAATACTTCTAATTCAGACTGAGTCAGAGGAGGAGGATGCAAGGTACATTTAAAGAAAGCTGCTAAGGTCACTTGAGGTTGGTTGGTGGTGAAATTATTTGTTCACTAAGCACACATCCCACTCACATCCAAGAAAACTTCCAACACTAATAAACACGGGTCTATGTAAGAGCATTCACAGAATGAGGCTCTTTGTGCTCTCAAAACCAGCTATATTTCAGCTGGGCTTTTCAAGACAGCTGAAGGAAGCTCAGAGCCTAAATCCCATGGGGGCAACCCTTGTGAACACAGGCTTTTTGAACCAGCCTCCACTTCTCACAACAACCTAAAACCATTCCAGGCTCAGGTGCCTTCAAGAAAAACTCCATCTTTTTGTCCCCATTCAGAAAGATTCTTGAAAAGCTGCAAGGTGAACAGGGGGGGTCAGTTCTGCTTCCTCAGAGCAAAAGCAAACACCAAGCAAGGCTCCATTTGTGCCTGGCAGGAGGAGGGGGTACAGTGAGGACCACAGGTTGTTCAGTGCTCTCAGGCCCCGAAGCTTAATCCCATGTCTAATAAAGTTTAGGATTTAGCAATCAGTGTATATATATTGAGATACAAGGGCTTTCCCCCCCACCACTTTTCACCCACACAAGATTCCCCACATAAGCCATGTAAGTGCTGCCCAAAATGGCAACACACGCTCTGCAATTATCATTAGAGTTAATTAAAGCCTCTATGCAGTAGGCAGCTTGAATTGCTGTTTACACTCAAGTCTCTGAACACGCTCAGGTAATTGAAAGAAAAGCATCAACCCAATATTCTCGATTTTCTTATTGGCAAGGGCTTGATAATTGGATTTTGGTCATTGAACATTTCTAAAAATAAAGAATTTATTTCCTCTGAAGGCCTGAATCCTCCCTTTGGCACGCTCCACTGAGGTATTTTCATGTTTCTGGTGCCCTTACTGTAGTGAATCTTAGAAGTCCGAAGAGAATTGCGTCAAAAAGGAGATGATCTACCAAAAAAAAAAAATCACTGAATTAACCCTTCTGAATTAACCCTTCTTCTAAATCACGTTGATAAGCTCTATGCAGATGCCATGCTACCCAGATTATTTGTTTTGTGCCTCCCTTTCCCAAAGAAATACTGTTGTATTTCTCACCTCCTGGCAAAGTGGCACAACGGTTAAAGTTGCACCAACATTTTGCTACCAGCACTGGAAACCTGAGCCAGCCCTGTAAAAACACCCAAGGTCAGTGGGTTGGCAGTGAACCTCTGCTGGCTCCTCTACATTTCAACACACACTCTTTGAAGGCTGATGATGCCAGTGTGCTACTGAGCACGGAGCTATTTTTGTGCTGGATGTGGTCCTGTCAAAAGGGAACAACGGTCACTCAGCAAACTCCTCTGACTCCATCAAAACTGATCTCTCCTGGACATCCTTCCTGCCATAACCTCCTCGAAATTCAAGCATACAAGTACACAAGGAGGCCACACCCTTCACCTGGAAGGTAAAATTGCCTCGCTGGTGTCACCCAACCCAAGGGGTTCAGAGGCAGCTGTAACTAAAACCAGAGAAGATCTGGGTTTAGATCTGTAATTCTGGCATCACCACCTTCTGAAGAGATTAAGAGCAGTAACAAAGAAGGATCTTGGCATGCACTTAAAACACCCTCTCACCTTCTCCTGAAGGTTTCTGTGCCAGAGCACCCACAAAACCAGAGCTCTACAGTGCTTATGGAGAGGTTAAGCACTGCTCTGGAGGCAGAGAGGCAGACTGGGGGCTTGGCAGAAGGGCTGGAGCTCCAGGGTGTGGGAAACCATCAGGAAAAGCACCAGGAAGTGTGAAAACAGATCACAACATAGAGCAACCTGGCTAGAAGGGTCTGGACAAGTCATCCTGGGCCATCCCAAGCACACAGGTTCCTCTGAGAGCCTCACAGCTCTCTCCTCACCAAACCCCAGCAGTGACCTACCCCTTTAGAAGTGTAAAGCTGAGGAGTAGACACACAGAACTCACCCAGATTTTTCAACTTGAAAAAGAAGGAGGAAAAAAAACCTCTGCATTAACTCTGCCTCAGCCATTAAGAAAGATGTTCTCCATGTCCCTGTTAATTTCCTCCTCAGCAACAAAGCTGATTTTTCCAAGAAGCTACAGGGAGTGACATAAAAACAAATTAATTCATAAAAAGCGCAGATGAAACATTACCTGGAAACAGGAAAGCACTCCTCCAGGAAGATCAAACCCCCAAATGCTGCTGAAAACCAAATGGGTTTTAATGAATGACAGATCTTAGGTCAGCAATAGATAATCAGAGAGATTAGTGTAAACCTGATTAGATCAAAGTCTCTGAACATGGTTTAGAGACCACCACATCTGGGCACTGTCACTGAAACCTGAAGGCTCAATTCTGTGTTAAGAGGAATCTTTTTTTGTGTGTGCCTTTAATCAGAGGAGGAAGAAAAGCTATTTGAAAAGTGCTTTGACAGGTGCAAGGAAGATAAGCTGGAGGCAGATCACAAAGACAACAGTGTTTGATAAAGAGGAGACTGGGGATTATCACCACAAATATGCATAAGCTCCATTCTGTATAGTAGAGCGTGTCATTATTAATACTACTACTCATCCCTCTTAAAGCATTTTAAGCTTTCAAGTGCTACACAAACACTAATCACTAAGCAAAGGTGCCAAAGAATCCTTTCCATATCCTGCTGATTGCACAGACTGAAAGGACAATAAGTACAATGTGTACAATGGCAAACACGGGCCTGAACAATCACCATAGTTAATAATATTACAAAAAAGATTGTGGTCTAAAGGGAAAGATATTAGTGTGCATCCATTAGGAAACTGCTCTTACCTAGTGCTGGGAGGGTGAATAGCACCCTTGGAAGGAAAACTGGTGCTCCTGGGAGGGAGTTGGAGCACAGAGGGGAAATGGGAACATTCCATCTACAACAACATCAACAGGAGACAAGGACAAAAATCTCCTCAAAGGAGGAGACCTGGGAAAAGTTTTTAGATGTACTGGGGAGCAAAAGGTAAAGCTAGGACAAGGATTCTGGAGCAAAAGTAATGTCATTAAATCAGCCAAGAAGGAAGGTGATGGATCTTAACAGTTTCACTTTATCAGAAATGGGGGGAAAATCAAATCAGCAACTGGCAATCGGAAGGGCTGAGCAGGACATGGGCTCATTCCTGGGCAATAGGAATGAGGAACAAATTACATTAATTTTAGGTAATGATGGGAAACTGTTGCCAAATCTGGTGAATACTGGTTAGAAAGCTCACATGAATTAATCCTTTCTAGTCCTTGAATACTTGGGCTGCCCAGCAGCGCTTTCTGCAGAAGTGCTCAAACAGAATTCATAAAAAGGCAGAGCCTGTAATTGTAGAGAGTCATCCTTCTCATGGCAACACAGAGAATAACAGGAATTCCCACTGCAGTTAATCACTGCAGCTGCTGATCCCCTCCCAGGAAGGGCTGCAGGATCCCACCAGCCTCTTCAGGGGCACCCTGTGGTTTTAGGTGTGAGTGCTCTGCATCGAGGTGAGCTCTGCCCTAAGCACCCACCCACCTGCAACTACTGCAAGTAAAAATGCTTCTTCATCATAAACCATCTCTCCTACTATTAGGGTACCATAAACCTCAGCTTTCTGGCCTCAGCTTTCAGTCAACTATAAACAGAGAACCTAATTATTGACAAACATGTCCCTATTTGTGATGCAGGAAGAACAGGGAGAGAGAGAGATTGCTCCATTCCTAAAACAGAAGCTACACAAGCTGCTGGGAAGGTGCAGAACAAACTCAAGTGCACTTTTCAGGCAAATCCTGTACATCCCATTCACATCCCTCCAGTAAGGGCTGTGTTGTCTCCAAGGCAACAGGGAGGCAGAGCCTGAGCACTGGGTTAAACAAAATTATCTCATTAACATTTGTTTCCTTGTTTCATCCGTTAATGCAGAAGATGCTACAGATACCACAAAGATCCTCTGATCTGTTCTAATGGGGAAACACATCAAACAGTGAAGAAGTCCCAAACTTTTCTTCTTTGAAGCTCTGGCAAAGCATCTTGGCCTGCAGAGAAGGGAGATAAATGCTTTCGCATTTAAAATGCAGAAAACACAATTCACCTTAGGGCATCAAGGTTTTTATACCTATTTGGTAATTTTCAGTACTTTCTACTTTTAAATACTCACACCATCTATTTAATTAGTTTGACTTGTAAAAACTACTTGAGGTTAAGGGCCTTCAACGTGCCCTGTCTCAGGGACACCCAAATGAGTAAAGCTTAATGAGAGTTGTATCCGTGGCTCTTTCTGAAAATTCTGACCATTTTTCCCCCCCTTTTCAGCAGAACAAACTAAGCAGGATCCTAGCAAGAGCAGGGAGAAGAAAAGAACTGATGGATGACAGAGAAATAACTCTTTGGAGATGTTGAAGTCTCACCCTGCCAGGTTTCCATCCCCATCCCATGAATGGGCAAACACCGATATCTCCAAACACCACATTTGAGTTTCGACTGCCAAAAATCAGGTTTTATTTACTGATGAAGAACCTCCAACTGACATTTTCCTCATTCACGTTGCTGGGGGGTTTTTTGGTGAAATTTTTGCTTCAGGGGGGTTCGAGTCCAACACACATCAGTGTCACTGGGAACACTCACAAGATCACCCACAGGGCCTGATTGTGCTTCAGCTCCTTTTCCCACACCTCACTTGAAATAAACACAGGGTAGAACTGCTTGTGCTGTGAAAGAAAATCAAAATACCACAGGCAGCTGCCTCTGTATTCACTCTGTAAAAAACTTGGTCAAAGGCCACCACATTTTACCAAATGAGTATTTCTTATTTTTCTATTTTATCTCCTTTGCTCAAGTGTTTGATCCTGATTGCTGTTTCTGGTAATTCACTGCTTGTAGTTTTCATTCTTAAATCTGATAATATTTCCCAAATCCCTTCTCATCAGATAGCTGCCATCTACACATTTTGGTGTGTCTTCTCTGGGATTGCAGAAATACTTTCTCCTTCCACAAAAGCTCAACATTTCTCAGCAGCAGACAGCAATACCACCAAATTCCTCCAGTGCCCTTGGATGTGTTTTTGGATGTTTAAAATTCAAGAGAACAGCTGTCAAGTGAGATGATAATTGTGCTGTCAGCACACCCAAGGAGAATTAGTGAAATTACCCTCCAAATAATGTATGCTGCATAATCTCATAACTAAAAAAAATAGGTTTCCTTATCACATAGAACTGGCAAGGTCTGAAATAAGAAACACTCATCTGAAATCAATGCTTTCTGAAAGATGTAGTGATCCAAGTGCATTGCTGGAAGCTAAGATAAAAGAGACACAGAAGAGGCCAGCTGAGGCCATGGCAGCACAGTGGCATCATTTCCAGACTCCAGAGCATTTGAGAAAGATTTCAGGGAGTAACTGCACTGTTGTGACCCTCCAAAGAGCTCGTGGCATTGAAAATCCCTACATGTTATATTAACACCCCTTTCTTCAGTATGGCATTGCAGAGACATCTAAAGAACCTCCACATTTACTAAGCTGAGAACTGGGTACTGTCAGATTCTCATTCCATTGTTTCTTAATCCAAGTTGCCTGGTACAAAGTCATCCTGGCCCAAAAAAGGTGATACCATGCTCAAGTGACACCATAACACAAAAGGAATCCAAACCCCTCTGTCACCTCTGAAAGCTTCAGCAAAAGCTCTCCAGCAAAATATCAAAGGAAACTTCCACTTTTAGGAAAATCCCAAAAAGCTATAGCAGGGAATTCCTAAATTCCTACAGGGTAGACACAGCACTGAGCCAGAGTAACAGAAATAAGACAAGGGTCACAGCACCTCATTAAAAGATAAACTGCTCAAATAGGCAAACATTTTACACCACAGTCAAGCTTCAAGTAAGTTATTTACCTGCTCCAACCGGAAAAAATCAACAGCAATTTTCACATTTTGCAGAAAACCTCAATCAAGCAGAAATGAGAAAAACATAAAAATTGGGAAATGACTTGTGAAATGGCTGCATTTGTCCTGTGGCTTTTCCAACAGCATTTGTACAGAGCCAAATGCTCCCATTGCCCTCCCAGGATCAAAGACTCCCAGGCCCCAGGGCAGCTTTCAGACTGAAACATTTCTCATTACTCCTCATAATACAGAGGCAGAAATCAAGCTCTACCTTCCAGTTATTAAACAGTCATTAATTGTTATTTCTGCTGCATTTCTATTGCTTCCACTCCCACTGAAACCATTGACCCAAGGAAAGATTTTGTCTCTCCCTCACAACTGCTTGGTGACGGGATAAGAGCTAATTAGAGGCTTTGCAAGCTTACATGTTTCCATGTTTTCCCAAGATTCATAAAGACTTGGGAAATAACATAAAAAGGTCTCATGCATGCTTGATACAGGGACTTGAAAATGGAGAGAAACACCAGTTTGCATCAATGGGCACATGGACTGGCCCTTGGGACAAGGGGACCCAACTGCAAATTAGTAACTGGAGCCAGGAGGAAAAGCAGCAAAGCCAGACAGAAGTGTTTGTTCTGGTTAAACCCAAGTATAAACAAAAAACACCTGGATCAGTGTTAGAAGGAGCAGCTGTCTTCAGAATTTCAGGGGGGGGGGAAGGAATTCTTTATCCGAAAGATTTTGGCAGGTGAAAGCCAATGTTAAAATGACATGCTGAAAAGTAGAGTCAGAACAAGTCCAAATGTCACTGTCCTTATTTAGACAAAATTTTCATCACATTCAGAGAGTTTTCTCCCAGTTAGACACCTGTTTGTAGCTCAATATCAGAGTTTTCATTTCTCACAATGAAAATAAGGCCATGTCCATTTTTCAGCAGAGCTGCCTTCTACGAGGAAGTTGGATTTGAATCCAGTTGTTTGGGTTTTTTTCTCCACACAAAATGCCTGCACTTAGTTGAAATACTGTGGTTTGTCATCATGGTTTTTGGAAGAACTCATCACTTTCTGCTGGAGGAAGGATGAGGAGGGAGAAAAAAGATAAAAGAAATTACCATTTTCCAATTGAAGCTCGTGGTTAAGTCAGAGACTCCACACTCAAGGGGTGCAGAACAAAAAGGGCAGATGCCCGAGAATCATTCCCAAAGACAACTCTACCTGAAGCTTCTCTAATTGCTGACTCTCTGCTTCATTCTCCAGCTCCTCTTTGGAGAGGAAACTTACTCCACCACTGCTCTAAAGCTGCTACTTACTATTCTATATCCACCCTGTGGTACCAGCAGCAGCAAATTAGAATGTACAACGTGTCAACAATTGACCTGAAGCCTCCTAAGCGAATATCTTGGCTGAATTGCTAACAAGATCATTCTGTTTCTCCAAAATGTTATTCTTTAGTCACTTATCAGGGCCATTTTCCTCATCAAAGTTTCCAGCAATGCAGCTCTACTGCTCTGCAAAGGCAAGGTGTGATGCTACACCATGAATGAGTCAAGCTGCTCTTATATCAGCTCAGTTGTCTGTTGCCAGTATCTTCTGCTGCCTTATGATTTTTTTTTTTCCATCAGGGTTTTTCATTCAGTAGGAATTTATTTCAACTAAGACTTCTCATTTTCAAGTTTTGAAGAATGGAAATTATTTCACCTCTGTAAGACTGATCTTTTACCAAAAGCACCTTGTAGACAAAAGACAGTGGAAAAACTGACAGATAAACAAAATAGCAAGGACAAGGAAAATAGGTCCGTGGGTGTAGCTTATTCTCAAGTAAAAAAAAAAAACCTTTAAAACTCAGATTAATTACCCCATTGTATTCATCAGTGACTTTCCATTCATTTTTACAGGCTTCCTGTAGAAAACAGCTGCTATAGAAACCTGTAGAAAGAAAGCACAGTTTTAACATGCCCCTTTTTCCTGCCACTGGAATAAGAGAAAGGAGGATAGAGAGGTCAGACCACAAGAATATTGTGGTAAAGCAGCTGCTCAAAGTCATCCCAGGAAGCCAAACAAATGAACAGACATATTCAGACAAGTGGGAGCCCAGGAGATCTGCTGAGATGCCTACACAAAATAGACACTTCTAAACCCAAAAGGTACTTTTCACCTTCGGAGGTGGCTCACATCCCCCTGTCTCCAGCAGACCCACGTGTTAGGGAAAGGCTGCAGGGCATCCAGCCCCCCACCAGAAGAAGGGATAAAACCAAATCAGTATCCCAATGTGATTGGAGCAGCATGTGCTGATGGTCATACACCAGCATGGGAAAAAAATCAGCCTACAGATCTGGATTCTGTTTTAGTCAGAGTTATGTAGCTTTTGAAGCTTGTCCTACAGAAAGGAAAGTGTTTCTCTAATTTATCTGACTGTTTCTGCACAAAGATTACGTTTGGTTTTCTTAAAATCATCATTCCACTCCGATTTTCCTCTTTCTCATTGATGCTCACAATGTCCCAGCAAGTGGAACTGCAAACCAAGTTTGTGGTCTCTCATCTACATGACTACCTGGCCAGGAAAAAGCAATCCTGGAAGATTTTATTATTGCCATCCCTTATCAGTGGAAAGCAGGTGCAAGAAAAGCATCAATAATCACAGAGGGACCAGCAATTTGGAAAACCTCTGCTCTCACAGCATAATTGATAACCCTTATGGCTCAGATTTGGTTACTGAGACTGCTTGAACACATTTAGGGTGTTTCAGACACTTAAAAGCAGAAAATGTAAATATGTGTGTCCATCTGCACATCTGTGGATATTTATATATGTATGTATATATTTTCTCTGGAAATTTCTAGACTGAGCATCAGATCTATACATAGAATTGGGAATTTCATTTGTGTTAACTAACCATAATGCTAAGAAATGTACTGTCTGAAGTATATGTGGAAGATTAACAGCCCTGCAAGAGAGTTGTAAGAGCTGGGGAACTGCTTTTACCAGGAGTCCTGGAAAAGTCCTACCCTAAAAGCCAGAGACCTCCCACCCCAAAACTTGCTGAGAACAGGCAGGGTGAAGTATCAGAGAGAGATAAGAAGAGCTGGCTCTCACAGGGGCCTTTCCCCAGTACCTGATGAGACACAGAAGCACTTCAGAGGACAAGCCCTGCACTTTTAAGAAGGTGCTGCCATAGGTTTTCCCCAAGCTCAAAACCAGTGACATTTTCTTCCTAACATCTTTTTTTTTTAAAATAATTACTGTTTGTAAGTGTTCTTTGCCATCTCATCCAGCAGGAAATACTGACAGCAAAGAAGTTCCCTACTTATGCAGGAGAAGCTGGTGGTGTTAAAAAGTACATGGCACAAGTCTCAATATTCACAAGCCCTCCCTGTCAGATGGATCTTGTTTTCCCATCAATAAACCCAAAGTGCTGTCTTCTTAAATCAGTCTCTCTTCCTCCCTTTCCCTCCTCCCCTTTGCAAATTTGGAGAAGGAACCACAGGCTGCTGCTGGCACAGTCCTTAGCAAGGAAAAGAGATACTTAGGTAAAATAAACAGGTCATCACCAACATCTTTCAGTAATATATCCCAAAGGTCCCCCCATCAGACATTCTCAAATATACACCCTCGGGAGTTGGAGGCACAATTCATTTGAACAAATCCACAAAATCAGAACAGTCTTTCATCCTCACCTCATGCCCAATTCCTTTTCCCACGTGATTTGCATTTCCTGTGTTTTGCCCCATCAACATTTTATCGTGGAGCACAGAGAGAGTGTGTGAGCAGCTGGAGCCAGACAAAAACCCTGTGCATTCCAACCAGGGAGGATGGACTGCACTTCAGCATAAGGAATTCCACAACCACAATATGATTATATCTAAATAGCCATCACATTATTACAAGTGTACTTTGACTGTCCAACAGAGGTTCTCCAGCTGACTGGGAGCACAGAGATCTGCACATCACGGGGCAGAGGGGAAGAACCATATGGCACTTAAAGCACCTGCTGCTGCAGAGCTGCAGAACAAAGGGAGGAACAAACACCCATCACCTTTATTGTCATTCCCTGGTAGCCATATGATGATCCTGTTCACTAATGAGCAGACAATTCAACCTCAGTAATGCACAGCCTAACACTTCAAATACCACCTCCCAGCAAGGAGCCTCCAGAGATTGTATATTAAACTCATATTTGAAGATAAAGGGGGGGGGAAACTATGCAGTGAAAAACTGGAGGAAATCCAGAAAAGAGAAGGAAGAGAGACTGAAGACCTGACAGGAGAACAAACAAAAATACCTGGCAGAGCTAAGGAGGAGGTTTGAAAAGGAAAGTGGAGTGCTTAGATGGCAGAGAGGCTTAATGAAATAGATGTTCCTTCTGGGAACACGAGCTTTAGCCTGATCAGAAAACATACTTTGCCCACAGCTTCATTAAAACTAGAACTGAGCTTTTAGAGGAATAAAATAAATCACAATTTGTCAGGAAACCAACAGAGCAACAAACTACAAGAAAACCCTATTTGTTTTCCAGTCCCAGCTGACTTTTTCCAGAGCATCTCCAGAGAAAACTCCTCCTCCTATTCAAGTCAAGAAGACCATTCCAATACACATCACAAGACCCTTTGGGCACTCAGCTTTGTGGAGCCAGGTAATCTCCAAGATAAAGCTCAGAGCTACTTGTTATATCTGTAAACTACTGTCATGAGGAAAATAAGGAAGTTTTGTTCTGGGAGTAAGCAGGATCAATTTTGCAGTGATGAACCTCAGCTGGAAGAAAGTAATTAAGTGTTATTTTTTTCTAATGAAATATGCAGAAGAGAGTCACTCAATGGAAGAGTACCACAGGAATGGAAAGCAAAAACAAGTGTCCTCCACACCCTCATGTTAATCTAATGGCAAAAGGTTTAGGAAAATATTACAACATACATGAAAAAAAGGACACTGAAAAAAAAACTCCATTGAAGATTAAGCAATGTACAAGAAGGAATACACCAAAAATGCCAGAAAGTCCAATATTAACCAGCTTTGTAAAAACTTGCAGGATTAATGAGCTGTTCCATTCATGGAGAAAACTCAACTCCAAATTCAAAGCAGTTTGCAGACCACATGAAATCCAACCAACACAACAGAATCATATGAAGTCACCCCCAGACTTCCTTTTTAATATGCTCAGGTGGCTCTCAACACATTCCAATATCTGGTGGTGCAAGACTGTATCTGTGCCACCAGAAATACATATGTATTTATTAAACAAATTTATGATAGAGTGACTTAATCAACATTATACTATAAACCTTTGTAAGAAATATCACCCAGGTTCCACATATTTATCCTTCTCCCTGCAGAATATGGAGCAAATAGGAACTGCAAAGCATATCTTAAATACTAACAAACTTAAGTACTATGGACCAAAGGCAGAGACCCAAGTGACAGCCTCTATTGTCTTTGTTTTGCTTCACACCACATTTTGTTGCCCAAGACTGAAACCGAAGAGAACCACAGACTCAAGAGGAAGAGCAACACCTGGGGAGAGGCTTCCAGAGGATCTGAAGAGCCAGTGAAGGGAGGAGCAGAGCCCTGGGATAAGTAAGAGCTGAATGAATGGAGCTGAGCCTCCCTTCTTCATCCTCCCTCCTTAAAACCAGCTGAGGGAGGGATTCAGACACAGCCCATCTTTGGGGCAGGGGGAGGTTTGGTGCTTGTTGATTGGTACCTAAAACACAGCAAAAGCAACAATTCTGGTTTTATTTCAGATCCTCTTACCAATGAGAAATGTGTGCTCATCCTAATAGCCCCAACATCTTGCTCTTCGGGTTATTTCATGCACAAAATTGCTCTCAAGAGCTGGGCTTCTTTTTCCCTTTCATTATTGCTGGGCTCCTCAGGAACACCAGGCTGCTGGCAGCACTTTGTTTTGTTGTGAAGAGAAAGCACCACATCGCTTATTCCGGAAGAGCAAAACACCATCACAGAGGCATTTTTTTTTTTAGCCACAATAGCTGCCCACAAAGCTGTCAGAAGCAACCTTTCGTCTCCCAGTTCACCTGCACCAGGAAATGATGAAGCGATGAACTTGCTGCTAATAAATAGACGAGCACTCGCCCCTCTGCAGCTGAGAAATCCTCCCCAGCAACCTGTGCAGCCTGTCAGCCCCAGCCTGGCCTGATTAACAGCAACCCAGGGCTGCAGGTGCCTCACACTCTGATTAATCAGGCACACACAGGTTGAACTCCCGCTACACACTTGAGAGGGCATTAGCTGACATCAGCTGTGACACTCCCAGTCGAGTCTCCATCTCCTAATTGAGCCTCTTCCGTTCTGAAAAGCCCAGCTATTAAGAATCAGAAGACACACTAATTGTTAAGGGTCCAATCAGCAGGAAATTTCATTAGTTGCATAGAGACAGGTTGTGCTCTTTACAGAGGCCAGGAGGGGAGAAAAAAAATCCCCGGGATTATTTAAGGAACATCTAAATGTTCCACAGGCACCTCTCTGAGTGGCCTTTCTGACCACGCTCTATGAATCACAGACATTAAGATCATTAATTCCTTCCCAAAAAGGCTTTCCATAAATAGGTAGTGCAGGAATTTGGGATCATTAATTAAAGGTTTTCTCTGAGAAGCTCCAAGAGGAGCCTTTGGGTACCTGATTGCTTCTGCACAGGAGCAAGGGAGAGGAAAAGTAGGTGTTTAGGTGATGAATACCTCCACAGGGACATGGCCAGTGGGTAAAGTCTGTTTGCAAGTGAGCAGAGATGCAGCCAGGAGACCTTGTGTCCTGTGGCTCCTGGGATTTTGGGTACAGAGCCTCTGGTTGAGGGGCTCCATGCCCCTGTTTCTTTCATTTCTAAAACAAAGCTAAATATCATTTTCTGCATTTATGAATTTTGCTAAAACCTATAAGAGGTCTTAAACTTAAGGGGATGTATCTTTCCTAAAGCTTTTGTCTCGTATGTTTTGTAGAGTATTTGGAAGCATTTCCTACTCCTACAAGAACTGGCCCTTTGGAACCAGGTAAGAAATTCTCTAACAAGTCAAACTCTTTTGCTCTTCTACATCTCTTATTTTCATATGCATTAAATAATATTTTCTGCATTTCATCTGCCTATTCCTGTTCTCTTAGTGAGGAATGGGGCTTCAGTAATCCTTTTGAATTTTAGTTTCATTTAACTCTCTTACTCTGCTCAGGGGCTGGTGGGGTCACTTGGAGCTTTTAACCTCTCCTTCCTTCTTCCAGTCTAACATTGACAGGTAACATTCCCAAACTTTTCTTACTCTCCCCCAGCACATCACTCAGACTCACAGAGCAGCTCCCTTTTAACCTGCTCTTATTTCTGTTACTGATATAAGTGAAACATCCACAATTTTACTCGGTCTGTGCCCAGAAGCTGCTGCTGGATCCATTTCTACAGAGATGCTCAACATGCTGTGAGATCCCTGGTGGAAGTTCTTGCTCCTTCTCCCAACTGCTTTAAAGCTGCACTGCAAAACATTCACAGGGAGGGAGCAGCCCAAAAGTTTGGAAGGTATCTGTTTGCCCTTGACCATTCTGACTGTTGCCACTGGAAAGTTCATTAGTAGAATTTTGCAAAGCTTTTTAAGAGCACATCAAGGCACTCTATAAGGAGATAGGTCATTTTAGGCTCTCAAGCTTTTGATTACCCGTAAGCTGCTCAAGTAATAAAGCCACACTAGTCCCTTAAAGGAGTTTAAATCATGAAAATTTAACAAGAGAAAAAAGGAAGCCAATTTGAATTATTGGAGTTGCTTTTTCCTTTCAGTTTGCTATTCACAGACAGGTTGGAGGCCCCAGCATCTGAAGTCATGCTCAGACTGACTTCAGGCATTGAATTCAGCACAACTAACAAAACAGACTGTCACTGAGAAATTCAGACCTTGGGACTGGATTGTATTTAACAATTTTTTTTTGAAAGTAGTAAAAACTGAAGCATAGCAAGGCAAATTCTCTGTGTAAATAGCTCCTCTGAAGTCAAAACCAATTTATAGGAAAAAGAAATATGGCTCATTGTTCTCTCTAATTCATGTCTTCATCCTCTACTGTCCCCAGACTTGGACTAATTATTCCCTCCAGCAGGTTGTCAAAAACCTTCCTATTTCCTCTTGCAATTACTGTTGTATATTTTGATAGCTATCTTTTCTGAGCAAATCGGAGGCCCTGAGCTATTCATGCCCTGACACCTTGCAAATTCCATGTGGGAACAGGATGAATTTTTCTGAGAATAACAAAGTTCTCAGCAAGCAGCACCACGGCAATGAGCTCCAAGGAAGGTGCTCCATGCACCAAGTGGTGCTGCACCTCGTCTCTAATGGCCATTAAAAGTACAGACCATCAGCAGCTTAAGCAAATGGAGATGGTCACTGACCCCTAACTCAGAGTTAAGACCTAAGAGCAAAGCTTGGGATTGTAGTACCATTGTCTTCAATTTGTGTTGCAAACAATCATAAGTATCTGGTGGGAAATGGATTTAACTCTTCTCTAGTGGGAAAAAGAAGCCAAGTGGGGCAGGGTCCCTGGTCCCACCATGACTTCATGGATGTGCATATGCCATTACCATCCATGAGCAACTCAGTTCCTCAAGGACAGGTTAAGCCAATAGGATGAAATGCCTTCCCATCCTACCAACAGCCTGTTTTCCAGCAAACACTGGTTTGAGGCCATGCAGAAACTGCCACACCATTTCCCCTGGGCTTTACAGTTCTACATCTGCAAAGTTGTGACTAAGGAAGGGGATTGGTGAAAGGAATTCCTGTTTTCAGCAGGTTATTACATTACTCGGGCACAGAGGTGCCAACATTATTGCAGCACGCTGGAATTTTTAGCTCTCCTGCTGAGCTCTACCCTGGCTGAGTTTTGTGTTACTTTTGGGTTTAAGAGCAGAGCCTTGCCCAGAGAAAGGGTCTGAGTTACTCAAAAACTTCCTGAGTGATCACAGGCAAAGGAGAGAGTAGAGGACAGCTCAAAAAAAAGGGTGAAAGCCCTTCCAGTGGAAAGGAGAAACAGTCAGCCAATTACACACAGAGAGAACCAAACACACCACAGTTTTCTTCAACTTTTCTTAATTTTTGTTCATTAGAGAAATTTTCACTCTGAAGCAGTAATTACTATAACAATCAAACACTGTTCTGTCCTTGACCAGGGCAAATGACATCTAGTAATGAAAGGTGTGTCTTGACACAGCAAACAGTTTGCAGGTAGCACAGCCTGATTATTTGGGTTAGTCTCACAGGCCCTTCTCCAGGTCACACACTGGATAAGGAGAGTGTTATCACCCTCCCCTCAGCATTAGGGAACTGGGTCATACCATGGCACTCACTGGGGACCCACCCACAGGACTGGGGATGGAGAGCTCCAGGTCCTTCCTGGGGGTGCTGCATAAACACAGATGAGAGAGGGAGCAAATAACTTGAGGTCACCACAGTTCCTCCAGTTGGCTGAGCCAGAAGGACAGAAGCAGCCTGCTGTGCCATGGGGATGCAGTGGGAGCCCATGGAGGAAGCTCCAAGCCTGGCTGAAAGCTGCAGGCCATGCTACATCCCACCTCACTCACTATTCTGCTGCCCTGCTACCCCGGGAGCACAGCACAGAACCCAAGTTTCACCAGCAACAGACGATCTTTCTGACTCAAAATGAAGAGTACTTAAGCTCTACATTAGAACTAAAGATGCCTTTATCTCACAAAATAGAAATACTTTGTGTGCTTGCTAGGAGTTCCCACCCCTGCCATCTACCCTGTGTTTGTACTGATGTCAGTTATTTATATTCAGTTTTTGCTGTTGAAAAACCCCAGATAAATATAATTTTCCCCACCATGGTTGACCTGCTTCAAAAACAGGACAGGAAAGCAGTTGATGGACCCGGTGTGCTCATTCCCTTCACACTGGGGCTGCTGTTCCCACACTGACTGTGGGTTGCTCTCTGATTGCATAATTTGTTGATTTTGGAAGTGCTGCAGCCCCCAGCCTGAGCCTCGTGTGGTGGTGTAAGGCTGATGGGCATAACATCATCCAGAGCCAAGGAATGAGCAGGGGTGAGCCCTCTGCACCACCCAAAAACACCTCAGCACTGAGACCTCCCAGAGGTTCCAGTGGACAAAGGAAGCTGCAGCCCTGTACTGCTAAATAAGAGAGTCAAGGACTGAGCCCTAATGACAAATTAGGGCTCAAGCCCATGCTGCTTGGGACTATCTCCTCCTATGGGAGATTTGTTTTGGAGAGACTCACATCAAAATACCCAAAAAGGTACCTGAATGTGAAACAACAGATCTGTAGCCAGCTGTTCATGCAAAAACAAACACACTGAAGCACACCCGTGGCTGCTGGAGATGGGTGATGCTCAAGGGGAAGAGGCACAAGCCAGGAACACAGACATGGTTTTGGTACCTGGTGCAGCAGCACCTTCTGCTCACGCTTTGACCAACTCCCTTCACCACTTTGCTCTCCGAAGGTAAAATGGAGAAAATGAAACACTTCCTTCTCACACAGGGAAACCATCAGGAAAAATGTAACTATTATTATGAGGCTGAATACTACAAAGTTTGAAAGCCTATAATTATTTTTAAAAAGCTCAATTTTTGAGACTAAAATGGGATTTCAAAAGTATTAGTGTATAAAAGGAAAGAGCCCTTGTGTGTCATTATTTTAATCCACTTCCCAGCTTAAGGTGATGCCAACATCCCTCCTGAAAGCAGTGCCTGGGCACAGAGCAGTTCCTGCTGCTACAGGGCTCTGTAAGCCCTTGGGTAGGTCACACTCATCATGTGCTGGTCAGTGCAAGCATACACACAAATGGCAACTTTTGCTTGCCAAAAGGCTGGTGAAAGATGGAAATATATGCAAATAAAACAGATTGCCACATAAGCTTTCATGGAAGTGTCAACCCCAAAGCTTTTGGAAACAAGCAGATAAAAATCAAGAGATCCAGTCCAAGGGAACACCCCTCAGGTGGTCACTCACAGACCACAAATAATCATCAGCACAGTCCAAGGAGAGCAGGCTCCAAAAGCAGCTTCTCCACAGGTCTCTGGCAGAACTCCAGGGGAAAAGTTGGCAGGGTTAGTTTGCCTTGCCAAGCCTTAGTCAATGCTGTGAACCCCCTTCATCTTCAGGAACACAAAGGTCACCCAAACACTATTTCATAAAGCAAGTGCAAAGTGCCAAGTCCTAAACTGTGACATAATTCATTTCATTAGGTGGACTGTATTTACTTGGGGGAGGTGTGTTTCTTCTGAATCAGGGCAAAAATTAATCCAAATAAAAAAAATAGAGAAAATGCAACAAGCCCTCCTTTAAAGTTAATTGACTGATGTGATCACCTCACAATGTTACACCTCAGCCTAAAAGGGGACCTTTCTAGAGAATGAGTCATTTTAATTAAGAATATTAATTCCACTATTCTCATTTAATGCCCTTTTTGTTTTTTACCCCTAAGAAATGCATTTCAGTTTTGAAGGAATAGCTGAGTGACAGCCTTTGTTTAACCTTTCCCATCCAGGCCATTGGTGACTGTGCCTTGGAGAGGACCTTGCTGACCAGCAGCTGCTTGGGAGGTCATAAGGAGATGACAAATTTGGTCTTACCAAACACCTTTTACACCTGGTCCACAGACACCTTTCCTAGAATCAAGCATGGCTGGTTTCAGTGGCTGCAAAAACAACCTCTGATTCTTCCTGTCCCTGTTTTGAGTCTGGTCCTGCCCATACACATGTCTGATGAGGGATGGAAGATCCCATAAAAAACCTCCCTGATCATTCCTGGGGCAGAGATTAAAGCAGATCAAATAGTCATCTCTGCAAACTAGATAAACCAATATCAGCATTTGGAGTATTTGGGGAGGAGAATGAAAAAAGGTAAAGATTAGTGACAGGTAACAAATAGAAATGATCAGCAGGGAACCTCTCCTCTCCCCTAAGCAGAGTTTACAGCCTTCTGTTCAGGCATCTCTAATGCAAGAAGAATTTCACTAAGGAACCAGAAGTTTGTTTCAAAGCTCAACTAACTCGTCAACTGGCCCAACTGCCCTATGTCAGATGAATTGTGGCAATCTGCATTTTTGCATGTTGAGCACAACTCTGAAGAGCTCCGTGCCAACCAGTCAGGAAACAAACTGAATGAGAAGAAGAGCAGTGTGCAAGAAAGCTCCCATCTGCCAGGAGCTTCCAGGCCCACAAGGACACACAAGAAGCTGCTTTGCTGCTGCAGAGTTAAAAACAGGGGGGCACCTGCTGTGAGTGGTGTACCAGAAACAATGGCATTCTGTGGCTGTGGTTTGTGAGCCAAGAGTGTGAGTCACACCTCGGTCACACCTCACCTGGCCGAGGACTCTGAGCATCAATTCTCCCCCTGCTTAATATAAGTGCCTGTCCAAAAGTAGAGATAGCATAGAGAGCATCATTCTTACTAAAAGACAGCTACTACCTTTGACAGATGCATTCCACCAGAGCAACAGTGAATCACAGAGAAGCCTTTTAAAGGTAAGTAGAACTGTCACCCCCCCACCACCACCTCCAATATTCAGGGAAAACACAAAGGACCAAAGAAAACTGAATTCCTTAAAAGCACTCCACCATACAGCTGCTGTAGAGCAAGGATTATTTTTTTTTTTCAAAGCAGAAACTTCTAGGAAAGATGGACATGGAAAGATAATTTAGAATTGTTTTCATAGGAAAAAAGATACCCAGACTCAGAAGAGCTGCTGATTTAAGTTCAGATGTAATTTTATGTCACTTAAATTTAGTCTTTGTAAGTAGCTCTACTTGATTTGTTTTTACTTCTTTCTGAGTGCAAGCAGTCAGCTCACAGGTCAGCAGACAAAAGTAGTGTGGTATCAAGGGCTGGTGTTGACAGGGGTGGAAGCAGCAATTAAGGACTTTAATTTGCTATACATAAACATAAGAACAAGTATTGACGAGAAAATACATCACTACTATATTTTTTCAATGTTATCTTGCTTTCCTGTGCTAATGTCCACACCACTCAGTCTCCATGTGGTGCTTCTCCAGCAGTGTGACATGCCTTGAACAGATAAAGGCCTCTCCACAGCTTGTATTGACTGAAGCTGCACAAGAGACACTGGAGATAAGCAGTTCTGAGTCCAGTGGGCAGGGAACTGTTCAGAGAGTGGAGCAAAAACACGCCTGAATTCCCAGAGGGCCATGAATGGTCACAAATCGAAGCAGAGTTGAGTTACATTTTCAGCCACACCAAAGAAGTGATTTTGAGCAAAAGCACAAAACAAACTAAAAAAACCCACATTTACAGCAAAGCCATTTGGGCAGAAAAAAAAAAAACTTCTCAGCTGCTCCTCCAGCACTTGAGAGCACTTAAAATCCTGCCCAAACGTTCCAGAGACCCTCAGAAATCACAAAAGCCTGAATGGAAACAACATCCTCAAACCCAGGAGAGAAAGCTCTTCCACTGCTCGAACCAACGCCCGCCAGAAGGAAAGGGATTTCCTGCAAAGAGGAGAGAACCACCACAGCTTTGGGGCTGTGAGGAGCTAAAGCACAGCTATGGGGCTACAGAAAAAAAAAAAAAAGAGCAGAGGAAGGAAGTAGTTTCTGGCAGAGCAGCAGCCTCTCCCTGCACGCCGGCAGTCTCCGCTCACTGAGACACAGGCAGACTGTGGAATTCCTCCTGGCTGCCCCACTCCAGCCTAAGCTGCCCAGTTTAAGTAGGTTTTAAGGCCAAAAAGGTGGTGTTTTCATGGCAACGTAACTACTAGGCAATAGCAATCTTGCTGTTAAATCCTGGTGGAGTAATGGCAGCTGGAGAGGATTTCCTCTGCTGCTTTGTCAGTAAAACACCAGTTTCCAGTAATATAGGGGTTTTAAGACAGATTTTGCCATTCTGCAGAGAAAAGACCCTGTTTTTAATCACTGTCAAAGGTAAACCTGCAGAGCAACTGTTCTTTGAGATGTAGCACAAAGACATGACCTTCAGAAGAATTAAAGTAACACTCATTTGGCAACCCCAGCATCACATTCCTTCCTACCTGAGAGCTTCCTTCTCCCAACCCCATGCTCATTCCTTCCAGCCACATCCTTTGCTCTTGCCATCTCTGAAGTCAATGTTATTAACTTGAAGACTAAAGCAGGGTACATTTTAAGCCCAAACTCCCCAAAACAGAGTCCCTGTCCTAGTTCCAGCATTGACAATGATGATGAAGGTGAGTTTACCCTGCACAGAAAATAGTCCATAATAAGGCTTGGGAATTTCAAGGCTTCAAATCAACCCTATAAATAATACATTAAGTAAGAGTATTAATTCCTAAGTTAAGATAGGAGGAAATTGCACCCTGCTCATATAACACACATGGCCACAAAGAACAGTGGCAACACTTACAGGTAATAAAACTCACTCACAATTTGAAAACAGCTGCACAAATCACTATTGGAACTGTTTCTCTCAAAGTATTTTTCCTTCTATGGAAATAATTTTGCCTCTGCTGGTGATGTCTCTCTACTAGACAATTGCATTTCAAGGCTTCATGAGCTGAGAGAGGTACCAGCCCTTCTCCCTGACCCACTGCAGCAGCCAGAGCCCCTCTATAAGGTAGAAAAGGGCTGGTTTTCACTCCACAAAACAGAGGTGACTACAGGGGGCACAAGCCCCGAGAAGAAGGCCCAGAGAAATGTCAGAAGGACCAGCAGTTTTGAGGAAAACTCAGAGGCCTGTGAGCTGTGTTGGGTGGGAGATAAGCAGAGACAACATGGAGCAACCTTGGATGCCCAGATGAGAAGATCCCAGAAATTCACAGCATTAAGCTCAACACAGCCCAAGAGCCCATTCTCCCAGAGAAATATGGCAGCATATTTTGGAAGTTTGTACCACATCCAGCCTCCAGAATGCCTGTGGACACTCAGCACTTTTTAGGGAAAATAACCTTGACATTCAGCAAACCACCTGAGTGATGGCAATGCCCTCTCAGGCTCCCAACACAGACTCATCTCCCCCTGTCCCCCAGTTAGAGATTTTTCTCATCACCCCATTTCTCCTGAGTTAACAATGACACTCAGTGGTCAGGAGGATTCCCTGCAGTCTATACTCATGCTCCAGCATTCAACAGTTAATATTCATTATATACTGCACACAGCAAATGTCCTCTCTGAGTTTCAGGATCCTAAGGCAGGGCTTAGGTTATACAGAAGGATCAGGAAGGAAAGGCTTAAGAAAAAGGTGAAACCATAACCTCTTTTCCAATTTGTGCAGTGACCTGGGAAAAATTTTCCATCAATCCAAATCCAAGCTATTAAAAAAAAAAAAAAAAAAAAAGCAGACCAGGAGGCAGAGGCAGCTCTAGATCAAATTATTAAGTAGAGAACATGTAGTCAGAGCAAGTCACACTGCTACCAAAGAGATCCAAACCACAAACTGAAAAGTGAGGTCCTTATAATGGGAAACTTTTGTTCTGTTCTCCTCTCCCACCCCAAAGGATGGATGCAAAACAACTGCACAAAGTACAGCTCAAAACTCTGCCTCTGGAGCTTGGTCCTCTTGCTTTCTTGACACAATAGAATCTCTCCTGTGTTTTATTTCTGATAAGTCACAGTGTGATGGATAACCAGGAGAGGATCAAAAGAAAATGTTACTGTGCGTGGACATGATGAATAATTAGAGTCCATTTCCAAACAGCATTTAATCAGCAGATTTGACGGACTCCTATGTCTCCAGGATTGGTTGGATGCCTTTCAGTTTTGACCTAGACACAATATAGCTTTCAATGAATTAAATGTTTGATTTACAATGTTCCTGTGCTCAAAGAAAAACAAGCAATTAGATATCACACTTCAGCCACTGTAACATTTTGTATATCCTCAATTCTCTTTCTTAGTAATTATCCCCTTCCCTATAGTGCTGTGCTTATTATTTTCCAGGAAACAGTCTGACACTTCTTTCAATATATCTGGACTGTAACTTAGGCAAATGCACAAAAAGCAGGAATTATTCTTTCACATTATTTTACAACGTAAAGCACAGACAATTAATCTTAAGTGTACTCATACACTGGCAGAATCTTAAGGCATGTATTTTACTCTAACAATAATAATTCTGTTCTTTTAAGATTGTTCGCTTCTCTAGAACATTAATGTGCCACAAAGAAAAAGCATTTCCACCTCATTTATTTGCAAAGGGAATTCATTTCAGTCTTAGACAGGGTTCTGTTTTTTCTCTTACCATTGTGGCTTAGCTGTTTTCCATCATTCCAGTGAGAGCATCAGCAAGATCTACCTTATTATTAAACATTATTACAGCTGCCAATTCAAGCACTGAAGAGACAGGAAATGCAAGAATTCACATTTAGCTCCCAGCATGTATACATTAAGATACTAACTCTATAATAAGATCTGCCTTTGAGTTCTCTGAATTTTTTATGCTCAGAACTGCACCCACTGAGCATAATTTAGGCTCCCTAAAGGCACCCCTGGCAATGCCAGCATCCTACAGACACCTTCAGGGACTAACCTGACTGCACTCAGCAGTTGGGAATGTCCACCACAGACTACTGCTGCAGGAACAGCAGCAAATAAGACACCAGAATATCAAACAGAGCCCTTAAAATAAGGAACTGAAAAGCATTTGGAAAAGCCATCCTTTAAGCAACTTCCTCAGCAACTCATCAGAAGTCAATATAATTTGGAGGGGAACTGAACCAGCACAGGGGCTCCCTGCAATGAAGCACCCTGAGGTCACCCTGCAGGGACATCCCATGTGCCATCTAGCCCAAGGTAAGAGCTACAGAACACTCAAATACATTTAAAGACAGAATTTTAGAGGCTAAGGATGAAGAAGTCTCCTCTGGGTTGCACGTACTCAGAATAAACAAGCCCAGTTCAGCACTGAAGAGCAGACTGCAATGCCCTCACTTTCTTAGCTAAAGGCATTTTATAATTAGCTCCATGTCTTTAAGATGAACAGCAGCACAGAAATTAGCACCCTTTAGCCTTGCCCTTCCTCCTTGTTTATCATTCTAATGATGGAAGGGTAAATTAAAATGCTCCAGACAGAGGATGCTACCTCCCATAAAACACTAATCAGATTCACTGACAAAAAAAAAATAGAATTCTGATTATTAAACAGACATTTAAATTACAACTCAGAAGGACTCCAGCTGCTAAAATCAGAGAACTCAATTTTACAAAGCTCTGACACAGTAACATAAATCCCTGCCAGATTAATCAGCTCAGAAAGCCAGCAAAGTGACCCAAAGTGTGACTGACACCCCCAGAACTCAGCTCCCCTTGTAAGACTCCTGCAGAACTGGCACCAGTCAGGAATTAAACTTAGAGAGGAGCTCAGCTTTTAACAAACATTCACTGGTGGAATGCCCTGCCCATAAACCCACTGCTTCAGTGACACAGGACATATCAACCAAGAAGGTCACTTTATTTACATAGCAAGTGCTGAGCATTTAATTACGTTGCAAGACCATCCTATGCAGTAATTACAGGCTACTTGCCAGCTAATTATTTCTTCCCTTTCCCCATCCTCAAGCCTGCAGCTGCTACATAACAGTGACCACACTCTGACTTTATTCAAACAACCTACAATAAACACACAGTTAACCAAGAAGTCCAGTTAGTAAATAATAGCTGCTATAAATATTAATAGCAGCTATATTTGCATATTGCTGGGAAAATTATTTACTTACTAAGACCTAGAGGGCTGTTGGAAAGCAAATGAAGGTTTGTCAGAGATTAAACTCATTACAGGACTTCCTTAGCCAAGGTAACCCAGCAAATAGTTGCCTCAAGCTCCAAAACCTCCTGTGCAGGTATTCCATGATGTGCCAGATCTTGGGGAACCCACACCTCAGCCAGGTGATTACAACAACAACAACAAAAAACTTTCAGAACAACAGAAGCAGGAATGTTCCTAAATCTCCTGATCTCTTCCCCCACAAGCCCTGATGCACAACAGAGCTTTTATCCAAAGCCCAGGCACCACATGGAGTCATACAACCAGGATGTGGGGGGAAATTCTCTCCAACACCACCTTTCTCAGAGGCCCAATTCATGCCCTGAAAATATATCAAATTTAACCCCCTCCCTTCTAAATTATTTTTGAAAACTGCACTTTGGGATCTTGCATCACATCCAAGTGAAAATAAAGGATAAGCAGAAAATAAGAGATCATCAAAACAGGAACTCTAAGTGCTGGAGAGGTAAGAAAGGCGTATTTTGTAACAGGATAATAAAAAGAATTTATTCCTGACATTTTAACTGGAGAAAACAAAGCACTTCACAACAGTGATAAACATTATAATTCTGTTTACAGCAAAGAGACTGAGGCACAGCAAAGAATTTATCCAAAATCCCACAAGCCAGTAACAGGATCGAGAATTGCATCAACCTCCCAGCAGCGACTCCAGTGCTCCCACCCAACCCTGCCTCATCCAAGGACATCAAACAGCTGAGAGGTGACTAGAAAAACTGAAACATGGGGAATGAGGAGGCATAAAAGGGATTGTATTGTTCAGTTACCCTGCATGACATCGAGCTCTGTCAGCTTTAAATAACTGCAGTAGGTACATCTTCATCAGAGCTATTCAGAAGGAGATGAATCAAGCCCAAGAAGTGCCTTTTTCCTGCCCTCATTTTCAGTGCAAGTTACCAGAGCAGTCACACTGACGCACACGCTGACCCTGCAAGTGGTGGAACTTCAGTGGGTGAGTTTTGTGCCAGACCTCTGTGTTTTTCCCTGGGCTATAACTACACCAAGACAATGACTACACCTCTCAAAGTCATCCCTATTGAGACAGAACTGGGCAAGGATTTGTCCAAACTCTAACTCTTGGATATTCGTATTAGATACAAAAGGTATCCTCTTCATATAAAAAATCCTGTTGCTATAGATGGAAAAAAAAATATCTTATTTTTCTGGTTTCTATCAACCAAGGTCTCTTTTTGAAGTAAAGTGTTGAAAAGAGACACTTGTCAGCCAAATGCTACAAAAGCTCATATTTGGCAAAGAACATCCTGGTCTTAGTTCTCTGACATGCTAGAAGGGGTTGGGGATATGGATCATCTTTAAAAGTAAAAACATCCAGTACTCCATCAGAAATAAACAGTCCACATTCAGGTAGAGTGCCACGTGCTGTCACCCCACAGTGATGTACTGGGAAGGAAAGCAGGACAAAGATGGGCTGGAGGTGGCACTCACTGCAGGTTCATAGCACATCCAGGCAGGACATTCATTTGTCTGAGGTCCAGAGCATGTCCTTGGTTACAAAAACTTCAACTTCTTCTCCATAGGCAACAATCTGTCCTTCAGTCTCTTCTTTTCAGTGCAGCAATGTGGCCATTTAAAAAAAATAAATTATATATATATATATATACATATATACATGCAAGACCATCTAAGCATTAAAAACTCTTTGTTTTGACACAAACACAAAGCGGTGTGGAGCACTGCAAGCTTATACCTATCCCAAATCCCACTCACCCAAAGCACCCTCGGGCAGGTCAGGGGTGTCCTGCCAGCCAATGTCACCGAGGAGTCAAACACTGACACCCTCACAAACAAGTGACTCATCTCCCAGGCATCACTGAGCTCCAGTTGCTCCAACATCATCACCACAGAGCCTGCCAGAACACATGAACTGGCTCGATACAAAGATGATTTCAAGACATTTCTGAACCATCCAAGACTGCTTGCACACCCAGAAGCTCAGTGAAGTATCACTTTACTTTTTCCTTGGGATCACACTGATTAAACTGTCTAACCCCACTCAAGGGAAAAGCTGTTCATACGAGTGGTTCCAGCCGTGGCAACTGCCCAGATGATTATTTCACTGGGGCACTGAGACCATCTGGATGCTGAAGATGTGGTCCAGGCTGACCCAAATTTGGCAGCACAAACCCAAATTCCAGCTGCCACAAACCTTCCCCAGCTCAGCTTCCTCGAGACAGTGGCAGCATCCCCACGATTTTGTTGCATCCAGATCTGGGCTGATCATTCCTGGACACCCTTCCCCTATCACACAAACTTTATGCCAGGTTTTTTGTAATTTGTAGGAAAAATCTCTAGTGAGATTGCAGAGATTTGAGGCAACAAATACAATTCAGTGAGGAAGCAAACATGGGCACAGCTTTATGGCCAAAACAGTGACAGCTTTTGCTGTGGAACAACCATTAAGCCCAGAAAGAGTTAATTACAGCTGAACTTACTCACTGCCTCAAACCTGTAAAGTAAATAACAGACTTTGTGCACTGAGGCATCTCCTGTTACCAGCCTGGAGGGGATTTATATCCTTGAGTTAAGCCATAAGAAGACATGCTTATGTAACAGAACAGTGTACATGGCCCCAAAGGGCTCCAGGCACTGCTCTAATGCTTCATAAACTTCCAGACTACAGGGCACTTAGTATTTACACTCCCCCACTCACTACCTTCAAGACTTCCTGGGATTTTAGCACAGCACTGCTGCATTGTCATTAAAAAAAATCCAAATGTCATTTCATGCCATGTTGGCAGGTGACTTCATTACTTTGTCCAAATTAAAAAGCAGTAACGTGTCATGTTCCTGCTCACTGCCTTTGTCATCTATATGAAGTTTCTTTTGTTAAATAAGGGCTGAAAACCACAGCAATCCAGAAGTGGCTGCAGGACCAACCTCACAGCCACATGATGTGCCTTCGTTGCCCTGGGATTTTTTTGTCATTTCATTGGTTCAGACAAGCAGAAAGCACAAGGCATAGCTGCTGCAGCACCTCAGGGTCCAAAAACCTGCAGCTCCTCCTGGGCAAAGTGCTCCTGGCTGCTGATCCACCAGTGCTGGCTCCCAGAGCACCCACCAAAACATCTCACACAATGTCATCTTGTGGTTACGATGGACTGAATTTGGAAACAATGTGCTTTCAAATGAATCTATGTAGCCCAGTAAAACATTGATGTTATTAGGGCAGCTGCATAACAGACCAAGAACCTCGATTTTAACACTGATGGGGTCAAGCTTCAGGGTATTTTACCTCTGCAACTGTTCAGTCTTTGACCTCTGAACCCAGTTTTCTCTCTATATCCCACAACTCTTGTGCTATATAGAGATAAGTGACCAAAATAACAGATCTGGAGCCCTTGGCTTGGCCATCATCCAGCAAGGGATGAACAAGGGGCACCTGCTCTGCCTCAAGCATCCCCCCTGCCCTTGGCTGTCCCAGGGCCAGGTTCAGCAGCATCCACGTGGCAGCAAGCCCAGACCAGCTCCACGTTTACAAACCCACATCAGTCATTTGGGGAAGGATCTCCAAGGGCTAAATGTCATGATGAAAAAGTCTTTGGTATTCATCCAAAACCAAAACAAATCGGTCTCACTCAAGCCAGGACACCTCACCCTTGAATTCCCTCCAGGCAAGATCAGCAGCAGATGACACAGTGTCATGCCTTATAAATGTCACAGAGCAGGGCCAGAACTGCTTCTGCCTTCACTGAGGGAAGAGAGGCTGTTGTGCTCATCTGCCCTGGCCTCCCGTGTTACACAAGCCAGGGAGCTCACCAGGAGACATTCCAGGTGGAAACTGTCAGGAATTATCCCTTTGCTACTTCAAAAACCTTATTTTTCCAAGCTGCTTTCCTTTGGAAAAGGTTGCTTTATTCATACCAATTAAGCATTCTTTTTTGCATCCCTCCGGAGTTTCAAAAACCAGCATTGAATGCTGATGGGAGAGAAGAGAAAGAGTCAGGATTTTTTAATCATGTCTTAGTTAAAGAGCCCAAAAAATGAACTGCTAGAACACCTGTGGCTTTAGGATATTCCTCTGCAGTTGGAGGGCTGTAGTTGGAGTGGCAGAGCTGAAGAAGGAAACCTGCAGTCTGCCTGGGCAAGCAGGAACAGATCAACAAGTCAGGGTGGAACCCCATCATGTGATGGGACAATCCACTTCCAGACACTGGAGAAGAACTGAATGACCTCAGCAGCCCCTTCCAACTTTACCTACGCTGTGAAATCCTTTCTGCTGCTCTTCAGGTGTTCTCCAGCTGACCTGAGACCCCTCTCCAGGCATCTCTTGCTGGCACTGGCATCAAACTAGTAGGAGTGGGATGGATTAAGGTTCCCGTTCCCTGGCAACTTTAAATTAAAGCCCTCTCAGTGTGTTAATTAAAAAAAGTGATATGTGTTTTTAAATGAAAACCAAAGGAAAATTGTGCAGGGTACCTTTTTTTTTTTAAGGTCTGAAGCCAATCAAAATTACATCCTTTATAAATGCACATGACTCATTCAGGCATCTTTGTTGAAATGGTGGATTTCTTTCCACTAATTTAATAGCTGAATGAGTTTATCATGAAAAAAAACAAACCACCATCATTGATATTCACACAGAGAAACAGAGAGATTTCACAAAGTCTACTTGCATCTGACATTTCTCACAGCTTCAAACGATGAGTACTCATTCCTTGGGACTGTTTGTTCCTGGAAAATGCAGCCCCAGCTCAACTTCATCTATCAGTTCGTCTAGAACAAACATTTTGTACTTGCAAACAACATCCTAATTGGCTAAATGAAAAAAGCAGAACATTCACTCCACATAATTGATGGGGATGCATTTTCTGTGCCTCCTGCCACATTTCCAAGGATATACAGTAGGATGAGGAAAAAAAAAATACTTGAACACATCAATAAATCCCATGCGTCAAAACTCCACAAAGTAGTCACAGTTTTCATGCCTGGATCTTCACCCAGGTACTGATGAAACCTGACTTTTCTTCTGGCATGAGCAGAGTACGTGTCTAGACGGACACGTGCTGTGAATCAGAGCACTGTCACTGGACTCGTGGGACTCTCCAAACTGAGTTATGATTTATTGCACATCTTTGACTTCACGCCTGCTCCTTAACCCTTTAACATTTTTGTCATGCAAGCCACAGCATGACGCACATTTCTGTATTAAAACTCCAAATCTCTTCAACGCTCCAGGCAAAGCCTCTGAAAATTTGCTTGAATTCGAAATTCTCAGCCTGCGAATGAGTTTCCAGTGATGAGGGCAAAAATCATTCTCTCATCATACCAGAATTTCTAAGTAGCTCCTATTTACTCACATCTCCCAGCAGAAGTCAAAGATGTTTGAATTTGGGGGGTTTTTTTAAGGATTGGCAGAAGGTACAAAGTGTCATTATTAAGCAGTAAAATTAATTAAAAAGTTCAACAGGCTGGAAAATAATTTTAGATTTCCAGTGCAAAAATGTTAATTCCCAAAAGATGTCATTTCTCAGTCCTGTCCTGGCTTCTTTGGACCAAAATGACCAAGGGTGGAAGCATTTACAGTATGCACTTCAAAAGTGAAAAGAAATGCTGAGGAGGAGTCCCAAGCAGTCAAGCACATGAACCAAGAGGTCCCATTCAAAATGGGTCTAACAATGGGAGACACCCCATTCTACCAAAGACAGTAACAATTCATGCAACTGAGAGACCCCTCAATTTTAGTTTAAAGTTATTCAGTCCAAAAAGAAAGAGCCTTTTCACAGCCCGAGTTACACAACTATTCTGTTTTCAAACAAAAAAATTATATTAAAATTGGACTTCCCTGCCTGGAAATGTTTTCTGTCCCTTGCCTTGTCTTTTCAGCAGACCTTGGGATGCTTCATTGGACTGGGGCTGGTCAAGAACTTTTCTCCATCACCACCTGCCAATTGCCACTCCCTGGCCTATGCAGGACACCAACTGAGACACCAAGTTATTCCCAGAGGTCCCAATCCCTGGGGCAGCACCGCTGATGGAAGTGTCCTTGGGGCCAACTCATCCATCTGACAGAGCAACTGGTGGTGGTTTAATGGAACCAGACAGGGACAGGGCCATGTGGAGCCTTCTTTCTTCTTCCCTCTACATTTCATCTTGTTTTGTCTCTGCCACACACCCAATTCCCAGATTAATTATGCAAGACTGACACTGACTTTTCCTAACACTCTCATCACTTTTTTATATACATGGATAAAGCGCTCTCCAACTTTCTCCCCCTCTCTGGTATGTCAAACATTCATATAATTTATTAATCCCTTCAAAGTACAGCCTCCAAGAGCCTATTCTTGTGTTTATGTTGAAGCACCAAAGCTGCCAAATCCACAGAGCACCAGTGTCCAAACTAGCAGCTATTTTGGCAGTGTACAGAACTACATGTGATGTATCCAGCACAACAGCAAAAGCTCCAGCAGCTTTTTCTGATCTTTTTGGCATGGAACAGGAGGTATTTTTCTTAAGTGCAAAGCATTTAATATTGTAACAGCCGCTAAACTCATTAAACCAGCCCAGACAATGATCACACCATTATCATAATTCCATTTAAAGCACTTGCCTCCTGTAAGAGGACCCACACAGCACAATCATTAGAGCTTTTTTCTGGCATTTAGCATCCTTATTTGTTGTAAGGGCAAGAAGTGAATTGAAGCTTTCTCATTTTTCTTTGATTAAGACCTCAATTAGGAAATCAATGACTTATTGAGGCCGCCACAATATTTCAATGTCCCAATTTTTTCACTGAAGACCACAAAAACTTCATTGGACTTCAAAAGCTGAGCAAATTGCTTGTGAGCCAGCAACAACATGCACTTTACTAATCATCTCCGTCCTGTTCAGAATACAATTCATGAATCTGATGAGCTGTGGGTGTTTTGCAAATGCAGTAAGAGAATACTCACATGGTTTCTATGGAATGCAAATGCAACACCTGAGAAGAGATAATCCCTTGCCACATCTCAAACCTGCACGCCTGCAGGAAGGCAGAATATTCCCTAAAGAGGAGCATGGAAAAGAAACTCATTGTGAAAATCCCATTATAC
This sequence comes from Corapipo altera, assembly GCF_003945725.1. Taxonomy (NCBI): domain Eukaryota; kingdom Metazoa; phylum Chordata; class Aves; order Passeriformes; family Pipridae; genus Corapipo; species Corapipo altera. The sequence continues at coordinate 109,793 of NW_020884961.1, forward strand.
AACCCTAAGCTGGAGTGCCAGGAATTCACCCCCGGTGCTGCTGCCCTCATATCCCATCCAGCTCCTGCAGGGAAGAAGTTGCTGTGCAGGTGATGAGGGAGAAAGATCTTTTCTGACAGTCTGACAGCAGACTAAAGCCACCCAAATCTGAAAAATGACTGTCAGAGAACAGGCTGCTGATCAGATATCCGGTATCAGCTGAACCTTGCATTCATTTCTGACCTAAAAAGACACTAAGTAGCATTTTTTGCATTAAGGATCCATGTGCTCACATTTTAAGGCTGCCAGGTAAAGGATATCAGTGGATAACTCCATGTCAATGGGAAAAGTAGTTTTCCACAAACCACTGCCTTGCCCAACCATTCACTGTTTCCTGCAATTCATCAAGTGAAACTGTAAGGCAGAAGGTTTTAAACAAAGATGTGGCAATAAACACTTTCTACCCACAATTGTTTAATTAAACTGGGGAAGGGTCTGTCCCAGCATGACGTGGCCAAGAGCCAGTAAGGAGCCAACTCTGCCCGTGCCCACATCTCCCCCTCTCTGATGACCTCTGTGCACTGATCTTTTTCTCTCTTACTCTTGAAGATCCACACAAGAAAAGCAGTATCAGCTTGATGCCATTTCCTCAGGATCCTACAGCAGTAAATCCAGAAACAGCACGAACTTTATCAATAGAAGATCTCCCAATTTTCAATCTTCTTTATTCCTCTCACACTAGTGATTTTTCTTTCCTCTCACACAAGAGTCAGGACAAGAATTAAAGGCTACAGCCAGAGATAACATGGCTCACGTCAGCTCACATCATCCCTGACAGAGGAAAAGCTGACAAGCTGTCCTGCACATCACTGTAACATATCCCAGGAGCTGTGGGAAGGCACGTGGGCAAATGGTTTTGAATGTCATCAGGAGCTGGAGCAAGCCTTAATCACAGGTACGTGGTTACATTTCTCTGATTTCAGACTGTGGAGTAGGCTGACACAGAAGATCCAAGAAACAGCATGGAAAGGAATGCAGTTAGTGGGCTGGACAGGCACTGGGAACAGCATGAGTGAAGGGCTAAGGAAGAAATGCAGTCCTAAAACCAGGAGAAAACACTAAGCAAAGAAACAAATAAAATCTATACTGTTAGAGCAAACAAGTACTTCAAATGTTGCCAAAAGTCATAAGGCACAATCCCAGAATGGTTTGGGTTGGAGGGGACCTTAAAGACCATCCCCTTCCACCCCCCTGCCGTGGGCAGGGACACCTTTCACTAGACCAGGCTTCTCCAAGCCCTGTCCAACCTGGCCTTGGACATTTCCAGGGATGGGCACCTCCATTTGCAATGGTCCTGCAGCTCCTGTGTCAGGGTTCTCATTCCCACACACCAGAGAATCCAAAGGGGAGCAAGTCCTTGCCTTGTGCCTTCTGCTACAGCAAACTCCTCCTCAAGTTTTTCCACAGCTGGGGGAATTCCTAACACCTCCATCCTTTGTAGATACCTACAAGCCTGGTAAAATCATGGACTCACACCTTCCCCCCCCCCCCCCCCCCCCCCCCCCCCCCCCCCCGCCCCCCC
>NW_020884961.1:111453-134845 GCF_003945725.1 Corapipo altera
CCCCCCAGTCTGGATAGCTTCAGAGGGAGAAAGTGAAAACCCCCCCCCCTTGTGAGCTCCCCCAAACCCGGTGAAAACAACGCGCCCCCCCCCCCCCCCCCCCCCCCCCCCCCCATGGGTCCTATAACTGGGTTTTCCTCAATTGCTGTTTATATTTACAAACTTTGGATTTCTGAAGTTTGTTTGCTTCAGCTGAAATTGGCCAAGGAACTCAAAATTAATGGGGGGAACTGTCAGAAAAGCTGATGTGCACAGAGCAGGTGATCATAAGGGGTTAATTTTCTTATAAAAAATGCCTAAAATGTGCCATTTTTCTGGCCATTGTGAGAACATGTTATTTCGAGGAGGAGATGCACGATTAATGATCAGAACACTTTGATATTGTACATTCTGGTTCTTTTCCTTCTGGGCTGCAAGTCTGGATAGCTTCAGACAGAGAAAGTGAAAACTGTGATAACAAGTAATCTGTCCTGGGTGTGCTGCTTCCTGCCCGTGCCAGCAGCTGGGAGCATCTGCTGCCAGAGGAAATTCTTTTATTAATTTTTTTTGTTTGTTATGAATCAGACTCTCTAAGCTCCTTCCAGAATACACAAATTTCAATATTGCAACACTTCTCACTGAGGAGTCTTCCCCTCCCTCCCATCCCTCCATTCCAGCTGTAAATTTGAAGGCTGTGTTTAGTTATAGTGGGACTGTCAGCAATAGGGAAACACAGACTGTGCTGGATCACCTGCAAACTTAAAAGGACCAGAAAAAAGAATTACTGCTACCTCTCCATACCCTCTACTAAGATATTTTTGTACTAAAAACATGATAAGAACAAAAATTACACTGAAAGCAGCTCGGGCACCAGAGAAATGTGGGAGTTTGTTGCCTCATCACGACTAAATGAACATTTATATAGCAACCATGATATGCATCAGTGTCAGCAGCAACAGGGGGACTTTTAAGGGAATCAGGACTTGCAGCAAAAGAAATTATGTTGTCTTAGATAAGGAACATGGAAAGGGTTTGCAGGGCATTTTACAGGTGTATCCCCACATTCAGTGCTCCTGCTTGGGTCTGTCCCACCCTAAATGAGGTAAGTCTTTACCCAGAGCCTGAAGTTTCCCAGGGGAAAAGCACTTGCAGCAGAATTGCACACAGAGATTCTGGGTTTTCTGCACAGAAAAAGGGATGGAATGCTTCTCCTCCAGGTGCAGAGTGAATTTTAATGCAGGAGTGAAGTGCTGAGCTGGGTAACTCCTGCTGGCTTCCCTTCAAGATCCTTCCAGAACGGATTAATTTTTAAAAGATGTTTCTCTCCCTGAACAGCAGTCTAAGAGGAGTGGAAGAGAGGAAAGAAGATGAATTAAAAGTAAAAGAACCTAAGGCACAGTTTCTGCTCTCCACAGGAACAGCTCTGCAGTGGATGGAGGCCATCAGTGTCCTCAGGGATGGAAAGCAAAGCTGGCCCGGTGGCAAATTCCACGAGCTCTTTGCACAAATCTCAAAGCACTCAGAAAAAGCAGAGTTTCAGCAAAATATGTGCTTATTGGGCTTTGGTATTTATACAATTCCTTTCTCTGGCCAGACAGAGAATCTTGTCTTAATAGTATCCCATTGGAGCTCCTCAAAACACAACACACGCTCACTGACATTGAACTGACAATCTAATGATGTAGTAAAGGAAAACAGCTGCTTCTCACCAGGTATTGGGGATTGCTGACAATCCCCACTATTAGCCTTAAATTGTTGATGACTGATCTGAAATGCCTATTTAAACGAGGAATTTTTAAATGTCAATGCTGCACATTTTTCTGATTAATTTAGCCCTTCAAATTTGGACTAGCCAAAAACACACACTTTCAGACTTAGTCAACTTCTGCTGGTTCTCCTGAACTCGTGGGAGACTGAAAAAAAAAAAAAAATCCAATATTTTAGTTTTCCTAAAGAGAGTTTTACTTTGAAATTTTGGTCTCAGTATCCTGATTTCTTGATCATGATCAAGAAATTTCATCAGATGAAAATGATTTTGTCCAAACTAATTACTCTGAAAAATTCGCATGGAAAGCTCAGGTGGAAATTCAAGCTGCAAAAATACTTATATTTTTCTGAGCAAACATTTCCTCACAGAAAACAGAGTCTCCAGTGAATTTTCAGAATGATTTTCAAAATCTTTCAAGTCTGCCACCTAGAAACAAGAACACCAAAATCTCTAGACAGTTTTTTTGACAACTGGGCATGGATTCACACAGACCAGTAGTTGCATATACCACACTTATTAATCCTGTCACCATATAAAAAGATGCTACACAGCAAAAAGACTAATCCAGTCTGAAGTGTGAATTGAAAGTAAACTGAATGAGATTTCCTCACAAGAACTAAATGGTTAAATCTACTCCTCCACTTAACAAAAATCAGATTAAAACCAACAACATTGCAGTATAACTTCTGTCTTCATTCACATTCTTTATCTGACCAGTACAGAGACAATTTAACCCATTTCCCAGGAATCTTGCTGCCTGGCATGGGAATACAAGAAGTCATTTAGACTCTTTCAGCTGTTAGAAAGAGAACATGTTCATCAAAAAAATAGTCCATTAGGTCAGAGAGAGAATTAGATTTAAGAGATAATCGTTGTATTGGTGTGTTATGCTTGTAAGTACTCCCACTACAAACAGCAGTCCTTTAAACAAACAGTGAGGATTACACATGTCATTGCAGTTATTCTCACAGTGAATTTCATGCTGTAGCACATCCTAATGAAGGATTAATGAGCACAAACAACCATAGGGTGCCACCTTGCCCCAAGCCCACCTCGTGTCCTCAGATAGACCTGGCCCAGTCTATCCCAAAACCTGAAATTTAATTCTTGGCCTCATCTGCACTAGAAAATCTTCCCCACTGCTGCTTTAAATACCCAGCAATCTCCAGCCCTGTAGAGACAGCATATGGCTGTAAGTGATGACTTAGACCAGGGTGTCAAATAAATCCATTAGCCTCCCAAAATTACTTTTGCCACTGCAGCCATAGGGAGGGTTCTGGGATCCCCTGCACTTCCCACTCCCAACAGATGCACTTACACCAAATTTCACTCCTAGTAAAGTTGGCAAGGTCCTGGCATGATTTCTTTATCCCCTTTCAAGATTTCCTACCAGGGCAACCCTACCTGCCCTCCAGCACACCCACCTCCAGTCCCCCCTCTGCAGGAGGCTGTGGCTGTGCTGCTGGCAGGGACCTTTCTCTGCCAGGTTCTCTCACTATTCCACCACGATAAAAGGAGAACCAAAAATGAGAAACTAAGCAATTCTTTGTTGCTTTTCCCAATTACTGTGATAAATGCCAGAGGGGAGAGATTAAAAACAAGTATCCATGTTCCATCACAACACATCCTCCTTCCTCCCCAAAAGTCTCCACTTGGATGATCACGTAATATTTCTTGACCCTGATGTCTAGAAATAACACCTAACATCCATTTCCAGAACACCTGTATAAATTCCAAGTACAGCACACACACACCCCCATCAAGGACAGAGAATAAAAAATATATACATATAATTTTAAGCAAATGAAAGATCTTGACACTCTCAGCTGCATCAGTGGTGGTGACCAGGTACCAGTTCATCTATTTATGTGCAGCAATAGTGCAGAGCTCTCTGCAGAGCTTCAAAACCATTAGAAAGGGCTTTTATCCGCAAAAATGTGCATTGTGCTTCTTTAAAAAAAAAAATCCTAAGAAGCTGTAAACTAAAATGGATCACATTTCTGAGCAACTGACACCCTCTTTTGCTGACAGGGCTAAAACAATCAGTGCTAACACTTTGTTTTTGAAACACAGCTTCTATTGTCATCACAGTTTGACTCACCAGCACAGAGTATCAGCCTGTAGTTGGCAGTTTTAATTTCCTGCTGGTGCAAACACAGGGCCTTGTTCCAAACCCACAACTTGTCTCCCAGTGCAACACGTGAAGTGTCATAAACTTACATTTCAATTAAATAAATAGTCCACGTTCTCTGCTCTCAAGAGCAATGTGATAACCCTGAGTGAAGTCCTCAGTTTTATCACAATGAAATGTAAAGAAAAATCAAAAATGGTGATGTTACGAATTTCATTTTATTGCTCTCTTTTTACAATATAAGTCAGACCGAAGAAACCTGGAGAAATATGGGTATGGTTGCTAAACTGCTGCATCAACACATTTATTCACATGCTGCTGCCACTGATGCAATAATACTGCAGGTCTTGTGTTTTAATTGCAACAAAGAAAGTGCCTCAAATTCATCAGCCTGGTAGAACTAACTTGCCAGAAGCTTTTCCCTGCACTAATCAGGAATCAACACCATTTCTCCACAAGAGAAGCTCACAGTGCTAAAGGTTAATTTTTAAAGCAATTGGTTAAATGATTAGAAATTATATGTTAACATCACCAACCTGACACCTCAAAGCCTGGTCTAATTAGCACAGAGAGCAGGGAGAGGGCCAGGGTGGGCAAGATCACCTCCTGATGAACAGAGAGGAGGGACCAGGTTTCTGTAACAAGGAGTTTCTTTTATACTTCCAGACATTATCTGGCTTGAGATCTACCTTGAGCCTTGACAGAATCCTCATGGGCTGCAATTACAAATGGGTTTGCATGGAGCCTTCTGCATCACCTAGAAGCTGGGGATTTGTAACCAGCCCCCCAGGAAAGCTTTCTGCTGTGCTAAAGCAGATATTTCCCTCTTGGTGCTGTTAGGAGGCTTTTCTTGCCTTTAAATTGCAGGATGGAAACAAGATCTGTGCAAGAGAGGCTCTCAGGTTCCAGGTCTGTACATCACACAACACTTGGCAGTGGTGACAGTGTCCCCAAACTGTATGGTGGGGCAGGAACAACAGATTAGAGACAGGTTCTTCAGTCTCTAGTCTGGTCTTTGGTGACATGGCCCTGTGAGAAAACCTCCTCTTTTCTCTCTCTCAGTATTGTTTTCTGAGAAACAAATAACATCACTGCAGAAGAAGAAATGTTCGTGCTCATATATCAAAAGGCAGAGCATTGAGATGAGGCACTTTTCACACTGCCATGCAACCCACAACTCCTCTGTGCCTACAGCTGCTTGGAAACATCACTCCAGCAACCCAGAAAGCACAAAGCACCACCACCAGTTAATGTTCTCTCTAATGATCTGTACAAGTCTGGAAACATCTGGTAGGTTGAGCTTTTTAATCAGGGTATCCTCTGGAGAGTTGTGAGCAAAGGAGGTAGGACGGGATTACCCCTTCAAACACCAAGAAAATGAAGATGTTGTTCCTCCACCTTTTTTTTTTTTACCTCCCACAGGTCTGTCTAAGATTTTGAGCAGTTAAAGAGGTAAACATTTTGTCCTCCAGGGAGGATGAGGTGATATTGAACCAGCAAAATGCTTTGCCTTTTCTGTAGATTGATTCTACCTATTGATTTTCAGAAGTTAAAATCCATTTCCCTGGAGGCCTGTTCACAGGCTAATTAGAACCTCCCTTAGTTAAAGCTGCCAGGGAATGGCCATCATGTCTGAGAAGCCATGTGGGAGATGCTTTTCTACATATATTGAACTCATAATCAGCTGCACTGTCTTGGTTTATTCACCTGTTCTGCTGTTTAAAAATGCAGCAGACACAGCACTCAAGTGCCACTGCATGTGCTGCCACCAAATCAGCTCCAGAATCATTTCTCATCTTCTGGAAGATCCTCTTCCACCATAGTCACACTGGAGTTTAACACAGAAATGGAGCAGGTCTGCACTCCTGCAGGAGCTGGTCCCCGAGCACTGCATCACATAAAACCAAATTCTGTTCAGCAGTGGCTGTAAGGAAAAAAACAGGAGCAAAAGAGGGAGGAGGAATCCCTTTATATTGACAGCAATGTCATAAGAAGACAGGCATGCGAGAGACAAGGAGACTCCCGGAATTTCAGAAAGGATTTTGTACTCCAGAAGAGATGTCAGTCATTGCAGGGAGGAAGAGGAACACAGAGTCATCATGGCTAGCCTTTGTGAAAGAAGCCAAATCCAAAGGACCACGAGAGCAGTGGTATCTCCTTAACTTTTATGGTTATTGCTTCTTTTCCTTTCTAATCCTCCTCTCCCAAGACATTTTGGCTTTTACTGAGTTGTTTGCTAACAGACCCCTGTAACAAGGAGCCTTGTTGAAGAGAACTATGAGACTTAACAGCTTAATTTAATACCTGAGGGGCAATTTTCAGAGAAGGAGGTTAAAGACTGCTAGTCTTGTATTAAAAAAAAACCTCCTGTCAGCTCAGATTGGATTTGGTCTTCAGCATGGACTCCAAGAGGTGAAACTTTGCACCCTTAAAAACACATCTCCCTCCCTTGTCTTCCACACAAAACAACGAAAAGCAATTTCAAACCACCTTTTTTTTAATTTTCTTCCAAACCAAAATTCTTTCTCAAAGCATTCTGAGTGTCAAAGAACATCACAACCAGACAGGCTGGTTCCAAAGTTTTTCCTACAGACTTTTCATGCCCATTAGCTCTCGAAACCTCTGCAGTGATGGAGTGTTGACTCCCAAGACCTGAGGTCTAAGATTCTCCAATTCAGACCACCACACAGCTCCATTATCTAAGAACAAGCAACTGCAAACTACAGCTTCACTGTTTTGGGGCAGTTTGCCACAAAACCTTAGCAAGGTTTTATGTAGCTTCCACTATTTTTTTTTACTGCATTGATTAGAATTTGCAAATGCCAATGTTTTAAGGTGTAAACAGTAACATTTCTAGAATTCAGAAAGTAACAGTGAGGCTCTAGTGCATGAAATGTTCATACTTTAGCTAAAATAATCTTAATTTTAACTAATTATAAGAACTTAACTGGTTATCTCAAATTGCTTTGCTCCATAAAATCATGGTTGTACCATAGAAATATTTATATACTGAAGCTACTAGACAGTGGCTGACTTTTTTAATGCCAGACATTTTTCCATCAGAAAGATGTGGTTTTAGTAAAAGAAATATTTTTATATGGAAAGCAGCAATTGAAATAATACTAAGAACTATATTTTTAATAAATTAACCTTCATGGAAAACTGAATTGACTTCTGTTTTTAATCTGAGAACATAAGCACTCCCTTGGGGAAAAGGGAAGCAACTTAAAAGGTGAAAGGAGACAAAATCCAGAGAAGGAAAATGGAAAACTCAAAACTTGCAAAGTGGCACTGGAAATTTATAGCAGGCTTTTGTTCAGGAACTGCTCTGGGCAGTGCAGAAGGGGGAAGCAGTTGGTCCAAGTTTACAGAGTGTGTCAGAGGATCAAACCCTGGGAAGGCTCCTCTCCACTGGCAACAGCCACCAGGAGGAATCAGCTTCGGAACAGCAAAGGTCTGGAGCCAGAAGTAGTTTCTCTTGCTCAGTGCAGGACTGTTGAACATCAAAACCTGTACTCACAGATTCTGCCACAGTGGCATCACACACATTCCCCCTGCTCTAAACACTCACCTGTGCAAGCTGGGGGGACTGAGTTCAAGATGGTTTCAAACCCCAAAATGAAAAGTGAGGGGACAAAGTGCACTGACACCAAACTTCTAGCCCACATGGACTCCTTAATGCTCAGAGGCAGCAGCACAGAAAATACTCAGACCCGGGTTGCAGTTTCTCCTCAGTTCTTTCTCTGTGGGTTCATTTATCCTGGATTTCATCACTGCACTTGGAAAACAAAGGCTTGGCTAACAAAGGATAGCAAAGGCTTGGCTCCACTCTAGACTGCATTGCTAAGGTTGTTGGTGGGAACAGTCTGCTTCAGAGCAGGGGGGGGACCTTGAAAAGCACCAGAACACAGAACACCTCCACAGGCTGCTGCTGTTTATCCCCTCTCATGGGCTCCAGAATGTACTGGCTCAGTCAACAAGAGGGTGTTAGAAGCAACAAGCTTTTCCTGTCAGTTTTCCTGACATCTTTGTGGCATCTGTAACCCAAGCTCAGCCCTCCCTCACTCCTAGAGCAAGACTGCAAGAGAGACAGGACAAATGTGTTCCTAAATACCCCTTAACTAATATTAAAATTCAACCATGTGAGGTCAGAGTCACTCCCAGTAAGAATAAATCAGCCAGATTTCCCTAATTTGCCAGCTAGGAAATTAGAGGACAGTTCTTGTTTGTACACAGAAAAACAGCAGAGCACAACTATTGAACCACAGTCACTTTTTCCAAGGCAAAACCACACTGATTTCTACATGATGATGATTCTGCCATTCATAGGAGCTCACTCATCCCACATTCCCACATGGGAGTGCTGAGAATAGCTATAAATCTTGATACCTCTCCCAGAAATTATTACACTTGACAAAGTACACACCGAAGTGAAAGGATATCATATTTTTCCTCTTTTTCTTAGGATTGTTTTCTGGTTTATCCCTTCCAGGACCAAGTTTCAACAAATCCAAGCATTTCTGACAGTGCAATAGCTCATTTTCCAACCCTGCCCTCAGATTCTTGATGAAGGTTTCTTTACAAGCTCTGTCCTCCCAGCCTTCTCAAGTTGAAAGAATTTGAATGGAGATGTTTAAATGCACAGCTTTTGGAAGGGGATGGAGGGAAAGAAAGATCAAGAGCTATCTGCTCTACCATTTCATTTCATTCAGAGACACTGCAACACATAATGAATTTTGAGTATCAGTAACATTGCATAATCCAGCCACCCACTACCAGGCTGCTTAGCACAAATTTGGCATACATTTTTTCCCCTTGCCAAAGTGTTCCTGCAGCAGGCCCCTTAATTGGCAGAAATGCTGCTGCTATTCTGGCTGTAGAACACATTTGAGGGGAACACTTTGTTCCACTGTGTCAAATTTATACTCAGCAAACTCTTCCTTCCTGCTCATGGTGCTGCCTACTCTGGAAAAAGCCATTGACACCAGAGCATCCCCAGCCTTGTTCCTGGCTCATCCATCATCCAGTTCCACAACTCCACCACACCACCTTTTGTTGGGAGTCTTGAACAAGCATCAGAGCCCTGTTGATGGAATCACCTGCCCTGAAATATCTCAATGGGCAGCATGAAACACACTCAGCACAGGACTTGTGTCACACAGAGGGGCAGGAGCTGCATTTGGAGGCTGATCTCCAGCCCAGACTTAGGTTTATTTATGACTGCAATACCTGTGTCTTTCTTCTACCCCAGTTCCCTCAATACAAACTGCAAATAATAAAAATTCCCGTGAAAGGGGCTTCTGGACAGAATTAATGCAGAGTTTACTCTAGTTTTTTCCTTCCCCTCAGCCCATCAGGCCTGGACACTGATGTAACAAACTACTCTACTCCTTATCACAGAATGGTTTGGGATGGAAGATCATCTCAATCCAACCCCCCTGCCAGGGGCAGGGACACCTTCCACCAGAGCAGGTTGCTCCAAGCCCTGTCTAACCCTTTGTCCAGAAGGAGACCACGAGAGACAGTATCAAAAGCTTTCCTGAAATCCAAAAACATTACACCAACTGGCTTCCCTTGATCAACCAGGTGGGTGACCTTGTCATAAAAGGAAATAAGGTCCCCATAAGGACAAGGGCAGTTGATTTGGAAGTGTCCTCTAGATGAATAATTAGACACAGTGACCAAAAAGGCTGCAGGAGGTGTTTTGAACCCAGACTTCTCCAAGGGACAGAATCAGGACTGGTTTTTTTTTTTTAACTTATGAGAAGTACCCAATAATTCCACTGATGCTCATTATTCCTCCAACAAAGCTAGAAGGCAAAAACCTAAATACCTCAGTCCTGGTACCAGGCTGCAGGCCTTTGAAATGCCCAGCAGAAAAGCACAGTCAAGTACCCCACTCCCAAACTCAGAGCTCTTCCACAAGACCAAAACGTGCATTGAAATGAAAGCAACAGATGTTCATTGCCACAGAAAAAATGTAATGACACAAGTTATAACATTACCATTGATTATATCTAACTTTGGCTTAAAAAATTAACCTTTTTATAGCTTGCTTTGTGGGTAAGCACCTTCTATTCCACATGATGTCCTTCTGAATACAAAAGCACTCCCAAGTGAATTTAGCCTAATGAAAGAAGTCTGCAATGACACTTATCATCCATTTATCTTTTGAAAAGAAACAACATAAGTACATTCCCCATACTCACAAATTTGCTTCAAGTTTCTTTGCTGGAGTGAACTTAATCCCAGGCCAGCTCCATTAGCTTCAGCTTTGGTGGTTTTATACTGGGCTTGGTTGTTCTCTGGGGATTGGTTTGAGATCCACCACCTGGTTGCACCAGAGAGCCATGGGACAGGAATTAGCTCAGGATTAAGGTCAGCTGGGTTCACAAACCAACAAGTGACTCAAAGGGTGAAGGGGCCACATCAATTCAATATATCCACAGGGACACTGCCTCAAGGTGATTATCAGTGATTAATTTGTGTGATGAGCTGGCACAACCTGATACAGGCAGAGAGGGGAGAGACCTTCCTGCTTGATACATAAATATATAATTCTCCTACTGCATCATCATCCCATTTTCTGAGCCTGGCAGAACACAAACAGCCAGCCTAAGGTCTTTAAGCCAAAAACCTACTGAGGATGCAGAACTACGTTTGGTGTCTACAGTAGTCAAATATTTTAACACCCCCATCATTTTATATGTGTACCAATGGGTGAAGAGTACACTTGTGGCTGCTCCTGATTCTACCACCCAGACTGGGTTTTGCCCAGAGCCATCTAAACTGAATTTCCAGTAAGATGGTTTTTCTTACTTTTTAATATACAGCAAAAAAAAAAAAAAATCTTGCTCTTAGGAATAGCAAATTTGCATTTCTCTGTTGAGAAATAACATGATCAAGAGAGCAAATAACGCCAAACTGAATACCCAGCCTTCCTATTCCTAGTTATTAGGAGAAAAAAAAAAAAAAGGAGATGCAGTAACTTTAAAGGAAGCACAGAGCCATTCTGCAAACAAATGTCTTGACTTGAAAAATTAGAATAATTACTGCTCCTCTCTTACCTTTTGATGAAGTCTCAAGTGAGCTTTGCATCTAAATGTCCTATAAATATAACATAGCTTGAGCTCAGACAAGCACCTCAGGAAAACACTGCAAGAGAAGTGCTTGAACCTAGTTTCATTATATAGCACCGAAGATAAATTGGGTTGATTGGTTCCTGAATGAAACCAAATGAGCTGAAATAATGCATTTAAGGTGTCACCAGCTCCAGAAATTAAAGGTGAAGACCCTGAAAATCAGTGAGCCTGATTCCTAAAAGTGAGGTGGAACAAAGTAAGCAGAAGAATGGAAAGTAAAACTTGAACTATCCTGATGCTGAAACTCTCCTGTGGTGCAACAAGTAACCAAGAGAAGTTATAGGTACTTTAAAACAGTAGCAAAGCACGAATGTACTTATTCTTAATAAGTTTCAGCTCATTTCTGGGTTGTATGCAGTTTGGAGACATTTCTTGTGAGAGCAAATGCATCAGAGCTTAGTAACTACTGAAACAACATGAAAGAATTATTGAAGAAGTGTTCATATACACAACAGAGGCTGCAGGAAAACCCTTAATTCTGTCTCTACCAAACTTTTGACCTGGGAGCTCTTAGAATTTGTGTAAAACAGATTTTTTTCTACTTTATTTCTTAAAATATATATACACATAAAAAATGAGGGGAGAATAATTAGGCACAGGGACTCCCACATCAGCTGTTGGCAGGACCCAGCCCCTCCATCCCAACCCAGGGAAGCCCAGGGTTAATCCCATCTCTGAAGACAGTCATCAGCTGTCATCCTCACCCCTGTCTGCCAGCCAGGGAACAGGGCAGGCTCCTCTCCAGATGGTTTTGCAGCTGTTTATGGACAAGTGCTGAAACAGGGATTCCAGAGTCCTGGATAAGGAGCCAGATACTGGAGGTGAACATGCCTTGGGAGCTGCAGACACTTTTTGGGAACTGTTGGCTTAGGCACTTATGCTACCCCAGACCTCGCTGCCCTATTCCAACTGCACAGCATTCCAGTTCTTAATTATCCCCCTCATTCCTCCTACTCCAGCCCCTCAGTTGGCTTCACCCTCCTTTCAGCTGGGGACACCAGAGGAGCACCAAGAGCCCAGCACTGCAGATGCTCCTGGGAGTGGGGTGGTTGGGGGACATTCCCAGGAGGGTGTCTCAGCCCTAGTCCTGTCCTGGCCTTTCTGCTGTGTATGACAGAGGTGCCTGATGTGGTGGAGCCCAGTGAGAGGGAGTGGCTGCAGAAACAGGGATGCACCTCCTGCATCACCAGATATCTTGCCCAGATCCTGCCTGGCCAAAGCAACTCTTTAATTAGCCTGTTTTTCCATGAAGGAAATAGCTTCCAAGGCAAAACACAATCAAAAGCAAACTCCCAGCATGGCAAAAGTCTGGAAAACACCCCCACAAGCCAAAACCCAGATCTCATGGGAAGTGCTGAGCTGTCCTCAGCCCTCAGTGAGCACAGGACTGCTGTGCAAGCCTGTCACTGTAAGGGTGACCAGTGACATCTGCATTTCAGTGCCCTGCTTGGCTGCACTCTGCAAGCCTTTCCATCTGCTCATTATCAGAGTAGGCAGCAGCAGCACATTCAGCTAATTCAGCTTGGACTTGTCCCCCCCAGGTCTATAATACAGCTCTAAACTTGCAGCACAAACTTATACCACAGATGGAATGCACAAAACCCTGTTTCCCTCTCTGGCAGCAGCAACTTTGAATCTTTCTTAAATAAGAAGCATCAAATCCTCTCAGCTTTATGGGGACTTTGATTCTCTTTCACAGAGTTTCTGAAGATATCCTGCCAGAGCCAAACAGCTTCAGACTGCACAAAGACAGACAGGGTTTCCATCAGCCTACCTGGATTGCCTGGCTGGATAAAGCCTGAGTAAACCCCTCAACCTCACAGGGTAAAACTTAATAAATTTGCACATTTTGTGATGGTTAAAAAGCAACTCCCCCCAGTGTGAACGGCTGGAAGCATTAATGTGCACTAATACAAAAGTAGTCAAATACATTATAATGATTGCCACTCAGTCAGCAGGAGCTGTGTAATATGAATAAGGAACACATTAAATCTGTTCCAAATAATTGGCACAATGTGTTTATATAGGGCTAGAGTTGCATATTAAAACACACCTGATTTATTCTTCATAAGCAATGAGTATTTACTGTATCTGTGATAGCTGTATAGATTCAGATGTCATTTTTTAAAATGATTAATTGGTATTTAATTAGCATGCATTACCATACCAGTTATATACAGCCTAGTTGGGAATGCAAATATAATTCTAATAATTACATAACTAGCTATGCTTTCAAGAGCCTAATACATAATGCAGTGCAGATAGCTTCCCTTGGCAGAGAAACACAAACAGAGTAACATTTAAAAAATGGCTAAATCCTCTTTTCAAAATGGAATTTGATCTAAATCAAGAATTCTTAGGCTTTCTGGTGCCCCAGTGCAAGCTGTATGTGCTGCTGCCTTTCTCAAACCCTGCTACTCAACCCCACAAGCACTTGTTCCTGCCTGTGGGTTGGTTGGTGCTATACCTCAGGCTGATCCCACGAGGATCCAGGGCAGGATTCCTCCCCCAGGCACTCCTGTCAGTGCTGTCCAGATGGGCACATGCAGCCTGGGGCAGGTGGGACCATCCATCCCACCCCGGGCTCAAACACTTCCTTGGGCATTTGCCTTTCTGCTCACTCCCCTCTGGGTCTGGGTCACAGTAATGGGCCATGAAGAGCTGGGATCCCTGCAGCAGATCTAACTGTGACAGCACATAACAGGGGGTTTCACAGCTGACAGCCCGAGCAGGAGGAACTAATACCAGTCAGGACATGCTGCTGACAAGATCATTGTGATAATGTTTGACCCCTTTCCTTCCCTGTCAGTGGTAGCTCCTTTTTCAGCCACTTTCTGTGATAAATACACAAACCTCCACCCAGGGGGAGCTTGCCTGATGAGCCTGAGCACTGAACAAGGAGCTGGGAGCTGCAGAGGAGCACTGGAGTGTTGCACTCTGCATTTGTTTTACAGCTTGGATCCTCAAAACTGTTCCAGTGCCTAAATCCCAGTGATTTTAAATCAAATTTGTGACCCTACATCTTTAAGTCCTTTTAAAAGAATAAGATATAGGTTTTTTAAAGCACATGCAGCAGCTTAGACAGACCTTTGCCTTGGCATCTTTCTAGGAGTAATGGAATTCCCTCTCTGAGGACTATCATCACAGGGTTTGAAGAGGCTCTTTCCTTCACCAAGATAGGCCTTTCATTCACTACTTGCAAAGCAGAAGCTTCTTTCAAAAGCTGAATTGATATGTGAGGCTCTGGAGATGTATGTTTGAATCTCAGCTGAGTAGCAGTGCTGTGACACCTCAAGGACTGAGCAGAGGTGGCACCTCCAGCCAAGGTGCCCCCACAACTGCCAGACACGAGTCAACATCTCAGCACTTCCCTGGGAGACAAACATTCCCACAGTCTCCTTCCCTCCAGTGGTGTGCTAATTCAAAGTGTCAGTGCAGAGAACAACCCTGGAGTCACTGACAACATGAAGATTAGGAGAATCGAGTAATAACAGCCAGTACTTGCATTCAGCACTTTACCAGTATCTAACAAAAGTCTTGAAAGCCCACCCTGAATCCCAGTGGGTCTGTCAGATACTCTCCTACCTTCTTTCAATTCCATGTTCCCAACAGGGAGATGATTCTGAACAGGTTAGGAAGGGGTGGGGAGAACAAAGAGCTCTTTGGGAAGTGAAGAACAACACATTTTCTGCTTTTTCTCCCACCTGGGGAAGATGCTCCAGCCCACAGCTCATCAGCCTGAATCCTGAAAGAGAAAAGCTGATTATACCCCATAGCAGAGAACCTGTCTTTTACCTGTCTCTCATCCACACTAGCTGGGGTACAACGTAGGGCTCTTTTTCAGCAGGCAAATCTCCCCTGGTTCTGACAGGTAAAACTACTGGTGTCCCCACACATCCACCCTCTGAGCTCTGAGGGAGTCAGAGAAATCCCGGCCCCTTTTCTGCACTTCAGCAGAAAAATCCACCCCCTAATTGGTGGCTGTGATGAAAACTCATCAGGTCCAACTCTTTACTCCAACACCACCTCCAATCCTTTCTTTCCAAAGTCCCACACCTCACACACACAGGCTGGTTTTGCAGACTTCGAGATATTTCTATTTCTACCTGGTGCTCAGGGTACAGGAACTCTCCTGCAACACTTGGTAAGACTAAGCAACCACCCTGCAATTCTCTTAACAAGATGAATGCACTTGCTGTGTCTCTACCAGAAGCTACAAACACAAATTTCTGTACATTAGGCCAAAGACACACAACCTCCTCTCACCCTCCATGCTGTTGGGTGTGACTTTGCAGCTCCGTGAGAGGAGGATGGTCCCGGAGCCACTGGTCTAAGCGTGCCCCAAAGCATCCTACAGCTGCAGTTCATGGGGGGAAAAAGGCTGCATTTGTCACCCTGATAAAAACAACCCCGAGATGTGGCATTTTCCCTGAGTTCAGTGACTCCCCGTGCAGAGCTTCCCCTCTCCCTAGCAGCCCTTTATCCGGATCTCTTCGCCTCCCACCAGCAGGAACAAAAAGCCCGAAGCTATTCAGCTGCACTGACCAGACTCCCCTCCCTGGACTCCGTGAGAGTGATGTTTATCTTTCATTTCTCCTGTTGAGCCCAGTGCAGGAAAATCCTTCTGAAGATAAATCCCCTCTTTTTCAAAGATTGAATTTTAAAGGCAGTAGTTTGTAGTTGACGATTTGCTGATCGCTGGTGAGGAATAATAAAGCCTTTGATTTATAAACAACTGTGCCTGTATCATCTGGTCTCTCTTTTTGTCATGCCTTGCTTTTGACCTTGAAGGGGTCACTAAGTGCTCAAAAGAACCTTTTGATTGTGCCTGTCCAATGCAGCCACACATCCCCATATCATCACTGACAGTCATCACTGAATCGGTGCCTGACCATCACAGGCAGCAGCAAATTTACTGAGGGAAGGGTGACAGAGGGTTGGAAAGCTCTTTATGGGCTCCACACTAGCACTGTACCAGTCACCCCAATGGGACAAAGGGGGTTTCACCCTACTGTGGCACTGCTGACTCTGCAAATCCCAACTTACCCTCAGAGTTTTGTTCTTCCCATCAAACCAACTGCCTGGGGAAGGGTACAAGGGTACATCAACAGAGTGTCTCTCCTGGACCTGCCTCAACAACAGCAGGACCACCAATGCTCCCTTACCAATCCCAGGTAATTTTATATTTAAAGGAAGCATTAACATTGCATGCTTTGACAGCAAATACTTACGACTTATTGCAGACAGTTAAAGCAAAGGCACAAATTCCCACCAGGAAGCAAGGAATAGTTTTCACGGCTGTGAAGCTTTGTGGAGCCAGGAACATGCCCACTGCAATGTGAGCTGATCATATGGCCCAGCAGATTTTGACTTTCTCTTCGCCGTGTGTCACGTCCTTCAGAGCTTTCATGCCAACTGCCAGGAGACAAGAAAAACATACTGTTATTAGGGGGAAATCAAATATTCCATTTTCTGGGCAAACTGTAGAGGCCTGAGCTCTGGCCTGTCTTCAGTAATAAAAGTATTAGCGTTTTTACATAAATATTCTGATCTAGTCCCAGCCTGATTAGCAAAGAATTGCAAATGTACCTGGCTCTCCACAGCCTGCAGGGAAAAAGCTGTGCTCCTAATGCTTAGTTCTTAAAGCTTTGAGTTTCTGAACACTGATTTTCTGATAATCTACGAGTTGCTGTGAGTTTAATAAATTAGTCCAAAACCCCCTCCAATAAACAAACAAACATATCCCCGTGTTTTACCGTTCCCCTCCAGTGCTCCTGTTTATCTTCGTCATCCATGGTGAGGGTATGGTGAGTGACATGCAGGAGAGAGACCCTGGGGACAAACCTCTCTGTGTCAGTGTGACCCAGGAGCTGTCAGGAGCTGGTGGCACACGGCCATGGCACTGTGCAGCTTCTCCAGGCACAGTCCAAACAAACCCCTCTGCCCACGGGACTCAAGCAGCACAGCCCTGCCCTGGCCCTGGGTGGGAAAAGGACTGTTCTGAAGGTGATTTCAGGACTGGAAACAGAGCGCACAGAGTAAACCCTCTGCTCCACTTGGTCAAGGCTTCTAAAATCGAGTTTATTGCAAATCTAAAGAGAGACAAATTCTGATCCAAAGACAATGGAAAAACCAGAATACTGCTCTCACCAAAGCCCATGTAGGTACCCATACAGCTGGAATTTTCACCGGCCAAAATTCCCTTTCAGCAGCAACACCTGACTCTGATAGACTCCGACACATACCCTCACATAATTAAGCCAGAGCAGCATTAGAAAGAAAATATGACAAATGTTTCTCAGCTTCCCCAGAGGCACCAGAATCTGGAGGCAAAAATCAGCTTATGGATAAAACTGGTAGTGATGAGATTCCCCGCCTGGTGCTGCCGGGTTGGGGCACAGTCTCCTTTTCTGCATAACATCCAGACCTGCACCAAGTGCCTCTCTGAGGAGCTCAGGAGGAAGAAACCTCTAAGAGAAGGCAGATAATGAGGAGGGGAATGAGTAAGCAGAGGCTTTGAGTCCCACACAGAGCTATCACCCTCACCCCAAGAGCTGTGCCAGGAGTCAAAGCAGTGCTGGAGAACTCTCAGTGCTGCTCTGTGATGCACCAAGTGTGGTTGCTGCTGGAAGAGGTTTAAATAATCCACCTTTAAAAGGATGTTGTGCTGCCAACCTCCAAGGCAGAGTCACTGCTCAGTTCAAACACCCCCAAAGCTGGACCCAGCTCTGTTCTTGTTTGGTTTTTAGTCACTGGCTCTCTCCAAAGCCCATTGAAACGTTCCTGCTGACTCAAGTGAGCTCTGACCCAGACACCAAGCATGAGGCTTGACTGGGAATTGTTTCTTTGGCAAAACAGATTCCTTGGGTTTCCACCCTTTTATCACATCTGTCAAGAGTTTTTATATAATTCTTATAAAACCAGTATGAAAAACCATCCCTTCTATTAACCGTTCCTCCAAAATCAGTGCAGGAGTTTCCCTCTCCACTATGAAGGATGTACCATCCTTGCAGCTCCTCTCACAATTGCTCTTATGAAATGCAGATTGTTCACCTGAAGGTAATTTCTCTGTGTGGACAAAGAAATACAACAGAAGTCAGGAAATAAAAGAGGGTTTCCAGTATCTTTATTAACAACAGGTTGAGTTGAGGGGATCAGTGTGCTGTAGGTTTTGCATACTCCAAGTGGAATTTAACCTGTAGAATGAGACAATCCCTCTTTGAGGGAGAAATTAGCAGATACAAATGCTATAATTTTTCCAGTAGAACAGGACTAAAAGCCTTCCCACCTTGAATAAAAACAAACCAAGTACCAAAAGCAACACTGCAGTGAGCATGCGACTTCCAGAGCTTCTTCAGCGAGATAAAAGGTAAGTCAGAGTGCCAAATCAAACCTGCTGCTCTCCCTGGCTCTACCCTGTGCTCTGTGGCCCAGATCTCTGCCAGCTGTTTGGCACCATCACTTCAGTGCACAGTCTGTGCAGATGCCCTGTTGTATAACAACAAAACTCTCCCCTGAGCCAAGACTGTCTCCTGAGCACTTTTATGCATGCTGAAGGAAGAGGATTCTTTTTTTTCAGTGTACAGTTCTGTCTTTCAGGGGAGAGACAGAGTTCAAATCAAAGTGTAATAGTGGTTTGAGTTTCCACAGGAAATGACTTGGGGTTATTAAAATGTATTTTTTCCATTGTAAAATGATCTCAAATGCTTTAACACAAGGAGAGGGACCTAAAAATCCTGCCAGAGCCCGTACTGCTGAAAGTCACTGTAATAGCACACAATTTACATTCTTCCCCTACTGCAAAAAACAAAGACAAAGCCTTTGATCTCCCCATCTTTTCATGTTGCCACTGCAGTCTCTGCCAGGTGTAATCTGCAGCACTGAAGGTCTCAGGTTTACTGCAGCACTCCAAGGACGCTTTGATGACTTTGGATGTTCGAGAGGTGAGGAGCAGATTTTCTGGACTCATATCTATAACACTGGTGCTTGAAACGACATGGAATGGGACTCAGCAACCCATATGGTGCCCTCCTCTAGCCAGGCTGCAGCTGTCCCCGAAGGGAGCAGGCAGCACCAGCCAGATCCCCTGCAGGCGCAAATCCGCCCGGCGCCTCCGACCTCACCGTGTTCTTCCCACACGGCATCAGGGACCACAGAGCAACTTGCTCGTGAGCACTCTGATTAAGAGGTACGAGGACAAGCTCCTCCTATGTTCTTTGTGTCTGGGATGGCTTTTAAAAACCCACTCGACCACATTCCTGAAATAATGCTGACTGAAACCTGTCACACAGCCCTCTGTAGAGACTCTCTCCAGTGACTCCTCCAGGACCAGGACACTTGCCTTTCAAACATCTGGGTGGGGAGAGAGAACTCTAAACTTAAAATAAAGTATACCTGTAAATTTAAATTTAAGGGAACATTCCATTCTATCTATAAACATAGATATTAACAACACTCTTTCAGAAGTGGGGGACTGAATTTGCTTTTGCTCACAGCTTTGCAGCTCGGGAGTGACCCCACTGCAATCAGTGTGCAAAGTCCATGATTTTAGATAATCCTTTGCACCTGAGTGACAATTCTGGTTCAGAAACAATCTCAAAGAGAGATGAAGCCTTGTGTGTATTGCAGAGCACAAATGTTGTTCTGATGAGATTCGATTGCCAAGCTGCAGGGGTTATATATTAGTGTGCTGGTAACTTGAGAAAAGGATCTGTATGGTGCCACTATCGAGTTAGCAACGCAGCCAGATCAGTCTCTGGCTATCCCATGGGATATTATGCTGCAGTTGCTTTCGATACCTCTTTGTCATCCACTTCCACTGCAACACTACATTCCATTTACAGGCTCTGCACTAACAGATGGTAACTTCAAGCCTCTAAGTTTAGGAATAAGAAATGAATGTATGGATCTCATCTGACAGCACGTGCTTGGGATCTAACAAACCTCACCCTTGGGCTTCTCCAGAGACATCCCTCTCTGCCCTTCTCACGTGGATGCTGTATCAAGACCCCTCTGAACTTGGCAAAAGCAAAATACTTTCCTGATGCTTTGGCAAGCGATCACTTAAGTCTTTTCACTTCCTGCTGAGTAGGAATCCAACGGGAAGAGAGTCATCCCCATGGTGGTGACAGGGCACAAGAACATCTCAGGAAACATTAGTGCTCAGCTGGCCAGGAAGAACTAGTACAACTAAAGTCCATCTCACCCAAAGGCTGGAACTGTGCTTCACAGCATCGCTACACTCACAGCTGACATCAAGGACACATTTCACATGTTCCCCACCCCGAATTCAAAATTCACTCTCAACAATAATATTCCATCCAAAAGGTACTTCAGGAGGACAACGGGTTACGGAGATGGTCCCTAAGCTCCCAAACACTCACTGCCTACCTTTTACCCAGCCAGCACTTAGTTTTGAAGCTTGAACAGAGCAATGAGAGCTGCCTTTCAATTTGCCAAGGCAACAGCCTTCAGCTGCCCACCATATATACTGTGACCTTCACAGCCAGACAAAGCAGTACCAGCTATTCACTGAGATAAACAAGGGGCTTATAAAAAACAGACATTGGACATGACTGCTCAAACAGCCCTCACCATGTAGACTGCTACTATCTGCTTCCTAACATGAAGCCAGTTTTCTTAGGAAATTTTAAAATTAGGCATTGAGCACCTGGGGGGAAAAGCAGAAATATTCAAAGCAGAAATAAAATGCCAAATGGAGTAATTTTTTAAGATGGTTGGGTACGTTTTTGTGCATTAGCACAAATGCCCCTGGAGGAGAAATTCTGAACGTGAAGTACATGTGCAAAGAATTGCCCAGAGAAGCTGTGGCTGCCCCATCCCTGGAAGTGTCCAAGGCCAGGTTGGACGGGGCTTGGAGCAACCTGGGCTAGTGGAAGGTGTCCCTGCCCATGGCAGGGGGTGGAACAAGATGAGCTTTAAGGTTCCTTCCAACCCAAACCATTCTGTGATTCTATTAGTCTATGATTCTACGTTATTAATCATTTTCATATGAATACTTTTTAGACTATTACAAGAAAAACACATGGGGAATAACAGACTTTGAGGTTCATAAAAGACAGTTTGATCCTTGATGACTTGGCTTTGTGTGCAATAAGTCCCCGAGGACTTATTCTGACAGTAATTCTGCACTGAGCTCCCTACTCTTGTTTGATTAAAATACATCCTCCTGCACTTGCAGTCCTTATACTTAGGCATCTGGAGAAATGGAAAATTCACCACTCCTTGTGGTAGCTTGTCACCCACACTGCTGAAACATGTGTTCCTTGTGTACACAGACAAACGGGAAACATCACTGTTCCAGACTCCTGCATCCCCCCCTTTTTAATTCTGATTGATCACAGCTCTCACTCGCTCCAGGCCCAAGTCCACCCACTATTGAGTGCTCTGCTAATGCTTGTGGGTGTGCACAAGAGACTCAGTGCATGGTGAGAGCACAGGGCTGGAGGGGAGAAGTGTCTCTTGCTCAGAGAACGGGTTTTGCTGTGCTGCAGAATGACTTCAGGCAGCAAATACTTTTTTAAGGGTTTAGCAGGAGTAAGTTCCCATGGATACATGTGTGTATCCTACATGTTCAAGGAAACAAGTGTCTCGCAGACTCACTAATGCCTCGTGTTGCTCAATTAAACATTTTTGTGCTGGAAGGAAAAAAGGGAAGTTGAAATCAGGTATTTATTAAACAGATGAAGTAACTCTCTGTCCAGTAGAAGCTATTTCTCTGCTTACCTCTACCATCTCATGTGATCACCCAAAACAAATCAGGTAGCAGAACAGATGACAAAAGTATCTGTTCTGGCTTTTTTTGCCTTCTGTCCTGGCCACTAAATGAAGACATAAAAAACCAATGAGAGAACTGCTTCAAAATAAACAAGACAGAGGACTGCAAAAGTTGCATGCAACCTAATTCTCAGAGCTGATCTATTTATGCCAAACCCGGATCTCACTTGAAGTCTGTGGCAGTCAATCCCCTCGACTGCCATGCAGGCAGGATTTGGCCCTCGTAAAGTATTCGCCTGCATTCCCAGCTGCTTGGTCCAGCTGCCACAGAGGAATGCAGGGCTGCTGAGGGCACTGGTACGGGATGGAGTCCAAACTTCCAGTGAATAAAAACCTCCATCTCAGCGCTTGGATTTAAACTTTGTTGGTGCGATGGCTGAATCCGATAAAGCAAACCCCTGCCTGACAATAATTGAATTCAGGTTCTTCTCCTTCACCAGCATTAAAATCGTGTTCGAGCCAGCTTTTTATTGAATATAGCTTTAAGCATTTGGAGAGAGACACAAACATTGATGAAGGAAAGCAGAGTTATATGTATGTGTGTGTGTGTGTTCACTTCACAGCAAATTACAAACAAGTACTCAAAACAATATTTTTACGGGGCTGAATCCTGCTCCTACAAATCAAAAAGACTTTCACCACTTCATAGCATGCCCCAGAGAATTAGTTGACAGTTTGCACAAAAGCACTTTGAGTAGGGATTAAAACAAGCAAATAAACACATGGCACTCATTTTAGCACTCTGGTTTAAACAGAAATGTTTGCAGGCTTAAAAGCCAGTTAATTCCTATTGGAAATCAATGGGAGCTGAGGAAATACAGCACTCTGGTAGTCTTGAAAAGCTGTGCCTTGACTGTGGATTGCACTGATCTCTGCTTTCTCTAAAGTAAGATTGAAATGTAAGGTGCTTATCGATTTTCAACTGTCCCCAGATTTCCAACCTAAGGGGAAAAGTTGCCTCCGTGAACCTCATTCATCCCACTCTGTGCTTCCCCCTCTTCAGGAGAGTCACCCGTCACTGACGCTCGATTTTAAATCTTACTACAGCATCGCCACGCTTTTCAGAGCAAGATTCAAAACAGGAGCTATTGCCACGGCGAGAAGAGGCTGTTCCAGCCCCGGTTCCGTATCCACCTCCCTCTCAGCCTCTCCGAGCGCATCTGGAGCGCCGTGCGCCGGGCACCTGCCGCTGCCTCTGGCTCTCCCTGTTGGCCGCTGACATTTCTTTTGCCCGATGACTTGAAAGCAAAGCACCGAACCCCGTCGCCAGCGATGCCCCCGGGGGAAGGCAAAGCCAGATTCCAGCGGAGCGGCCAGGAAAACTTTTCCGGGAGCTCCCGCAGCGCGCCGCTGCTCCGCGGGGCTCGTTCCGCGGGGCGCTCCGGACCCGCTCCCGGCTCGGGTCCCCGCCGGGGCTGAGCGCGGCTCCCCGAGCCCCGGAGCCCTCCCCGGCCCCAGAGGGCACCTGCCCGCCCGCTCCGCGCCCCAGCCCCGCACGGGGGTGCGGGGGTCCCGCTGCCGGTGCGGGGCAGCCCCGGGGCGCGGGGGCGGCCCTTCCCCGGGGCACGGCCCTGC
>NW_020884961.1:135245-191369 GCF_003945725.1 Corapipo altera
TCAGCATCGTGCTGGTCTTCTGGGCCTGCTTCCTGCCGTTTTGGATCTGGCAGCTGGTGCGGCTCTACAGCAGCTCCCTGCAGCTCACCACCCAAACCCAGAAGTGCATTAACTACCTAGTGACCTGCCTGACCTACAGCAACAGCTGCATCAACCCCTTCCTCTACACCCTGCTCACCAAAAACTACCGGGAGTACCTGCGCAACAGGCACCGCAACTTCTACAGGTTCACGTCGTCCTTCCGCAAGCGGGGCTCCAACCTGCAGTGCTCCTGGGGACGGTCCATGTCCTCCAGCAACCAGTACGACTACAGCTCGGAGGCCCTGGGCATGGCCACGCTGAAGGACAAGTGAGGAGGAGGAGGCGCTCCGGACACACCGGGACCAGCAGAGCGTCTGGCCAAGGTAGGGCTTCGGGACACCTCAGCCCTGAAGGGGCCTCGAAACTCATTTCTGGCTCGCTCTCTCTAGTGAGGGGCAAGAAGTTGCCTGAACTCAAGTACTATGAGATGAGCCTGAATTCCCACCTGGCTGTTGGAGGGGTCCTGCTGGGAGCCAGCAGCCATTTGGGACAAACCCTGCAGGGTTTTGGGTACAGAAGGTGAGGTGGATACTTTGTTCAGTTCTGACACAAACTGTTTCCACGCTTTGCTGAGTTTTGCCCGGATCCAGTTCCACACACCGTTTCTCCTGTGTGGTTTCTCAGTGCTGTCTTCAGGCTACAGCTGGGTCAGAGCTGCAGAAGTTGGCCCAGTATTGCTTCAATTTAGCTGCAAGCCTTGGGTTTGCCCTGTGTGTTACCACTGTCTATTTCTGGAGTGCAAAAAGAGACCTTTAAGTCCCCTTTCCTATGTCCTGTTACATTACTGTGCACTACAGTTTCATCAAGCTTAAAGTCTCTATTTTAAAATTCATTGCAGCAGCACTTCCAACTCCAAGCATTCAAAAACCACAAGGTAAGCTGTCAGAAGCCACGGGATTACCTAAAAAAAACCCTTGTAATTTTTAAAGGTTTCCACCTAAGGTGATTTGAATTTGCCACTGATTTTTTCTTTTTTAAGTTGGTCCCTTTCTTAAAAGTCAGCAGGGCTTGAAAAACCTGAACGTTTACCTTGGAAAGAAAAAAAAATGTCTTGTAATCCTATCACTCAAAGACCTGAGGCTAAAATAAAAATGACTGAATCCTTTATCAGGAAACTCATTATAAAAGAGACCATTTTTTTCATGACATTTGATCAAAAGCATTTTGCCTCATTGTATTCTACTCATTTTCTCCCTAGTTGGCATCTCACAGTAAACCTTCACCACAGATGCCTGTAAGCATTTAAACAACTGTAAAATGTCAGTTTATAAAATAAATGCTGATTAAAGATGGACCATCATCAGGCTTCCCCTCGCCTGGTCTCTTCACCCAGCTCAGGGGGTTGTATTTGTCAGGGCAGAAGCTGCTGTTCCCAGCTGTGGGGATGAAGTTTGGTTCAATATTCCTTTTCCTTGTTCTGAGACAGACTCTGAGGATAAGTAAAGCATGATATGAGTTGCATAAACTATTGTCAGCAGGCAGTGATGCCCGGGGACTTGTGAAGCAGCAGCAGTGTAAGGAACTGTCATTCCCACTTTTTTATTACACACTCCAGCCCCCATCTGCCTGATGCCCTGCAGTGCCACTGCAATCCCGTGTCCTTGGATGATCCTCTCGTGTCCCACACCAAACTTTAGGGTGTGTTTGTGCCAAAGCAGAGACACAAAGTGCCAACAGCGCAGCAGGGACCGGGAGCAGAGAACATGGCACAGGGACATGCTGGATTTTATGCACCCAACCAAGAGAAAAATGAACCCTGCGGGGCACATGGGGGATGCAGAGTGAGGAAGCACATTCCTGTGCCTGGCACCAGGCTTTCTTCTTAGGGGTGCAGTTGTTGGGGTGCTTTCTGGGGACAGGGGAATAAGTAACTCCCCTGCTCATACTACTTTTAGCCACAGGACTGTCTTTGAAACACTGGGGACCACTTTGTCATGTTCCAGTATTGCACTGACTACCAAGCTGGGCAGCTTAAATAGACCTAACAGTGCCCATTCCTTATGAAACAGGGGGACCAGCACACAGTTCATGCTGGGAATTGGCAGGGAGAGCGGGATTCGGCAGTTTTTCAGAACTTTTCAGAAAATAATGACTTTTTTAATTATTATTCTAAAGTCATTGTTACTTTTCCTTCGGTTCCCATTTCCGAGGCTGGAAGTCACTCCCATATAAGAATAATATCAGAAGGTGGTGTGGGAAGGCTGGAGTACATGCATCTTCTGTGGGGTGTGTTGGGCTGTCCTGCTCCCAGGGAGATGTCCTGGCAGAGCCAAGCATGGCTGCATCTCTTCCAGGTGTTGCACATGCCATTTGGATTCTTGACACAGAGCTGATGTCTCTTGATTTCTCTTGCTTGGCTCGAGGAGAAGATCCTTGGGAGGCCACTCACAGCGTTAGGAGGCTGATAAAGGATGGGGGATTACCATGTACAAAATAGTTGCAAGGCACAGTGTATCTCTCTTAACAGGTATGTCAGGGGAAATAGATGATGGAAGAGCTGGATAGGTATCAAAAAGAGTTTTAAAGGAATGTGCTTTCTGCTTTAAAAAATAATAAAAAAAAAAGTTAAAAAGCCATCCAGCCTGAAAACATATTAATAACAAGGGGAAGCTGAAAAGGAATTCTGCATAGAAAAGAAGAGATAAAAATGCAGATCAGATGAGGTCTACAGCTGTAACCTCATGTGGGCATAAGCAAACAGAAGGGGTTGATTTGGGGGACACTTCCCAAGACACCTCATCAGCCCCCAGAAAGGATTCTGTTATTTGCTCACTGCTGTGAACAGTGTGCTGTGGATGTGCCTTCTGTGCCACATGTTTAGAGCATCAAATGTCAAAGGGTTCATGGAGGAGCATCCAGATGAAAGGCAAAATACTGGATATTTCAAAAAAATTGTGCCCAGCAGGTCAGGGAAGGTGGTTTTCCCCCTCCATTCTGCTCTGGTGAGACCCCACCTGCAGAGCTGCTCCAGCTCTGGAGTCCCCAACAGCAGAAGGATGTGGAGCTGCTGGAGCAGGTCCAGAGGAGGCCACAGAGGTACTCCAAGGGCTGGAGCCCCTCTGCTCTGGAGCCAGGCTGGGAGAGCTGGGGGTGTTCAGCCTGGAGAGGAAAAGGCTTCAGGGAGAACTTAGAGCCCCTTCCAGGGCCTAAAGGGGCTCCAAGAGAGCTGGAGAGGGACTGTGGACAAGGGCCTGGAGTGACAGGACAAGTGGGGATGGCTTTAACTGAAAGAAGGTACAGTTAGATTGGATATTGGGATGAAATTCTTCCCTGGGAGGGTGGGGAGGCCCTGGCACAGGTTGCCCAGAGAAGCTGTGGCTGCCCCATCCCTGGAAGTGTCCAAGGCCAGGTTGGATGGGGCTTGGAGCAACCTGGGCTAGTGGAAGGTGTCCCTGCCCATGGCAGGGGGTGGAACAAGATGAGCTTTGAGGTTCCTTCCAACTCAGACCAGGCTGTGAGTCCATGATTTGTCTCTCACTGGGTTTTTCAGCCAGTGTGTGTTCCATCCCAGCCCCATCCCAGCCCTGCTCCTCTCTCCCATCAGGCTCTGATAAACCCATCTAAGGTTACTCTATCCAGAGAACCAGTCCATTGCATGATGCCCACAGAGCACGTCACTGGGGCTGAGGGGAGCCTGTTTAACACACAGAACTGGCCAGCAGCCCCAGGATGCTGCTGTGTGTGATGAATGATGACTCTGCAGCAGCACAGGGAGCAGACACAGTTCAGACCTTCACAAACACGACTCCTCAGGAACCTCTTGTACTCCTGGGGATCAGAGCTCAATTTAAAAGATGAATTACATAAACAACATCCCTCTTATTGTCCCATCAGACCAGTGAAACTGCCAAAAGTCAGTAGGTTTGATCCACTTCATAAATATCCTACAAGAGCAGATGTTCTGAGTTCCTCTCTGTAACTGGGCAATCCTTGGCTGTTCTTGGTGTGCTCATGTTTTGGGAATGAGGAGACAGTCTTCATGTATCTTCCTTTAAGAACAAAACCAAATTAATCTGGTAGCTCACTTTGGAAAGGGATTGCTGCTGCCTGTCTGGAGCACAGAGTCCTGTCTGGGGCTGACACAACCTTTAGGTTACCTGTGAGGGGTAGCTTTACCTGCTGTATTTTACCTGTACCCAGAGAATTTTGAGGAGGATGTTGGTTTGGCTTTGGGATCTCAGCATTCCTAAGCACATTTCCCTGTGTGCAGGCCATGCAAACCTGCTGTAAGGCAGCTCAGGCAATTTCCCACATGAGGGAGAGGTGTTACCTGTCCTCAGCACTGAAAAGGATGAGTCAGGATTCCCAAAATCATGACATTAGGAGCATCTTGTGTCCACAACCACAGAGGTCACAGAAGTGTATAGAAATTGAGATAGACACATAACCAGAATCTGGATGATGAGACTTTGCAAATTCTATAGATTGTTCCACTTCAGGTAAATCTGAATCATCTCAGGCCAGGGCTGAGTTACAGGGTCAGTTACAACACATGGAGAGTTCCTTGAAAAAGAATTTGACTTTGGCTATTCTACATTCCAGGAAATCAAGTTCTGTGTAACCTGGGATCATTTGTCATACCCAAATCATTGTAATCCTGTGGTTCTTAATGCTTTGGGGGTTTTTATTACAAGTGAAATGTTGCTGCAGGTTCAGTGACACAGCTGCTTCTTCAGCAACAGTGGAGATGGTTGTTTTAGGAAAGGCAACATCCTATTTCTTGATGGGTCAGAGGCTGTCACTGCAAAACTCCATGCATGCTTTACAGGAAAGAAAACAGTTTAATCATTAGAAAATATTTTCCAACACCCTTTAGGATTTAGGGATTTATAACAAAAAAAAGGAAACCCACCCAAACTGTGAAAGAAAAGCAGTTTCATCCTGAGTGTTCTCTCTTTCTTTGATCCCAGGTGGTATCTGCTGCTGCGATGGCAATTTTTCCACTTTCACTTGAAAAGCCAGTCCTTTGTGGGACAAGTGAGAGTGGTTGTTTTCACCAAACACAGGGAAATCCATGTGAACCTTATGGAATTGTTGCAGCCTTTACCTTCAGTCACACATTTTCTTATCATCTTTCTCCCCACTTTTTAAAACCAAATTGGCAATCAACGCTCAAAAGCCCCACATTACAATTCAATCATAAATCTGAGCAAATAATTAACTTTTTCACTCCTGTTTTAGCAGTCAATTTTGGTGTTGAGTTTGTGACTAAATACCAGGGAAACCAGTGAAAGAAAGGGCACTTTATGAGCATTTTGTACCTTCAGCTACCAGCAAGATGCACAACTTGCTGCCATTGCATTAACCAAGGAGAATGAGCAGGATGACTGAGTGAATAATGTGTTATAAACTATTCATAATCACCAGTGTGATGAGAGGAGAAAGTGCATAAACCTCACATCAGAGCCCAGCCCTCAAGCCGTGGGAACAGATAATGCAGAACCTGAGAAACCCTCAGGGCAGCCCCAGAAAGTCAGGCAGCTTTGTTGGGAAGTTTGTCTGAGGAGAGGACTCCCGGCTTTCCCGTCGCATTCCGGAGTCCCTCTGGTGGCAGCAGCGATCTCCCATCCCGAGGTGCCGGGAAGACAATTTGCTTTTTAGTTCAGGCTTTAGAACACAACAGTTGCACAGAATCAGGACACAACCTGACTACATAAGAGCATTTAATAGCTTTAAAGTGGAATATTGCTGCAACTCCCGAAGGGGAAAAGAATGTTGAGAAGAGAAAAGCTACTTCCAAGCACTAATTTCCCTCTCCCACACATCTTCCTATGCCAAACCCAGACTAACTTGATTCCTGTCATTTTGCACAGCACCCTCCCAGCCAGCACCCACAGAGACACCCAGAGCTGGTGATTAACTGCAGTTTAGCCCAGCTGGGGCTTTTTGCCTTATAATATTGGTTTCTGCTGCTGGTTTCAAGATTTTCTGGGGAATAGAGAGACTCGGAGTTAATTGCTGTGGCTTAGAAGAAATATATATTGCTTTGTCTTCAAAATAGTAGCCACAGCTCCACAGGGTATAAGTACCCTTTAAAGTTATTGTTATTATCATTATACAAGTTTTTTGCCCTTGTTTGGGAATGTTGTCTAAAGCTCAGCAGAGAGAAAGGATGTGTCAGTTGGTGGCAAAGTACTGGGTGGGGTTGGATGGCTCAGGCTGAGCTTTGTGAAAGCAGACGGAGCAAAATCGCTGCCACTCACTCAGCCAAACCTCTGGGATGCAACAAGTTTCTGTCAGACACCCAACACTGAAAAAAGTTATTAATACATTACTATTATATTAGATATTGGTATATTTAAATCCTAAATGGGTCATATTTCAAAAGGGTTTTTTTAAATCATAAATCTTTCTGCTCAGGAATGCAGCTTTCTGCCCACACTGAGTTTCTGGCTGGCATATATCACCTTTGGGGGGAGATTAATTTCATTTTAGAAGGTTTCAAATGGTTAAAACTGAGTTTTGTGATCTGTGGTCCCTACTAGAGCCATCTTGTCCCCAAAGAAAAAGTTCCCAATGGAATATACCACAGCAAAACTGTAACATTTTCCTTTAGTTCCCCACCCAAGAAAGGGACAATTAAGAGAGGAAAGAGAGAAATGAATCCTGTAGAAGTCTTCTGGCACTTGGGCTCTACTTTTCTGGTTCTCTCCATTTATAATTTAAATTTTAATTTAGATGGAACACTTTGGTAAGCACCAGGAATGCTTCTACAGTGAGAAATGAGGTGCAGAGTTAAGAAGCATTCGTTGAATTTATTAGGGAAGGCTGAACTTCAGTACTGTGGAAGATCCCACCCAAACCCCTCCATCAAAACACAAGTAGTAAATAAGTTCATGCAAAATCAAAGCACCAGTGATATCAGCTGTGCTTGGCAGAGGAAACAGTTCTAAAACCAAAGTGGGGCTAATGCTGGAGAAGTAAAATCTGCCAAGTTTGTCCCAGCTTGTTTTGGCCAGTCTCTGTTAGTCTTTCCTTGTGCATTCCCGTTAGGATCTTGAATTCGGCTCCTGAATCCTTAACTAGAACCAAACATGATTTCATCCAAACAAAGCAAGGGAGATTCCTGAAGCTAAATGTGGTGTGTCCATAAACACAGCCTGTTAGAGACAGTTACCCCTTCAGCTGTGTGCTCCTGCAAACCAGGGACGGCCATCACATTCACAACAAATTCACAACCCCTTCATGCCTGTTGTTTTCTTAAATATCAGCCTGGCATTTGAAGAAGCACAGGGCTGGTTCTTGCATGGAGCCTCATGGAAAAAGGCACTACAATTACTTCTCGGGGTACACTGAACCCATCTTCCAAATATCTGAAAGAGTGGAGAAGGTAAATTAAGTGTGATATACAAATGCTAAATGAGGAAAGGCAGCAGCACCCCTGAAGACACTTGTAGAGAGGACACCTAAACCTCCAGAGAGATGCAGGTCCCACCAGACAAGCTGTGCCCAGCAACAGGCAGCACCATTCCTGTGCCAAGCTCCCACAGCACCCTCCCTTTGGAGAGCATGGGCTGGCA
Organism: Corapipo altera; assembly: GCF_003945725.1. Taxonomy (NCBI): domain Eukaryota; kingdom Metazoa; phylum Chordata; class Aves; order Passeriformes; family Pipridae; genus Corapipo; species Corapipo altera. Next base: position 142,847 of record NW_020884961.1, read on the forward strand.
GCCAGCTCCCAGCATGACACTCCTCAAAATCCCAATAACCCCCAGCTTTAAACTGAGTTTCTGCTTTTTCTTTGTAACAGATTTTGTGGGTTCTTCCTTTCATTTAACACCGTAGAATGGAATATCTTCCGGAAATGGTGCTATTATAAAATCAGCTGGAGCCCTGGTTACCTCAGGCCAGCACATTTTGAAAGCAGCTTTCTGCCCCTGGGCAGTGTCCAGAGTAAGGACTGGTAGCACACAGGGAGTTTGCAGCCCCTGCCTGCCCCATGGTCACTGTGGTTATCTGATCCCACTCAAGGGGGGTCTCCCTTCACATCACCTGCTGGTGGGGGCTCTGAGGCTACTCATCCTGAGAGCACTGACACTGCTGATAACTCAGGCAAGGCTTAGAGCAAGACAGTGAATAAAATCCAGGAGAGATTTACCAGGGAATTGGTGCTGGAGATGCCTGTCGAGGCAGTGCTCCTGCTGGAGCTGAGGAGAAGATTGACTGAAATGGGGGGAGCTCAGAAGTCCTGGATTCTCCTAGAAAATGACCTCAGGGAAGGCACTTCTTGTGCTGCTGTTCACTGAGTGCCTAGAAAATAGTGACACTATTTCCACTGTCTGTGTATGGGTGTTTTAAGATGTCACTGATTTGTGTGACAGGTTCTGAAATCCTTGGATGAGAGATGCTGTGGATGGAAGGGCAAATGTCTCCTTGCAGGGATAATTTAGGGTTCAGGTTAGCTATTCATGGTTGGACAGAGGAAATGTCTGTGTCCCAGACCTTCTCTGGATTTGACTGATGGAGCTGGTCAGTGAAGATGATGGTTCACTCAGCCATGGCAGCTGAAATCAGCCTCCTGATAAAAGCATCATCATTTCAGTGCATCGATATCCTCTCTAAAACCTTCCTCGGGTGAGAAACAATAGCTGGAGATACAGTAGGGAAGCAAAATGTTTTTTCTTTACCTCCTGGGAGCCTCTTCCTCCCCACATTACAGGCTGGGAGCATTGGGGTCAGTGGAGGTAAAAGGCAGAGCCTGTGCCTCAGGCTGCTCTAACAGCAGGTTATCCATGCAGAGGAGGCTGAACAGAAAGAATTATCCCAACACTCATTACCAACTGCTAAACACAACAGAACTTCCCTGTCATTTTGTTGTTGGCATCTTTTTAGAATGATTAAATCTGTCGAGGAACCTCCGCCTGCCTGAGGCACAGCACAATTAATTCCCAACAACAGAAGCAGAGGAAATAACAACCGAGTAACTTTGCTTGGCTGCTTCAATGTGTTTGTTTGTTTTAATACAAAGGCGAGTTTATTGTGGCAAACATCTCTCAGACTTCAAAGCTCTGCCTCAATCTTTGCAAGCAGCTTCTCTTAGGCTGGATGAGAAGGTGAAGCCCCACAGCCTACAGTGCCCAGTGGTAGAGGAAAAGCTCCTTGCAGATCTGGTTTAAATGGTGGGGGAACCACAGTGAAGGGATGGGGACAGGGCTGGAGCATCACTTGGGCTTTTATCTCCACCATATAAATGAGTATTTTCTCTCCCCGGCATTGTGTGCTCTGTGTATTCACTATCTATGGCTGTTATTCAGGAAAAAAAGTAAGAAGTTTTGGGTTCAGCCCAATGAAAGGCAAGAAAAAAACTTTATAACTCTGTGGCGTGGGGAAACTGTTTGTGTCCCCCCAGTTCTAGTTCTTGTGTTCACAGTCCCAGAGGGGCCCATGGGAGCAGGACAAGAGGGGCCTCAGGCGTGGGGAGAAAGGATTCAACAGCAACCTGCAAAATGGTGAAATAATTAATGTGTCACACTGAATTACTCATTAATGAGAGCACAGAGAAATGGCTTTAGGCTGAGAGCAGCCTGAGGAAGGAAGGCAATGCTACATCAGCTCCACGCTGACCCTGGTAATAAGGGTTTACACCTGGTGTGGAAGTAGGAGGGGAAGGAGATGGGCACCCGAGGGCTCTGGGGAAAGCATGTGCCCAGGCACTTCTAGCTGTCCAAGATTTAGGGTTTCCTAAAATCTCACCTCCTATGAGGATGTCGGTGCTGAACCAGCCTTGATGACAGCCACGTGCCCATTCCAGGTGCAGCCAAGCCCCAGCCTGACTTCCTTGCACGTGCTCCTCCCTTCTTGCCCTATTTACTGTGCTCACAAGCAAAACCAGTCACTCCAGGAGCCTCCAAACTCCACTGCAAGCACTAAACCCACCTGCAGGGTGAGGAGTTACAGAGGCAGCAGGAGTGGGGTGTCCCTGCCCCTCTGGTACTGTCAGGGCACAGAATGAAATAGAAAAGCTCACTGGCCCGAGCACATTAGCTTAGAACTCAAAAAAAAAATCATCAAAACAACATCTAAATAGACATTTTTGTCTCCTGTCACATTCTCCAGTAAATGTTTATCTCAGGAGAGCTCCAAGGCAAGTGTTTGAGACTCAGTCTGTGGAGGGTCTAGGTACAATTACAGACATTATCCCAGAGTCTGCCTGAGCAATGTGCATTCCCATCGCTCACTAAAGATGGGATCTCCTGCCTCCGTTGGAAAGAGCTCAAACAGAAAGATCATGGATCAAATGTGACTGTTCAGGTTATTTGTGCAGTAAAAATATGTGTTTGTTTTTAGCATATTGCTGTCTTTGCCATTCTTATTTTAATCCTGTCTTTTATTTTCCTGTCCCTGCGTGTTCTGTCCTTTCTTTGTGTTACATTTCCTTCTCAGCAACAATCCACAGCCTCTCCCAGGACTCTGCTCCACCCTTGCTTTGCTCCACAGCTAAAACCACCACCCATCACACTCTGATACCCTGGGAGAGTTTCAAGGCTTTGGGGAAATTTCTTACCTCCTGCATTTCAGAGCTGTTTCAGGTTGCCCACATAGAAGGCAGAAGGCTCTACTGATCTCCACAACCTGATCAGAAAGCTGGCACGTTCCTGCAATGGGGACTGCTATACGCAAATCCTTCCACTCTGCTAGACAACTTCTGTCTGACAGCCAGGAATATGATTTAACCTTACTCCACCTTCCACTCCTCTGTCCCCTCAGTGAAGCTGGTACATCTGGTTTCACAGCCTTGTAGTTTTAAAGGATTAAGTCGTGTTACTTTATAGCACTGGGTTTTTTTGGTTTTTTGGTTTTTTTTCCAATCGAAAGTAATTATTTCGTGTCCTGATCAGGTTCCCTGCCCTCCCCCAGGCAGTTGAACTGATGCAACTGATGAGCCGTGAAAAGAAGTGTTTGTGAAACATCTTCAAATGTGTTTTAAAAATCATGGGCGAAAAGCTTCAATACACCTGAGCTTGTTCTTGTTTAACAGACCAGTCAAACCAAGACCTATAAATGGCTGAATTCACAATCCAAACAACTTCTACCCCGCTGCAGCTGGAAATATCTTTTGTGTTCTCAGAGGGTTTGGGCTTTGCCTTCTGCTTTCCCCTTTCTGGTCAGTGAGTAAGGTGGTGGCTTCCCCACCTAGACTTGCCCATTAGCCCCCAGGGAGGCTCTGTGAAGCTTTGTGAGGCAGAACAACCATCAGGAACATTTACATCCTTGCCAGAGCACCCATGAAAATGTAGTCCTGCAGCTCTGACCCACAATGATGATTTTTATGATGGATATTCAATCTGGAAGGGATGACACAGTTACAGGCTCAGCATGGGGGCATTTTCCTTACACTGCCTTGGAACCTGTGGGGTTTTTTCCTGTTCAGTTTTCAATTATTTGACTCACACCTGGTGCACTTCACTCCCACGTTAACAGCTGGTGGGTTCAAAGGCTGCAGTTGGTGAGGGCAGTGCCTGGAATGGATGGTAATTATGTACTGAGCTCATTACAATTGTTCAGTTATTGAATAATTTGGAAAGGCAAGCAGCAGAACTATTTGGTTAATTAAGAGCTCATTTAATCACTGCTAAATTTAGCCTTCCAGAACAGTGCTCACCTTCCCCACATTTGGGAACCTTTGCCTACCTGCACTGCCAGGGGAAGCAGGAACACTCTGCCCCTCACCTCGTGGTGTCATGGCTTTGTTCCCTGCCAGCTCTGACCCTCCACATTTGGCTTCACATTCATTAAGATCCCTCTGAAGCTGCCATCAGTCTCCAGCAGGATGTTTAATTAGAAACAACTCACCTGTAAGTGCTCAGGTACTTTGGGGACCAAAATCTCATCCAATTTAAAAAATTGACCGAATAGCAAAGTCTGAGCATGTAACAGAGCTCAGAAAGTGTGAGCAGGAGAAAATCCTTAGAGCCCTCAGCATTTTTCTGTTGCTGCTGGTCTAACACAGTTGCTGTGCACGTGTTTCTTCTGTTGGAGGTTTTTGACTATTTAAAGCTTAGAGAGCAGGTTTAGCACCCAGGGGATGCTTTCCGGAGCTTGGACTGATTTCCAGAGGCTCTGGGGAGTCTTCAAGACAGTGCTCAAGACAAAAAAAAGTGTTAACAGCTTACTGCTATGTCTCTACTATTGTCCCAAGAATGTCAAATATCCATATGCAAATTCAGGGAGGCTTGTAACTGAGGACTTTTGGGGAGAGTTTTGAGGGAAGGACTTCAGTGGGAGGTAGCATTTGACTCAAGATGAGCACAACTTTATTTAAAACAACGACTTAGTGGATTTAAAATAATTCTTTTGCTTTGGGCTTGTTGCTTAAGTGCTTTTATCCTTTGCCTTAGATTATTTTAATACAGTAGAGTCCTCATGCACAGTCAGTGGGGTGTAAATGCTGCTAGGATGTGGCCACCAGCTGACACATGCTCATGAAAAGGGGACATGAAGCACAGAAGTCAAGGGCAGATGTTCAGAAAGAAGAAAAAAGAAAAAGCAAAGCCCCTTTGCACTCCCAAGTGACAAATGGTTTAAAGACTCCAAGAGGTCGCGGCCCCTCCACTCCTGTCTGTCAGAGGAAGGAAGGAAGAGTCTGTTCTGAGCCTCATCCTTCATAATACACTTCAGAACAAAGTAAACTTATTTTTTTCTGTTAGGGAGAAGATATTAGAACAAGCCAGATCTCGCATGTCTGGCAACATACCAGTGTTTTACAAAGGTATCCATGAACTTCTTCTATTTTGCTTTCAGTTCAAATGCTGCAAAAAAAAAAAAAAGGAAAAGAATTTTTAAATGGGTTTTTCAGAGCAGACTCCATAAGGTCAATGCTGCAGAAGAGAAGAGTCATCAAAGCAGGTTGATTTTAAAACCTGACAACCTCGACAGCCTCCTTGCAGCAGCACAGAGCCACATCAGTTGTGCTGTTACCCATGGTTACAAAATTGTTGAATGAAATGAAATGGAATCCAAACCTGTCAAGAGTTGTAGCTCTCACAGAGGCAGGACAAATGATGTGGAATGGTAACTCCTCGAGTACTCCACTGGGGCCTCAACTGAATATTTTGTCTGACTGCTCTAAATTAACAGGGCTCGTCCATTCTGAGTCTGGGATGCTGAGGAGATGAGGAAGCTCCTGGTGGGATCTGGTTGATTGTAAAAAAATCCCTTTTTCTTAACAAGAGGACAAGGCATAAGGCAAGTCCTCAAGAGACCCTGTGATTTCAAGTAGAGAAGTGTTACGGGATATTCTCTCCTTGCCCCAAAGGAAAAAGAATCAAGGTAAAGTCTGGGTTAGGATTAGTGTTTTCTCTTCAATCAGTCATTTCTTCTAAATTAATAAGGCAGAGACAGCTGCTTTAGCAAAACAATTAAATAGTACATCAATAAAGCAGCTGCTTTGCACCAGGCAAGTGACTTCCCACTGGGCATCTCCCAGGTTTCTGTGGATGTTGGGCACTGAGGTAGCCACAGACTCCTCTGTTCCCCTAAATTCTCTGCTGGATTTTGGGGGTAATGTGCTGGGAGGAGGATGACAGCAATGCTGTCAGGATCTTTTCTTCCTGCTAAGTGTCCCTGTCAAAGCATCTTTCCGTGGCACACCAGGGCAGCACGAATTCCCATCAGCCTCCTTTCCTTACCCAAGAAGCTACAAAAAGTCAACAACTACAGAGCCCTGTCAGCAAAGGATGGCTGGAGAAGGGCTGCAGACTGATCTCAATTCTCAATACTGTGTGAGGTGTCTCTACAAAGCTATTCCAGTCTCTGCTGGTGAAGGGTTCCCACCCTCTGCCAAAGTCCCTGAGCCAGCAGTGAGTTTACCTTTCCCCATCCTGTTTATCCATGTGGTATCAATTCCTATCAAGTATCATTTGGGATGTCAGACCTTGTTCAGCACTCAGTGTTACCCACATTTAGCATCTGCTCCTTCTCAGCACCTCTACAGCAGCAGGAGGACTCACTCTTCCCACCACCCGCAGTGTCCTGCCGAGTCCCACAGAAAATCCCAACTATTATCTCCCAATCCCCCCATAGGGTCTCTTCTGCTGCCACCACCTCTTGGAGTCTCCAGATGTGTCCTCCCCATCCCAGCTGTCACTGCCTTTTGTATTGACAGCCAGAGCAAACCCTCCAGCCCTCACCAGACCCCAAACCTCCTCCTGGGGTGGTCCCACCGCCGAGGGACGCGAGGGTTTTCTTGGCTGGAGCGGGTGCAGACAGAATTCTTGTAAGCATCAGTTTTACTGTCTCTTCCCAACATAAACTGGACAAATTGATGGAGTCCTGGCCCCGAGGATAAACACCAGCTCCAGTGTTTAGAGTAACTGTCTCTGGAGAGGAGCCGTGCGGCTGAGCCGACACCCCGGGAGCACCCCCGGGCACCGGAGGGGTCTGGTGGCACCGCCCTGGCAGGAGCCTTCCCTTGCTCTCAGATGTCCCCAGGAAGGATATAGACTAGAAAAAGTCTGCAGTTCACCCAGGGACAATAATAACAACCTGAAACTTATTTTGCAGGGTTACAGAGGAGTAGCAAACAGCACCTGAGGCTCCTCCTGGGCTGGCTGACGTGCCCAGCACAGTAGTTGCAAAATACTCAGTTTTATGGAGTTTTCATACTTCAGATTAGTTTCAGCTTTTTAGCTGTTTAGGAATGGTAAATCCTCATGTGGTTAGGAAGCATTCCTGGCTATTATCTCTAAAAAGAACTTTAATATTTACAGTCAGGCTAGTACTTCTGGAGGAGACTGAGATTAGATAAGCTCATTAAGTCAAGCATTCTTTCCACACCTGCGTTCTTACCAACAAAATGGTAATTCTGCAATTTCAAGGCTGTTAATTTAGAGACAGATTTTACTTGTCATGCTGATGCAAACCTGAACCCCTGGCACGCTCCATGACTAAAGCTGGCTCAGATGTACACAGGCTGTCCTCCCCTTTCAGGGCCTTGAAAACAACTGGAAAATCCCTAAGTGACACAGTCTGGTGCAGCTGGACTGCTCAGAATGCATTCAGCAAGTGTGGCGTCAGTGTTAGAAAACTAAAATCATATTTATTTAAAAGATTTGGAGTATCTTAGTCCTATTCCCACCTTTGTCTCCTCTGTAGTACAAACAAGCCCTCATCTGCACTTGGGAAGTAGCTGTGGGTGTCTGGAGCAAGCAGTGACTGAGTCTTCTTCCAGCTGCACATCCAGCCCCTGCACATCCATCCGAGCTGGAAGGAAATAAAACCAAGGTCACTAACCCTGTCCAGCTGATGGGCAGGGTAGAGGCAGACAATAACAATGGTTTTAAAGTTAATTGACCCACTGGCTTATTCATTGCATTTCATTCATTAAAAACAAGGCTTTAAGGCTCAAAGATTTCTGGTTTTTTCGCCATTCTGTCAAATGGTCTAACAAGAGGCTGTTGCTGTTCCTAATGACCTTGCCATGTTCGTAACTTTATTGCCTTGGAAGTGCACCCACAATTACAAAACCATTACACCTCCCACTCCAGGGTCAGGCCATCAAACACCTTCCCTTCTGCCTCACCCCCAGATCCTGCAAATCACAAAGCCTGACCAGAGGACAGAATCATTAATTTAGCCCTGAACATCTCAGAAGTGTCTCCCTGTACAACTCAGCTATGGAGAGGCTTTTGATTGCTGCCCTTCCGTGCATGCTTTATGGCTGAAGTATTTAATCTAAGGAGAATGATTAGGAGGAGCACAAATTCTCCAAGCCTATGTGAAAATTTAGCCACAGAGTCAAAAGGTGTTTATAACTTGTATTGAAAGTGATACTTTTTGCAGCATGCTGGAGTTCACTGCCTCACAGCCATCTGGAGGTGCTACAAGCATCGAGAAAACAAAGCCCAGAGGTCTCAAGTTGCAGTTGTTGAGGGGAAAAGGCTCAGAGAGGCAGCAGCTGAGATGATGGAAGACTTTCAAGGCACTAATAAATGTGACAGGAGTGAGTCTTCATTTCTTCATCCCGAGCTGTGCTTTCAGCTGGGCACTCTGAGGTGGGAACAGCCTTCCTGAGAAATCCACAGGCATTTATTCTGTGCTGCTGCTGAGGCAGAGAGTGAGCTGCTTCCTGCCTGCTCGTGGTCTGAATGGATTAAGATCTCCATCAAAATGTGTAACTGGAAAGGGAAAATGAGCAGGGACAGGACTGGATTTCCAGATACTGTTAAAGCATGGAAAAGCAGAGTAGGACTTCAGTGGAGAGTACTGAAGAGCAGGTGCATATTCCCTACACCCCAACTAAAGGATTAACAAATCAGTAAAACCGTTCTTTTTTAAGAGTTCCAAAAACCCCAAATTTTTCAAACCTTTTTTTTCCCCCTAAAGAGAAACTTTCTGTAGATGTCTTTATTAATTCAGTTTTAATGTCATCTTGGATTATTTCTTATTTACAGGTCTAAATTCTGCCTAGTTTCAGAAAAAGTAAAATAGATGCTATACATATATCACCTGATGGCCAGGACAAGTAGCTGAAGTAAATGGTACTGAGGAAGAGGTCCTGTTGAAAGTTTTATGGAAGGTTTTACCAGCAAGAGCTTTGCTGCCTCAAAACTCTCAGTTTGCAGCTCTTTGTCTGATCTTCTAATGAAGCAATTCAGCAGAGTGAGGAGGAGGAGAAAATGTCAATTTAAATTGACACAGATATGTCAGTGTGGGAGAAATCTCCTGCAGCTGCTCCCTGCCTAACAGAGTCTGAAATTTAACTTACCCCTCTGCTTGACTTACTTCTGTTGTATTTCTGTTTCCATACCAGTAAAGCACAGATTATTTTGATCGTATTCATCCCTGTGGAAAGGAATGACTCCCAAATTAACTTCTTATTTTCCGTTAAAATAAAGAAACCAATAAGAAAACACACATTTATGGCCCCTAGTGAAGTTGAAATAATCTAAGTGCACGATCCCTTCTCTCACTGCTTCTGTGTTGAGAAGTGCAAGGACTAAATGGGCTCGAGGTTTGTTACTTCACAGCAGCCTTTAAGTTCTGAATCACCTGGTAAAATGTGGCCTTCTTTTTATGAGGTTATTCAGTGAATCACAATTAAAGCCCTATTATGCAGGGAGGACTCCCAGAACATGTCTCCTCCTCACTAATATAAATCAGAAATAAACACATTTGTCTGCTAGAGGGAATGGAAGGAACCACCATCCAGAGCCAAGACATGCAAAGTGACTCCATTAGGACCTGCCTTTGTTTATTCCCCCAAGATTTAATGGTCTGGCTGTCAAGTTAATATGCTGAGGAGGTCACCTCCAAGGTAGGAATCCACCCAGAAACCTTCCCCTGGCAGTGAAAAGCACTCTCAAAGGAAAACAGTAGGATTTTTTTCTGTAAAGTCAGCAGCAAAGTGTCCAGGCACCTACATAAACAGCTTAAAATAATTGTATAAACTGAGGAAAGAGAAAGAGACAAGTCTTCAAGGTGTCTGTCCAGAAAAATCAAGCCTCAGGAACCTAGTTGGTGCTTTTTTTTGGTTGTTAATAAAAGAATAGGAAGGCTATCCACATCTAAAACGAGCTTTTTTGGACACTGGAGGCCTGTGTTAAGAAATTCCCAGAAATAAGTAACACGAGCTCCACAAATCTAAGCTTTTCTCTATAAATAGAATATTAAATAGAATATTTCTTTCAAAAAGAGCTGCTGTGGTTTCAGGCACGTGCTCCTTCTGTGCTTCACATCACTGAGCTTCAGCTTCAAGTCTCAGGTGAAGGTCTCAGTGCAGTTCATTATGAACAATAAATCTGACATGGCAACTCATAGATTCCACCAGCACAGATCCCTTGGGCAGCCTCTGGATTATCCAGCACTAAACCCAGCTGTTTTGATACTTTTCCTTTGTTTAGATGCACCTAAAGGTTACAAAAATAAAGGGATTGGTACTTCCAAGCTGCTTTATTGATTCCACAGTAAGAACTATTCAAGCAAGGTATTTCTTGTTGTGGTCCCAAGCTCTGACCTGCTTTCTGTAGCTTCTGGTTCAGAACTCCTTGCTCATTGTCCACGAGGTATCATGAAAGACAAGAGTGCTCAACAACAGACCCCTACCTTGTCATTCTTTCAGCTTTACAGGAAAACAGGCAAGATGGAAAGAAACATCTCTGAAATAAAGGGTGGTGGTTTGAATATGGACAATGCCTTCAGTGGAAGAAAAATAAGAGAGTAGCTGGAAAAAAATGAATAATGAGAAATCTTAAAAATTGAGTTAGGAATTCTTCTTAAAGATTAATGCCCCACGTGGGCTAAAAGGGTCAGAGGAAAAAGCCAGCTCCTCTTCAGCCCCAGCAAGGCAGTCAATGGATAAATAATGGACTATTATACCCTGTTCAGTTCTTGCTACATGTATAAGTTGAGCTGTGTTTGGAGAGAAGTGAGATATGAAATGAGGGATTGGAGGGGAGCTGATGCACACAAAGATGTGCACTTTGGAGAAAGGATAGTTATTTTCTTTGCACAGTGCAGCCTGAAGTCACCAACACTCACGTGGAAGATAAAAAATGCCCACACAGATACTCTGGGGATAAATTAACGATCAGCAAAAGAGAGATGACTGGCAGGTTTCAGCAAACATGATCTAAAATTAGCTTTCAGCTTCCTAAGAATGTTTACAAAAAACAAGATAAGGCAGAGATGTTACAGCTCTTGCTGGTGTTTTAGAAGGAGCAACAGACACTCACCAGAGGATTCCTCACCACTCCAGGCCCGACTCTGAGCTGGGTTTCCCAGGATGACTGATCTGCCTTCCTGAATGAGGCTGAGACCATCCATGTGCCAGAGCCATCTGTGGTTCAGAGAGGAAATAACTCTTCTGCTGCTCTTGGAATGTTTTTGCTTGGATTTCCACACCAGAGACTCAAAAAGGAGAGACAGGAGTTGGGATATATTTTTTCTTTTTTTTTTTTTTCTTTGGAGGAGGGAGGTTGGTTGTATTTATTCCTCCCCACTCAGAGAGCCCTGACCTCCAGCAGCATCTCCTGGGTTAATTCCTAGAATCTGGACAAAAGTATTGCACAAAGCTCCACATGAGCATGTCAGAGAGAACCAATTCTCCTGTAAATACTGTGCAAGGATATCTGGATGTGGGAGGAACATGAGGAACTATTACATTAAAAACAATGTCATCTTCATTTACCAGGGAAAGGAAAGCTATTAAAGGAGACATTCAAGGGTACTGAGAATTGCAATTGAAGAAACAAAACCAGATTTCCTTGACAGCACAGTCATCATCAATGCCATTTCAGCTACATTTATTTTAATGTGCACATCATTATGTGCTACAGCCTCAGAAAGCACCTGGCTGAGATGCTGACCTTAAAAATAAGTAAGACAGGAAGCTAAATTTCTGCTATAAATCCAAATTAAAATCTTTTTGTAAATAGATTACCCTTGTAAACATTTCTGGATTGACATTCATTAAGATGGAGCGCAGTTTATTCCAGGGGGATAATCCATATTCAGGAAAATCTCAACGTAAATGTACCTTTCCAAACCTTCAGGGGAATTAAAACCTGTGATTCCACAGCTGCCTGACAATGAAAATGTTATACCTGAGAAATGCCAGGAAGTTCCTACAATGCTACAGTAATGAAAGGGAGGTTTACACTGAAAACATCATCCAGTCACATACCTGTTCATTTTTCAAAAGTTCCAGATATTCTGCAAAACCTTTGAATGGAAATTAGTTTTAGAAGCAGCACCACTTCACAGAAGTCCTCAAGAGGCTTCAGTCAGTCTTCTTGTAGGGATTCAAATCTGGCTTGCTCTCCTGCTCTGTTTTCCATTTCACCCTGGGACTTTTCACACCTTTTCCTTACAAATAATTTCCTTTCAAAGTACAAATCAACGTTCCCAAATACTTGCAGCACGTACACCTTCAGGTGCAAGGCTGTAATTTTACCATCAGGACTCAGCCCCAGTTCACACTGCACAAGTGCTGACCTTTCTCTTTGAAAAAGGTCCTCACACAACTGGGAACCATCAAGCCACATTCTGCCATCACCATGTGTTTAATTAAGAGCACTTCTCTGCAGCAGCTTGGCATCAGATTTGTGCTACTTGAACAGAACAAATCCTGTCCTGGGCCTAATCTAAGAACCAGAGTCCTGCAGTTCCCAGTAGCAAAGGGCAGCTGAACCACAGAGAGGACAGAAAGAAATTCAGGTATTTCACATTCAGAATTATCTGTCAAGAACTGGGAAGAGAGACCCTTAATAAAACGTGATTCAGGGTATTTAAGGGGCCTAAAATAAATTAAGCCAAATTGATTTGTAATGATCAGTGAATTCTGCAACTTCCACTCTGCCCCAGGAACATCATCCTTTCTGCAATTACTGGTTTCCTACTGTAGGCTGCATTCAGAAACTTTTAGATTGCATTTTACTTCCTCATTTGCCATTTAAATTCTTCCAAGATCTAGATATTGCTTTTTGTAGTCCAGATATTGAAGCTTCAGACAGAAGAATCTCAGTGGGACTAAAACATACAGCATATGGAATTATTGTGCTTCTTTTCCAAAGAAATTCTCATAGCGGGTGCAGCAGACAATTATCCAGCAAATTCCAGGTGACAGGTTTGCTCATCATATTGACCAGATTACTGAAGCTTAAAGACTCCCAAAGACAAATAGCAGCTTGACTTTGTTTCTGAATTTCACTCAGTTCCCAGCAGGAGAGATGCACCAGCTGTGGGAGACACCAGGATCTGCCAAAGATGAAAACTCAAGAGGAGATCAGCTGAGACTTCCCCCACAGTCTGAGATGACCTTTGCAGAGCAGGATTTTATAGAGGGCAGCTCCAAAAGTGCCCCTCAAAGCCTGCATGACAGCCAGGAATGAGCAGCAAACACCTGGACAAGTGGCACAGCAATTCCAGTGCCAGGGCTGCAATAACCTTATAGTGAAGTAAGGATTTTGGGTTGAAACCCAGCGTGAATCACACAGCTCCATTCATGTTTAGATTCCACTGCTGGCAGATGTTTTTCTGGAAAAGGCACATTTGAATCCCAAAGCAATGTGAGCAGTCGAGTTTCAATCCAGTAAAGCAGTTGCTGGTGATCTTGGTCTGCCTTCACACAGACTTAAAACCTGGGTGTAATTCAAATTTCTTGGAATAAACAGGCTTTGAGGCAAGGATTTCAATATGGAACCCAATTGGCTTTTATTGTTTCCTTGCATCCAGCATTTTAAACAATCCTTCCTTGTTAGCACAGACAAGGAAGCCTTTTTCAGGTTTGAGAACAAAGAAATGAAATGACAGAGGCCTAATCTTGCTGGTGTGCCCAGTGAGAGCACTCACAAGGCCAGGTGTCCTGTCACCATTCCTCTTTATACTGATCTGCAGGGTAATCCCCCCAATACTTATTATTTCCATAAAAAGGTAGATTAAGGAATCAAAACTATATGAATAGAATTTTTTTTTAAAAATTAAAAATCAAAGCACATTCCCAGATTTTCAGTTTTTCATAGAAATTAATACATCCTAGGAATAAAACAGATCAACATTTGCTTCAGAATTTGATTGAGAAAAAAAATTAGGTTTTCCTACAGTTTATTTATCAATTCCCTGACCCACAACAGAAATCCTTGACTGCAGGAAGAAACCAAGGTAGTTGGCAAGATTACACTTTGTTCCTTTATCTGCACTGCAAATCACACAGCTCCTCTTCTTTGAAGCCCCTGCAGTTTATTATCCAGGGAATACCATTGGTCCTAGTCAACAGAAAAAAAGTCTTCATACTAAACTGAAAAAGAGAAGTCCAAAAATAGCTACTGAGAGACTTTCTGAAACAGATAAAACATTGCTTTGGACACAATTGAACTGCAGGTGGACACCAGTTTCCCTCAGAGCCCACAGGCCCAGGAGGTTTTGTGATCCAGGCAGCAAGTCAGGCTTTGCAGGACTGAGTCTAAGGAGGCCAGAACGGGCCTATGGCAAATCTCAACAAAACTATTCCCTGTTCCCCTCCCAACCCACAGCTCTTCCTGGGCACTGGGTAATGAGGAATTCTTAGATGAATCCAGAGGATTGGTTACCTCTGCCCAGCTCTCCTTTTGAATTTTGACTCAATGTACAGGGTTACAGGGTCAAACCATCTCCATGAAGAGCTCTTAATAACCCTAACACTGGGCTTCCAACCAGCAGACTGATCATTTTCATGGAGATCCAAAGGAAACAAGGCGAGCTGGGAATGCTGCATTCTGATCAAAGGGATCTAGTGCAGTGACATTCCCTGCACAAAGCATTTGCATTCCAAAAGCAATAGGCTTTCTGGCCAGAGAATTGTATTCCTGACCTTGCATTAACTAGTCCCTGTTTGTAGCAAAAAACAGTAGTAATTCAGTTAAAACAGAAGTTCAAGTAAGTCCCAGTAGCCAAACCCCAGGTGTACTGCCCACTAATGCCCATGCTCAGGAGAATCCATTCCTCTCAACAGAATGTGTGTTCAAAATAACACTCACCTTGCTCATTTAACTTAGGTTAAACTTTCTACATCACATGAGTAACTGAAAAGGCTAAAGAATTAAACAGGTAACAGCAGCATGGGGAGACATATCAAGGCATGGCCCAAAAGACGGTTTGTATCTTTTAAACTGAAGAATTTTTAAAAAATAGTACTAAAAAAAAAATGAAGAGCCCACTCAAGAACTCTTCTTTGTAGCCTGTCCCTTTGGGACAGAACAAACCATTTTCAGAATGCATCAAATCTGAGATGGTCCTTAAGGAAAAGGTCACGTGAAAACAAAGTGTATTACAATCTGCTGATACAGCTGGGCAGTTCTGATTGAATGTGGGGTAACAAGAGATGTTCTCTCCCTTTTTCCTCTCCTCTTGCAGGGCTTCTCTCCTTCCATTTGCCCTCGTGCTCCATCCCCAGAGGAGTCACACCAGGACTGGATCCCCGATGCCGTGCTCTGGGTTGCAGGTGAAGGAGATGGTGATGGCAAAGCGAGTGCCCCAGTGAACCTTCTCCACACGGTGAAGGTTCTCCGACCCAGAGGTGAAAAAGGAAACCCGGCCTGTAAAGACAGATATTTAATCAGTGACATGGAGTTTGCCTCTCAGCTCTCTCCACACAAGTTTAGCTGTTGTCTCAGTACCTGAGAGCCCACAGGTCATCACACAAACTGTTATGAGCTTATGCTGCACTCTGACAGCTTTATGTACTGTTTAAAACATACATTAATCCTTTGTGCTGCAAAGCTGGAGATGTAATTCCACTGTATCTTGTTGTTTATAAAAGGCAGGAGGAAGCCAAAAACGTCTGAAGCCAGTTCTTAGTTGCCTCAAGTAAAAAAGTGCAGCTCTAGTGACTGTCATCAAAGTGTATTGATTTCCTCCCTGCTCCCCTTCTAGTCTTGGCTCTAATTTTAGACCAAAGAAGGAGGAAGTACTAAAGTCTTCAAAAAGTCTTCAGTGACAAAATGCTCAGCAGGTTTACAAGCACCTGTGGCAGTTTCTCAGCATTGTACCAAGTATTTGCTATTGCTTTCTGTGCCTGCTCTGATCACTCACTGTTCAGTCAGGTTACAGTTGTGTATCAGTCATGTACAAATTCACTTTCCTTAGAAAGAGCCACTCCATCAGTGCATTGCCTTGGGAATTGTTTTAGAAATGCAAGTGCTTCCTGCTGTGCCCCATCCTGCCCAAGCTCTGACCATCCCCACCTGCCTCGGGGCTCTCCGGGCCTCACGTGGCATCCAGGTGAAATGCAGTGACTCTGATGTGACAGCAGAGGTACATTGGCATCCCACCGGATGAGACAGCAGAATGGAGCCCTCTGCACTTCCACATTATTAAACTCTTCTGAGAACAAACAAGTTTGATGTTCAGCAACTGACTCCGAACTGACGCAACTCCACGGGACGGCTCCGGTTCTCCTGAGGAACCAAGGAATGCTCACCTGCACAGCTGCTTTATCCCAATAGCTTGTGTTGTCCCTACTCGGGCTTTTTTCCCACTGTTCAAATTAAAGTTCGTTTCAAAGGTTATCAAAGGGAACTCCTGTTGCCAATCTAACTGTGCCTGGGATGCAATCAGGCAAAATGAAACACTTAGATGCCTATTTAGAGTCTGCACAAGATAAACTTCCCCCATCCAACCCTTACCCCATCCAACCATTACCCCATCTCCACTGTAAGAATGGGCATGTAGCTGGTTTGCTCTTCTATAAGTGATCCAAAAGATCCAGAAGTTCCTTTGCTTGCAGCACATGTGGGAGACTGGGACAGAACCAGGCTGGCTTTATGGAGCTCAGTTTACCCACTAATCTCTGAATTCAGTCTTTGGGAGTAGCCCCTGAGTCCCTTTCACACTGAGTTCCAGCTCACATCTAAACCTCATGCAGTTCAGAGTCTTTCACAGCTGCCAAGCACAAGTCATATCATACTCTCCTGTTCCTGTGGCTGCACATCAATAATGGGTAAAGCTTTACATATGTAAAGAGCAGAGTCATTCATATGCACAGCTCATTTCCACCTTGGTGTCCTGCTTTTCTGGATGAAAGGCTAAATGAAGGCAACATGCTCCTACCCTACAAGTGTTGCAGTGAGTGCTGCCCTCAAGGATTTCATACAAAGTCCCTGTGTCATAATTTTTTTTTCCTTTTAAACCTTATTTCAACATCATCAAAGTACTTTGTTATATCAATCCCTCACCTACTCACCCAAAGCTTTGCCTTAAACTGACTTTCAAGCTGTTTTGTTTGATCTCTTTCTAGAAGTTGTAGTAATTCAGAGTGGGACAAGGTTCAGTGTATTGTTTAAGCCAGTGAAACTGGATTTTTTGGCTACACAGAATGTCTTTTAAGTCCTTTCTTTAATAAATATGTCTTCATATATATGGTATCTTACAGCTCCTTGTGTATTGGTCCCATATCCATCAGCTGGGGTCTCTGGGTCACTGAACAAGGCTACAGTCAGTTTTCAAAGATGCTTTGTCCTCACTTGGGAAGAATTTCTTTTAACCTTAATTTCTTTGCAGTTTTTGAAGCAAAAGCACACTTTCTCCATGGTACATTATTTTTAAGAGAATAAATGTTCAAAGTGAGGGTAAAGAATGTTAATTCCTATCCCATCCAACAAAACCTTCCAGGGGTATCTGACAATATCCTTATCCAGAGACTCATGGGGAAAAGAAATGAGATAAAATAAAGCTGTGCCATTAGTAAGAGATCTCTATTTGACAACACCACCTGCATCTACAGCTTGTTTTCTCTTCCTTTCCATGTTTTCTATACTTTCCAGCATTAAGTGCTAGAAAGTGTTCAGGATGGAGTTAGGCCAAGGCTTAGCTGATGAGCTGCTGTTCCTTGCAGGCTGCACAAAGTGTTGTTGTGGTGCAGCTGTTCCCCTTCCCGGGTCATGGATACACCTCCAGCTCTGCTTCTGGACCGGGATTAGTCCAGAGCTCCATCTCCAGGTGGAGCTGCTTCCCAATCCCTCTTTTCCACGGCCCTCAGGCATCCACACAAGTTTTAAAATACTTAAGAGTAAGCAAAGGATAAATTGTATTTGGGATGAAAAAACTACTGTCATGGGAAATTCATTGGAATGTGCCACCCTGTGACAGTGACCAAGGACTGGGAACTCCCCACAAGCTCTTACAGGAGGCAAGACTTTAATTGTATCAGTGCTCACCACTTATTCTCCTGATTTTTTGAGAATCCATCTTTGCATTGATCCACAGGAATCACTATGAAGACATGCAAGTGCCAGTCACAAGCTCCACTGCTATGAATTTTATGTGATCCCAATTTAGATGAAGCAACACTGTTATTTTTAGGAATAATATTTAACAAGCAGCAAAAGCAACAGACATTTCACTATGCAGCAATTCTGTCCCATTTAATTGCTCAAACAAAACCACTAGAGGAATATATGTATTAAATATGAGCTTTTGCTTCTCCCTGCTTTTGCTTTCCCAGGTTTAATTCATAATTGCCTCTTAGCAACAAGTTCTTTTCAGATATACTCAGAAAATATCACCACCACGAGGAGCAGCAGACAGGTGGGAAAAAATTATGCACTCAGCTATGTCACAGTAAAAAGTCAGTATTCCCATAAGACTTGCTCTCAGCAGATTTTATCTGTCTTGAATTTTAACTTTCTGTTGCACCTCCATAAACAAGCTGCCTTCAATTTGCTACTCAACCTCTCCTGAGAGGCAGCACAGACAGGAAAGTACAAAGGAAACCATTTTCAGTGACATCTACACCCCTGACATGTAACTGTGACCTCAAGGAAACCATTTACTCTCCCATTTGTTTCCTTGTCTCTAAAATGAAAGTTGTACTGACCTATTCTAACAAGGTTTCTGTGAAAAGTAATTAGTAAGCACCAGTACAATACTTGGCAGTTAACACACGTTCTCTTTTATAAGTATTATTAAAAAATACCTTCTGCTGTTCTTATTCTGAAGGAAAATTAGTCAGGCACACCAGGTTAAATTATAACAAGGTATAGAGAATATACAAAAAGGTTTTGAGAACCATTCAAATATTAACACCCCACAATGCTCATAAGAAAAAATGCTACAAGATTATTATGCCTCTAATACTAAACATTCATTGCATAACTTAGGTTGGAAGAGATCTTGGGAGGGTACCTGGTACGATTCCCTTTCTCAAATCAAAGCCAATTTCCAGATTATATCCAACTCCTGAGTCCCAGCAGGTTGCCCAGGGCTGTGTCTGACACACGAGTGCAGCATCCACACACCTCCCAGGGGTGTCTCAAATCTTTTGTTACCCCTGGGTCTCCTGTGCCTGATTTCTGAGTGTGGGGAATGGAGCAGATGATCTCCAGAGGTCCTTTCCCACCTCAGTTATTCTGATTCCATGTGGAACAGGCCCTTCACAGAATATCAGCTTTGGTAATCACTTGTATTTGCAGCCTGTTTTGCCACTGGATTCCAATCCCCTTCATGCTCCCATCCTTCATGTGGTATTGCCCCTTCTGCTTTCTTGGCAGCATCCTTCTGGCCCTCTGAGTTTAATTCACTGCCAAATCTCCTTGTAAACTCCTTGGGTCATGAGAACATCAAGGAGAAACTGCAAATTATGTGTTAGATTGTCTCAACCATGTAAGGGAATGACAACTGTCCCCTTGCTCTCCTCCTTGGCCTGCTGGACACCAGGGAAGGGCAGGGGCCACCCCTGCCTGGTGCCAGTGCCAGGGAAGGGATGCAAAGCAGAGCTGGATGAATGGAAGGGGTCTCTCCTCCACCCACTGTCCATGGCAACTGGTTCTGCTGCTTAGAAGGAAATGAAGCAACTCATCTGTCTGCTTAAAGGGAGGCAGGAACCATTTATTTGGCACCACAGGTCTGTTCAACATCTTCCATCTTGTGCACTGACAGCATCGACTGCCTGCTTAACATTTATCAGCTCTAACTGTTACTTGGGAAAGAAGGAGAAACTGCATCTCATCTGCTGAGTGACACCAGGACAGAAGCACTGCCAGGGAAACTGCACAAACACAACTGTGTTCTTCTCATCCTTGTCGTCTGCTAAGGATTAATCACTAATTCATTCTCATATCAAGTGTCCAAGGAAACCCATCAGATCATTGGGCAAAGAAGCTGATGATAATACTTTCTGCAATCACACAAAACAGAACTTATTTAATATACTTATTCAGTTACTTATAAAGAAATGTTGAATGGGGAGAACTTTAATCAAGTCCTTTAAGCAAACCCCACAAAAGGAACATGGAGTGACAGTGTCTGTGTGCCCTGATATGGGGTGAAGAGAGCCCCCCAGAAGAGAGGGCACAAGCTTCTCTGAACAATTTTGCTACATATATGTCAAGCACAGAAGAAAGAAGCCTATGGCCTTAAAAAAACCCCAAAAAAACCTACCTGCAATGGGCATTAAAACCTAGTTACAAACTTGTCCTGAAATTACTTGCTGCTATAAATAAAATCACTGATTCACACAGTGAAGTCCTCCCACAGCCACCTTGTAATTTGTAAAACTATTATCAGTACTATCAAAAAAGTACTTACTTTTAAGTTTAGAAAGACCTGGCATGAAAACTTCCAAATTACAGTTTTTAAAGAAAATGAATGAATTTATTTCCTACTAAAAAGTACATAAACATTTTTAGACTTCAGCAGAATCCCTGCCTGCTTCTCTCCTATCAGCACAGTTGGCTGCTCAAAATCCCAAGTTTCTTCTCTGTCTGAAGGTGTGACAACCCAGGGGAGTATATAGAAGTGAAATCTGAACAACTGCTCTCTCCACATCAGTTATGAGACCTTTTGGCTCCATTTCTTCTCCCTACAGCCAAGAGAAGGACAGGGACATCACCCTGCTCTGCCTTCCAGTTCTCCCCTCAGTGCTCAGCCTCACCCAGCCAAGATGCCAAGTCTGCTCTGCTCCTGTGTCAGAGCAGCTGCAGGAGTTCCAAACTGGACCCCTAAAGAAAAGTTCTCACTCAAAACAAAGTGTTGCAATCACATTAAATAACATCCACGTCATCTCTTTTCCTTTTCTTGACCATCCCAAACATGGCATGGTCAGTAGAGCTGTGGTCAAATCACATGGATGCCCAAACTGTGGGTTTTGGACTTCTGACAGAGCAGGAATTCCCCCTTACATTTAGTAAATCACTGTAGCACAAGCACAAGGGTAACCTCTGCTGCACACTTATTCAAAATATGCCCTTTAAACAAAAAGGCTTCACAATTGCATCTGTGGCATGTGACACTCACACTCACAGAGCTTAGGAACCAAGAAATGAACCATCATTACTGACCCACACAGTGAAACACAGCTGAACCTGGGATTTTGTTTTACTTTCCATCCTTCCAGTGGCCCAGCCAATGATACATTTACTGACCACTGCTCTCCTCAGCAACAGCTGCCTCAACCAGACAGTGTATTTATCTGAAGTCATTAATAAAAACACCATGTTAAGTGCAGGTCTGACCTGCACTCCCAGGTATCTATTGCTTTATGGGCCTAATTAAAATAGTATTTCATTTAATGCCATAATTAACCTTGATGACATAATAATGTCATCAAGCACTGCTAGAATACAAAACCAGAGCCTGGCAGCCAATTATCCTTCCACAGGTAACCATACAGAAAGCAAAAGAAAGTCTTCAGAGTTCTACAGAGAAATGAGGAGCTATTTTCTCTGTATTTTTGTCACAATTGCAACAGGTCCTCCTTTTTCTACCATTTTTCTTTGCAATCACCTCACAGTCCCTGGTGCAATTTGTGGTGAGTATTGTAAATCATGGACTTTGCATGGCTGGTTCTTACTGAGCTGCATTTCCTCCTCACCAGGACTGGCAGCTACTTCTGGAGAACTTTTTAAAAAAATCCTTCTCAACTTTCAGCTGATACTGATTTAACTTCAAGATGTGCTCCAGTTTTTACTGACTGGAGCAAAACTAAAGCTAAGAATGGCAGGAGATTATCATGATCTAGACTGAATCTGGATGATGTGGCTTGAATATAGAGAAAGATCAGACTATCTCAGAATGTCCCCTGTTCTATGATACAAGATAAATTACTAAATACATGCTTTAAACACATTTTTCACACCTTCTGTTAATGCTGCTGTGGGAGTCCTGGACCTGGAAATCTTACTTTTCATGTCACTGTGCTGCATTTCCTCAGCCTTTCGTAGGGAATTCCTTGAACATGATTTTTTAAAGAGCACAGTAAGATAAAGATATGACAGATTCCCACCACTTCATCTGGAATACTGCACTTATTATCATGATTCCAGGATTTGAGAGGCATGCAATATCTAACCACTGCAATAAAGCTACACTTACCTCAGTGAATGCACCCAGAGACCCCCAAAGCCCATTCCTGCACCATGAGAAAGCCTTGTGTGCACTTGAACATACACTGCTTTCCATCCTAAATGAAAAATAATCCAACTTCCCGAGTTCCCAAATATCTCATACCTTCAAATCAAATGGTTTACACTTTCAAAAACACATTTCTGACAGCTGTGAGAATATGCTAAGTTTGATATTCAAGGAAGAGCCACGTTTCACTCTCCAAAGCACAGAATTCATTTTGCACCACAGATTATTTTCTTCCACAAACGCACAGAAGAAGTGACTGCGACCTTTCCTTCTACCCTTGTATAATAAACAACTTGTATGAGGAACAAATTACCTTGTAAGCTGAAAATAAGTGCAGCAAAACTGACCTTGAAACCAAATTTACATGCAAATAATGAACATAGAACCAGTACTGAGATTTCACCCCAACAGCAGGGTTTCATCTACGCTTTATGATAAAGTGAAGTCTGTGTCCTAATATTGTCAGTCCCCAAATTCACACAAGACTTTAGAAAACTATGAAATTTTAAATATGGTTTACACTGACAAGCTTAGCAGCAGCAGGAAGTTTACCAATTTTATGGCTGAAAAATGTCTTGCCATTTCTTCTTAATCCTCCTCTATCTATTGAAGATTACTAAAACATGTCTCAGACCAGCAAAAAGAAGTTAATGTGGAAAGGTTTCATTTTGAAGGACCTCATTCAAAAGGTTGCTCTCCTGAACAAAACCAACCCTGGTGCAAAGGGTGAAAAAAAAAATACCAGTATGATAATTTTGGCAACAGAATTTCCATAGATATTTAAAAGAAACAGATACTGCTTTAGATCTGTTTCTTTGCACAAAAAAAATGTTTTCTTTTCAAAGCAGTATTTCCCTTGGCAGTAAGAATTCTCTTACTCATGGTACAGTGAGTTTCTTGCAGCAGACAGAGGTCCTGACTGAAGTCAAAAGACACACAGATACTTCTGCAGCCCATCAGGGCACAAGAAAGATGTGTTCCTTCATGCCAAAATTGGTTATGAATTAGCCAAAGGTCCGTACACTTGAACTGGCATCAGTGCTGACTTGTTCATGTCTGTTGAAAAAAAAATAACCTCAAAAGCCTCGAGGTTAATAAATTATAATTTCTCCTTAAAGTTAGAGGTGTTTGTTAGTAACAGAACTAGGGGATGTTAAAGACCATCCTACAAATCAGAGTCTTTCACTGAAATATGTGAGAGTTGGGACTTACAGAGCTCTTAGATAATGCACAAGTGATATATACTGAGGGAAGGGATTAGCATTTTAATTTAGGCTCCACTCCTAACAGAACAGTCCTTCCTGTCCCCCACTGCCTGGCTAACACTGATTCTCACCAATAAAGTGCTGCAAATGCATCTGGAGCAGTAGTGGGACTTGCCCAGGCAGCACTTTCAAACACAGGACATCCCAAAAGGTTTTATTTTTAATTGCTTTTTCCTTTATTTCCAATTACTGCTTTTCTGCTCAGCTGCATCACCAACAATGACTCTTCTGTCCCCTGCTGTAAAGCCTGACACTTGGGCAAATAACTGCTCACAGAAAAAGAAACCTGCCCATTTGGGCACACAGCATCAGGCTCCCAAAATGCAGCCTGAGACAACAAGTGCCAGGTTTTAGTTCTTCAATGGCATTAGCAATACAGAGAAGGTAAATTAGCTGCCAAGCACTAAAACTGAACCAGTGATTATGACAGTCATCTCTGAAAAAGCCTGGATCTCCTAAATGAGAAGCAGGAAAGCTTATCAACATGTGGTTTTAAAAGTTGGGTTGCAGTGACAAGCCAAGCACCAAGGATCAAAAGAAGAGTAAAACAAAACAAAACAAAAAGCCAAAAAGGCAGAAGGAGAGGAAAAAACACTGCAGAGGAACATTCTGAACATGAAAAATACATCATCTTGTGCCAGCAACAGAGAAGACCCTGGGGTCATTCTCTCCCAAGCCACATTTTGTCAGCAAGAGGAGAAGTAAGTGCAAGTGCCTTCACGTTGTGCTTCACCTCAGAAGCTTTTCTCCTTTGCTCACAGGATGTCAGCAGTGCTTCAGGTTGTACCAGAGGTAGTGACACAATCATGGACCCCTGACAACTTGATTACACAGAGGAGTGTGTTAGAAAGGGGTAACTGGCATTAAGATGAATTTTCTGTTGTGTACATGAAGCACGTTGGAGCTGTTCTTTGCACTGTTTTGTTTCAATGGGTGTGTGCAACCCAGGCCTGTGGCACCCACTGCCCACAAACCACCTGGGAAAGGGAACAGCCACAACCAGCTGCTGTTAAAAAACCTCAAAATGACATCAAGAGCGAACACCTTGCAGCAGAAAACCTGAAAATGAACTGGATAGGGCTGAATGGAAGCAATTTCACAGTTACAGACTTGTGGAAATTAAGTTAGGGGCACCTTGCATACAGTGCCCCTGCACTGAGCCAGGAGACAGCTCTCCTCCCACACCCAGAACTCAGCTATGATTTCTACAGCTATAAACACATGTTAATCTTAGAATTGCATCTGGCAATGAAATAGTTTCATGTGCTCCCTTTCAAAAGAGGGCATTTTGCAAAAGGTGATACTTTCAGCTTAGGGTTTATTTCCAATCATAAAAGCCAAAATAATCAAACATACAATTCTTGATACCAAACCCAGAATGCAGATAATCTCAGTTTATCTAAAACAGCATTACTGCAGGTGAGCAGATCACTGTGATCCATAATTCAAAAAACACCATCCCAATTTGCAGGCAGCAGTAGTCTAAATTCAGTTCTGCTTGGGGTAATGCCTGTCAGCAGACAATTACTGAGACTGTCTTTAAATGAGTAAATTTCCATCTTTTCTGTCTTGAAAAAAAATACAGCACACAGTAGGAATATAAAGTTGTCCTTGGCTTTTTTTTCCCTTCAAAAGTGTGGCTGGTCTTGCATTATAAAAGGTAACACTGCTGGAAGCTCAGCACTCACCTGCCAGACAGATGAGCTGAGACTGAGCTCTTTCTCTCTAGACATCCTGCCCTAGAGTAATTCTAGTTCCAAATGATCCACTTCTTATAAAAATCTCAAACCAGCCTCAAAGGCTTTTTATTTAGGTATAACTGACAGCCATCAGAATGCTCATCGCTGTCAGATCTCCTGGAAGCAGGGATGGACTTATAACCATGTTCCAGCAGGTGAGCAGAGCTGTGCTAATCAATCATCTTCACACCCAGCCCCCAGCCATCTCAGGGGATTAAGCCCACCTTGAACAGCAAAGGAACTTCAGGCCAGTCTAAAATAAGCTGTTTATTTTGGATTTGCTGCAGTCACAGCTTTGCTCTTGCTGCACAGTGCCCTGCTAAGCTGTCAGAACTGGATGGCAGTTCCTAAGCCCTACAGCTTTCAAGGAAGTCACTTATTGTGGCCCAGATATGTCAAACCATGGCCACATTTTAGCCTTTTTTAATCCTTACTTCTCATGT
This sequence comes from Corapipo altera, assembly GCF_003945725.1. Lineage (NCBI taxonomy): Eukaryota > Metazoa > Chordata > Aves > Passeriformes > Pipridae > Corapipo > Corapipo altera. Next base: position 168,444 of record NW_020884961.1, read on the forward strand.
CATCAATGTGAAGACAGAATGCTGCATTATTACCACACACAATCCCACAACATGTGCCAGCCCACCCAGTCAATAAATGGCACCATGAACCATTTCTCCAGCAGGCAAAGCCAGGCTGTACCTGCTCGGGGCTCGACTGTCTTGTTGGAATCTGCATCCAGGAAGACAAACCGTCCTCCCCCGAAGTCCTGGGTGTAGTCAGAGAGGTAGAGCAGAGAGGTGTAGTCAAAAGAGCCATAAGTCACCTGAGGGGGAAGACAACATGACCAAAAATTACCAAATTCTTACTCTTACCTCTGCAGAGCACAGATAATTAAGCAGATAGATCTGATGGGTTATTCTAATTATCCAGTTTTGACACAAATCCTCTGTGTTTATTAGTCTGTTCTGTTACATGTACACACGTGCTACACACAGGAGTAGCCTGTTATGTTTATTATCACAGTTTCCATAACTCCAGAAGTGCTCCTGTTGATTTCCATCATCCAGGAGCAAAATCAACACAGTGCCAGAAGTTACACCCCTGCCTCGTGTCCAAAGTACAGCAGAGCTCAGATCTGCTTACACTATTTTAAGATGAAGGTTAATGAGCAGAAGAACAGCCTTTGACTAATGAATCCCACCCATTATCTAACCATGGTTATAGATTTCTGGAAACGTCACTTTTCACTTCTTCACCAGCTACTAGGCAGGAGCTTCATGGTAATAATAAATCAGACTTTCCAAATAAACACACATTTGTTGGAGGAATTTCTACTCTTTTCCATACAGGTTTTGTTTAAAAACCTTCAAACGTGACTTTTTAAGTCTCTGCTTCTTCTCAGCCTACAGACCAAACATCCCATTTTTAAGTATAACAAAGTGATTTTTCCTTCCTTGTAAAGCATTATTTTTGCTTGATACGTACATTGAAGATGGAGAAGAGAAATATTATATATTAATGCTCAGAGAGAAGCTATCTAAATATTTAACACTGAGTTTAGCTGATTCTGAAAATATTTCCTTTCATATCTACATGTCACCAGCAATTCAAAACATCCCTAAAATCAATGGCTGTATTCTCCCATTTCTTACCAGTAAATCACAGCTCTAGAGTTCAGCATTACACTGTCAAACAGGGAAATGTGCAGCACAGTAGTACTCTATAAACACCCAGCATTTGCAGAGTGTTTTGACTGACCTGGTGACTGTCAGAGGTAGGTGCTACTTCCAAACTTCGAAGTTTTCTAAATATTTTCAGTTATGTTTCAAGTTACATTCATTAGTGCCAGTTAAATTTTTGGCTCAAGAGCAATTGTACATATTATTCTGTAAGGGCAGTGACTGAAGAGAACAGAGCAGCAGATGGAACAGGAAGACATTCTCATTCTTACTTATTTTATTATTTTGACCATAAGGGCTTAAAGGCAGAAAGCCAGATCTGGTGATAAGCTGCACTACACAGCCTGAATCACAAGAATGAGAGAAATATTACAGTGATCCCCTTCCCCCCAATATTCTCCCAAACCTTGGTAGCAACACAAAGCAATAAATGGGGATTAACGAGCAAGTGGTACTGCAGCACCTCAAACCAGCCATTCTGCAGCCCTTCTCATGCAAATCAGCTCTGCAAAGCTATTTTCCACTTCATTGATTTGGTGATAAAACTTCCCATCAATTTAAGGAAGCCTTCCAGCCAGCAAAGGCACGAGCACAGTGAAGTTCATTCAGCTCAGATCTGCAAGTTTAAGGCATTAAAATTGTTCTTATCAAGTGTTCAGTGGTGCAGCAATCTCTGCTCCCTCAATGCACTCTCCATCCTCTCCAAGGTGGCTTTACCAATTCCAAACCTTTAAAGAGCTGCCTACAAACCATTTTAGCCTAACCAAACACATCTAATTGCTATAGATGACTAAATGTGCAAAGCAAAATCGCTTTTCTGTTCCTGCCCTTATTCATTACTAACTCTCAGAAGCAGCCAGGCCCGAGAAATTCAACACTATGGAAAGGAGGCACTAAATTATATTCAGTTAAAATGCTAAAAGTCCTCCCATGTATATCAAATGTATTTGTTACCCTGGTAATGATTTCCAGTACCAGACAGGTTAGTAATTTGAATCAGAAGTTCAAACTATGTGAGAAAAGCTGTCATTAAAACCAGGGGATAAGCAATACAGCCACAGCAAATCAATTTTCTCCAGCTCCTTATGAACAACTCAATAGAAAAAAATGCAGGTATTTCCATTCAGCCTGATATGTCATAGAGTTAGTGTGCTCTTTTTGAGCACTCTTTACCCAAAAGAGATCAAACATAGCTAGTATTTAATGGCAGATGCTCATGATGATGTTTATATGATAGTTCTTTAAAGGCGATTATTATAAATATAACTGTCAGAATTAGTCAGACACATTTTGCAGTGGCACCCTTGGGTTTCTGAGGGACATGTTTATATGCAACTAAACAGTTGTAGGACTGTGCAAGAGGTCTGCAGTTACTAAGAAGGATATTTAGGACAGCATCCTCTGCCTTCCATTGCAGAAGAAAATTCACTTTCCAGACAGCATTGGTCTAGCTTGGTATCTTGCAGGAAATAAAAGAGTAAAAAATACTCTTTTATCTATCTATCTATCTATCTATCTACTCTACCTATATCTGTGTAGATAATCACAAAAACAGCCTTGATAGTTTCTCCCAGTGATCTATTTATTGGTAGGAACTATTCAGCAGACAATGTAGGACAGCAAATCCCACATCTCTGAATTACAGGGGGCAGGAGGTGAGCTGAGGTGACAGCTCTGAGCAGACATGAGGATCAACTTCCTCAGGGGTCAAAGATGATGCTGTTTTAAGGCACAGATGAGATCTCTGGATGTATTTTATGAATGTGTAACAACATGAAGGGAAGAAAATCAGAGTGAAAAGCCAGACTCAGCAGCCAGAGGGGAGAGGGTTGGAGGGGGTTTGGGGACATGGAGAGCACGTTGCAGGTGAGGGGACTCTGAGGTTTGGCTGAAAAGGGATATGATTCCTGCCTTATAAATACATGGGGATGGGAGGAGGTGGAACTGAGAGGAGGGGAAAAATAGCTATAAACTGATCATGGCCAAGTTAAGGCTTAAAAAAAACCCAACCAAAACAATTTTGAGAAAATGTGCACTGAAGTCCAGGAATAGCTCTGATAGAAGAAATTCAAGGAAAACAAGCCCAGAAGGATCTTCTGGCAGAGCCTGATGATTCTGTGAAGGATGACAGGATCCTTGCCCAGGCAGGGGACTGCAGAAATCTGCAAGTCCCACACTGCTTCTATTAGAGAACGTTCTAAGACTGCACTGCTGACAGTGTGCAACAGCAACTCCACTATAAATCAGATTTTTGACATTTGAAAGCCTCAGTTCCAAACAAATTCCGTCCAAGATGAAACTCCACATCTTAAACCAACACTCTCTTTATTTGATTTACATGCTTATAAATTCAACAAGATTAAATGAGTCATCTGGGTGATTGCAGGGTTTCCATTTCTATGTAACTACAAACCAAATAAATTTTAAGGGAAAAAAACCCCACCAAAGCCTCAGATAGACACAATAAATCTGTACTACTCCACTATGCAGTTAAAAATCTTTAAAACCAAGGAGAGTCAGATTAGAAATATCATTGCAATAGGCTCTGCAACCCAGGGGAAAAGGTAAGAGGGGTATTTGTGTGCTACAAGAAGCCAAAATCTTTGTAACAACTGTCAGATTTTAAAACAAGAAACGCATCGGATTCTTTTCTCAAAGGTTTAATTTTGCCTTTCTTTTGGAAAGAGGCAAGAGAAAAAATCCTATTGTCTTCTAGGAGTAACCTTCACTAGGTATTTCTGCACAGCAATTAAAAAAAGTGACTTGTCCTGTTCCAAGGGAGAAGAATAAATAACGATACAACACAAAAGCATCCAACAAACTGCCAAGTTTTATTGATGTTTCTTCAACTTCCTTGTATTCACACTTGCTTTGGAGGCCACAGAAGAAGACTAATGCTCTTAACTGGGAAGCACTTCCTACCTCAGATCAATAGCAATGGATTTTTTTTTTCCTTGCTTTCACCTGCAGTCTGGAAGTGGTAAGTGAAAACTTACTTTGTTGGAGAAAGTAAAATACAAGCCAGACTGCACTGAAGGCAAGCTGTGAAGCTACAACTTCATCCTATTTAGTCTCTGTTCATACTACTTTTGATTATGAACAAGGTATTTGGTAGCTGCCAAACAGGGATAATTATCTCTTCATAGCCTCAAAGAATTATTTAGGCTGGAAAAGACCTGCAAGATCAACCACTGTCATAAATCAGACAACCCACTTATTCAGTATAGACACTATTAAGGTTTAGATTATGCATTCCAAGTTTAAGGGAGCACATTTTTCTGTCTGTTTTGGTGTTTTGAAGCTGAGGGTGGGTTAGAAAAAGCCAAGGCCAATCAATTGATGGATCTGCTCCCTGAACAGCCTGCCTGCAAGATAAACAAAACACGGACAAGACAGAAGGATAAAAACAGCAAAACATCTACCCTGCTGTCCATCATGTTCAGGCACTCTCAGGATGTCAGGACAAAGACTCAAGGGAAAAAAAAATCCTCTTCATGGAAATCTATTTGCTTCTAAATGACAAAATAACTTGTACGTTGTAGGAGATATTTAGGTGGAAACACTTAATTGTGAGGTTATCCAACCACTTTATTCATTTCTCAATGCAAAACACATGCAGAAAAGAATAAAGAGCATATTGGCAAGCTTAATGCTTGAGCAGACACAAATCTCATTATAGTAATAATTCAGGGTCTGAAATTCTGAAATATGCTGTTTGGGAGCTGAAACAAAAAAAGGGGAGAAAACAGGCATCAGCTGTTGAAATTTACTGCTTTCTCTTTCCTTGTGGCAGCCAAATTTGATTCTCTGAAACTGCAGGAAAATTATAAGGAACTGATGAATTTACTGCACTTCACACAACCAGGATCCCTGGTTTGTTCTGTGTCTCTTGGAAACGAGTGTGAGGTGCTGGAATTCCTGTGAACCCCCCCACCACAATCTGCTCCCTGCAGCCACTCCCCACCAGTGCTAGTCCAGATAATGTGGACCTCAAAACCATCCCTCTCACCTCTGGTGTCCCACAGCCACTCCTACCCACTGGTTACATCACAGCTTTTTAAACCAGAAGCCTCCAAACCCAGGCCTTGGCTTTGCTGTGTCCCTGACTGCGGATTCCACCCCGCTGGACTTTCTGCTTCCAACCAGCAGCTGGGGCAGGGACCAGCACGTTTTCTACACTGAAGCTGCTCCTGCTCACGTGACAGGAAAGGGCACAGGAGCTCACACTAATGTTGTGAGCAACAACAGACATTCCACTTGCCTCAGACTGGCTTTTTCCAGGAAATCCTTTCAGGCGAGGAATATTTCTCTGTTTGATTTTCCCATCTTAGGTGTTTCAGGTCATAGACTTCGAGGTACACTGCCCACTTAGAGATCCTAGCCCTGAGCATAACTTGGATTTTGATGGGCAGATTTTTGTTTGGTTCCATTTTGGGTAATCCATGACTCCAGAGTGACTCATTTATAAATCCTGAAGACATGAAATGTGGGTATTGTGCTGTGGAGCTTCTTTGTTTGGGGTTTTTTCATGTTTTGGGCTTTTTTCCATTATTTGTATTCTGCTATACTTCATAGAACCTTTAAATCCAGTTCAATTCAGCAATTAACTCAATACCAAATCAATTAAGTCCATTAAAAATGCAAAGTACTAAGCTCTGAACCTAGAGATAGAAGACTGAGCACTTAAAATAAAGTCACAATACTTCCATTCTAAAAAGAACACAACACTGAATTATTGAAAGGGGGTACCATACCCCCTTTGAAAAACATACAGTAAAAAAGCCTCAATTCACACATAACAGAAATATAAATGTTAAGCCTTTATCAAAAGGCTCAGATCAACTAACAGCAGTGATCAATTGACCACTGTGAAACCTCTCCTGCCAGACCTGGCTGAAATTCAGGTCAATTTAATCAATATTTCTGACAAAAGAGATTCCTGACTAGTCATTCTCACAATTTATTACTCCTAGAGAAACCAAATTAGAGAAAATAAAATTAAATGGGATGTAATGGCCTACGTTTCTAAAACTCACTTATCTCCCATTAGTTTCATCCCCTGAAGGATTTTTACAATCACCAATTTTCAAACATGTTTGACTGATTGTTTAATGCAAAATGACTTCAAAGTGAACTAATAATAACAAGAGACCTTTGAATCCCCCCTCAGCCTCCTCCTCACCTTGTCGACGTGGGGGTGCCAGTACTCATCGTGGGTTGTCTTGGCCTCTGTGCTGTTCATTCTGGAGAAGAAGGTTGGCTTGGTCAGGTACATGGAGGAAGAGCTGATCCCAAACACCTGAGCAATCCTTTGTTGAATTCTCTGCCTCACATCCCTGCAAAGAACACACAGAGCACAGAATGCTCAGAGACACCTCTCCTGCTGTTCTGAGTTTTCCTTCACTCCCTTCATTCTCAATTTAGAGCCAAGCTTCTTCCTCAGCTGATAAATCATGAGGAACCCATAACCACACTTTCTGATTTTGCCTTAAATAAAGAAGATGTACTACATACAAAAAAGTGGTTTGGGATGGGGTTGATTGCTTTGGGTTTTTTGATTCCCAGAATATCAAGGAAAAAAAACCTCTTTGTCTCCTGTGGCCTAGGTTTTACAGTTTTTCTCTATAAGTAGGCTGTTTTCCTCACTGTTTATTAATTGCTGAAAACATAAGAGTCTTTCACACAGGTATTTTTAATCCAAAGCAAGTAACTGTAAAGTTGTGCCTTCACAAAGGGTTGCCTCTGAAGAACCTTCAACTGCTTTTAGACTGATTTTGAACCACCTGATGAAGTCCCTGGCACCATGAAACTCAGGGTTCTTGATCAACATATATATTGGTATTATAAGCAGATTTCCTTTCAAAATGAATGCAAGATGTCTTTCCCAATTATTTTCAAAGATCAGATAAAGTGTTTCTACCTTGGCTACTCCTGTGTTTCTTGGGAGACAAGGAAGAACAGGACAGGACTTTTATTTTATTTCAAGGTTTTTAAGGTTATCAAAATAGAAAACTAATGGTCACATATGTGATGCTGTACAGAGCTGCTGCTCCAGTAGCACCCCTCTGTCAAGCCAGGGCCATCTAGAACTGCCCCTCTTGGTTCAGTCCCCAGCACTTTAAAAAGAAGAGATTTGTGCTTAATGAGGAACACCACTGGCAAATGCCAGTAAACACACTCAGCTAACAGTCAACTTTGAGGAAATTTAAAAACCAGCAAAGAATGCAATAACACAACGTGATGAAATGAAAACACTGGGGTTCAAGATTTAATCCTGTTTCTTAAAACCTTTGTGTTGTTTTCTCCCAAAATACAGCACGTAACTATTTTGAAAAGCAGAACAAAATCACTTAAGGAGAATAAAGTCACTTCTTAGCCTATAAAAACTCTTCTGTACAGCCCAATTTCCACTGACCTGGCCATTCCAACATTTATCAATATCACAACTGCAAGTTTTTCATTCCATTCCCTTCCCTGCTGTTCCAGACACAGCCTATGGAGGCTATTGGCAAAATACTTAAGGACAAATGTGGTGTACTTCATGTGTAAATCAAGATAAGCCAAATTTCAGCTTAAAAGGTGCTATCAAGGAAGGAGTGAGTAAGCCCAGGAACTCTGGCTCCCTTGGATCTGGTACAGCCAGAGCTTTGTTGTTCCCTCATGGACCCAGAAGCAGCAAGAGCCTCCCTTTCCTTCTTGATCCTGGCCCACTGACTCCTTATCCCTTTTCCTCTGTGTCCCCCACATATGAAAAACTGTTGGGGGAGTTCTGGTGTACTATGGCTGCAAAGAAAAACAACTTCTTTATGCTGGAGAATATAAGCATTTGCTTCCCTAAACACAGCAATTATTCCCTCATTCAGACTGCTCAGGGCATACCCTGGCTCTGAGCAGATGCACTGACTGAGCTCTGCCATGGCAATAAATGCACAAGTACAGCACCCAGTCTGAAATATCAGTAACAAATTAACTCCCCCCCCAAGTATGTCAGCATCCATTTGCACTGAGATACTGGATAATAACAAAATGCACAGGCCAGACTCAGGGAAAGGCAGAACAGAGCTCCATGAAAAGAGCACATGACCAACAGATTGTGTAAAAACAGTTACTGAAATCTATTTTGGAGTTAGGGTGATGAGGCAGAAAATAAAACAAGCCAATGAAGTAGCTAGAAGTCCAAGGAACATACAAGTTAATAAAAAGGAAGTTCACTAGATTGAAAATCATCAGTATAATGCAGCAGCAGCAGCAAAAAGGACTAAAAGAGCCACAGAACAGTTTCTGTAAGATACAGGCTCTGCCCAGAAGAGCAAAAAAAGCAGTTGAGAGCCACTGCAAAGTGATTCAAGCACGGTGACAGGAACAGCCTGAGTTCAATCCTACACAACTTCCCTGTTATCCCAGTTGTCAGCACCACTGCTCCTCCCAGGGAACAGCCCCAGACGCAGCTGGAGCAGGCAAGGCAAGGATCTCCTACAGCCAGAGAGCCTGAACACAAATCCAACATGCAGAAAGCAAACTATCAGCTCTTCCCCTGCTCTGTGTCTCTGCCTTAATCAGCTGCAAGGTTTTCACAATAAATCTTTGATAGTGCTGTTTGCTGCTCAAGTCAACCCTCACACCAAACATCCTGATTTAAAGGTCTCCCTTCTGGATAAAGATGCATCTATTCTGTGAAACAAGAGGAACTGCTGTGATGTGCTTGGCAGATGGTGGTTAAAGCATCAGCCTAGAAACCATAATTGATTCTGAAGCGACATAATTTTGACAGAGACAGTTTAGAAACCATCCCCCTGGCTCAGGATGCCTACTCAGGTCTGTTATTGTTGCAATCAGTAATACTTAGACATGAATTACATTCAGTTATTTCTCTCAAGAGTGTATTTTTAAACTGACCTTGGTAGGTAAGGGAAAGTAATGAAGATAAATGCTCCCAAGAACAGCATAAAATCATTCATCAAGGCCATAAAGTACTACAATCCATGTTAAAGCACTGCCATTAATATGAACAGAAACATTTAACAATAGATTTCGTTTTAGCTTCATATCCAGCAGGCTGAAACATCCCCTATATTGGCATGAAATCCCAGTGGAATACTGATATTCCCAAGCAGCTGTCTCTTCTCACAGCATCAATTCATTAGATTATTGAAAAATTGAATGCTTCTGTTAATGTGAAATAGAAATTATATATTTTCTTTAAATAATAATCAAGGAACCATCTCATTTTTGCCATTTTGGGATCAGAAGTAAACATGTTTTAAAGAAGTTTATCTGGAAGGACAATGGTATCTAAAAACAGTCATTGAATAGAAATAAGCTTTAAGTGATTAATATTTTAGTATAATATTAATTAATTACTATTTTAATAAAACTAACAAACCTATTTGACTATTTAAAACTCCTACCACCACTAGAGGGAGGTCAGATTCCTTCACAAAGGCAAGTAGAAAAAGACAAAAAAAAAAAAAAAGAGTTAAAGTGTTCAAACCAGGGGCATTTTAAATTATGAGAAACCAGCTGAAATGCATAACTAAAAGATTCACTGTGTCTACTCAACAAAGAATGCTTGTTCCTTTGGCCACACACCTTCACAGGCACAGGGAACTCACTGGGTTTGTTGTCTTCCTTAAGGGCGACAGAGAAGCTGAAAGCACCAGATGCCAAAGCTGTGACATTATAGAGCTACTTGTGAGGGGGATTATGCTCTCCTTCTCCAGCCAGAACATCAGTCATTTAATAATAATAAATCCTGCTTCACCATTTTTAATGTCTTGCTACACTTCACCCCCCAAAACCCACAATCCTGATGTAATAATGGCAGAGAATTGTCTCTGTCCTCTAACACAAGAAATAGGAGTTCATGAGGAAGGATTTTACATCCCAGCAAATCACCCCAGAACTCAGATAAAGCTCACAGGGCTGCATCAACCCCTTGGGCAGGGAGGGAAATGTGTGATCCCATTTACACCATCAGAACTGCCCTGACATGGCTGATGCAGCTCTGCTCAGAGCAGCTGATGTTGTTGATCAGTCACCAGAAGATCCTCTTATTTCTCTTCCTCAAGTCATCTTATTTCTCAGAGATTACTATTTTGAGCTGCAAAATCAAGTGTATGTATGAATGCAGACGACAATCCCCTCCCAACCTGCACTCTAAAAAACCCCCCAAAATACAAAGTTCAGGTTTGTGGTTCATTCAGCAGTTTTTGGAAGCCTTTACCGATACAATGCAAAATCCTCTTCTGTGAAGATGTCGTGAATTTTGTCCCCAAAGTACCTGAAAAATTAAACAACAGGCTAAAAGAGGAGTTGCTGAATGAGAATCCCTGAGTAACACCAAAATGCCTCCTCACCCCACCTGTGATTTGCTCACAGTCAAAGAGTGAAAACGCAACACAAAAAATCCTACAAATGCTTTTGAGCGTGATGTGCAAAAGCACTGCTAAAAGATTAAATGCTGAAAGATTAAAGGATCAAAATGCTGCAGCTGGTAATGGAATTCCCCAGGCATTAAAAAAAGTTCCCTCCCAAATCACAAAATGAGCACATGGATTCAAATTTTTAAGAGTTCAGTCTACTTGATTTCTCCCCCTGCTGACAAACTAGACTATAACTGTGAAAAAATACTATGATTTACTGGTGCAAGACCCTCAAAATAAAGATAATGGCAGCTTTCAAAGAGCCCAGCTCAACAAAAGATCGGTTTTCATGCCACAAAAGCTCTTTAACTGGTCGTGGAAACCGTGGTGAATCCAAGCAAATTCCACAGTTTCTCATCACTAATCCCAGCCCACAGGGCTTGAGAAATTGGAAGAGGGACTGGGCATGGATGGTGTGGGATAACAAGAGGCAGGAAGCCACAGCCCCACTTTACCTGTACAAATTAACAAAATGCTTCCCCAGGGAAAGAGCTCCGGAGTGCAAGTCCAAAATTGATGCCTGGAAAAGGAAACAGAAGGAAAAATGAGCATGAAAAGGTTTTATCATTATTTAACTATGACCTTTAATAACTGTCCCAAGTTGGCTCTCACTTTCCACAGCCTCCCAAGTAAAAATATTGGTTTCTGGCATTTGGGTTCACAATATAACGTTTACTTTACTACTCCAGACCTCTCTGAGATCATTGTATGGATGCACAGAATGTTCAGGTACTTTGAAAAAGGCACAGGACTGCTATTCCTGAGATTCAAACCTGACAGGGAATTGCCATGGGCTGGGGGTAAAATACTATGTTCCAGGATTCCTTCTTGAAGACATTTCCCTTCCACACAAAGATGACTAATTTTCCAGTATTTGTGAAGTGCTCAAGTAGCAGCACTAATATTTATCTTGCCCAGCATTTGTTATTAAAACTTCTCCTTCACCCTGAGTTCCTGTATACTTCTCATATTTAATACAGACATAAAAAAGTCTGTTTAAAAGAACAATTAGAATTCTAAGGCTTACTAAAGCCAAACTCTCTCTTCCTCAATTTCTGAACCGTTGTAAAAGAAAACCACACAGTGAAAAGTTTTTACATATGAAAATTCAATCCATTTCTTCATCCAGCTCAAGCCAAACTCTTCTGCTAAGCTCCAGATGAGCTAAAAAGATTAGTATTCAGATTGGCCAGGATGAAGAGCTACCCCTCAGGACTCTAAAATATTTCTCTGAATTGAATAAAGTACACTTTTGTATGTCCCTTGCTGTCCACAAAATACATGCTTGGTTTGCATCAGTTAAACAGTATTTAAAAATATCACTTCTAATAGCAGCCTTTTTTTTATACTGGAAATATCAAATAAAAACAGTTAATTAACCTGCCTGACACCAAAGTAATCACACCTTTGATACACAATATCCAGGCAAAAGCATTCATCTTGGAATTTGTCATTTTTTTGATGCACCACACACCATTCACATTATTCTAACAAAATCCCAGCAGTAATAACACTTGTGATGCAGGAAAACACTCATAACAGTCCCTCAGAAAAATCTCTGCAGCCTCAATTGCTCTGAGCTCCAGAACTGAAACAGGGGAACCCCACTGACATCTCCTTTTACAAGGGATAGTCTTATTTATAATAATTTTATTTACCCCTTGAAAAACACATCAAGTTTCAAGCTATTCAAGTGGACACAGCATGAGCTTTTCAGACCTCCCCTTCCCACAGTTGTCCAAAAGCTTCAGAGGACTGTTAAGAAAACAAGTAATCTCACACTCAGGCAAGAGCAGTTCTTGTAATAGGCTTTACTCAAGCTTCACAAGCAAAATACTTTCATTTATTGGTCCCTAGTTCTGTACAAAAATATAAGCCACAGCGTGTGCAGCTTCAAAAATATGTTTGTGACTCTTCTAAAGTAGATTAGAAGAAGTAGCAAGACACAGCTGAAAAGATGAATTTAATTTAAAACCAAATTGCCCTTCTAACTCTTTCCACGTCCTTTTCAAACTCACACATTTCTTCTCAGATGATTACAGTTAGGAAGATCCAAAATAACCAAGTGAATCAATAAAAGACATCTCCAAGAACTGTAGGTATAACTGAACAGGTAATAACTACAATATAAAGCCTATAAAAGCCAGATGAAGACTGAAAAAGGGAATCTGGAAAAGAAAGAACATTCTTTGGGGTTGTTTCCAACAGGGGGAAACAACCTAATGCCAGACAGGGACTTGTTTACAGGTGATCCCAGAACTATTTGTTTAACAGCTACCTGGGAAGGAAACCAAAACAGATTTATTTTGGCCTCTGCCATTTCAGAAAATTAAACATTTTCATCATAATTTCTGACACTGAGAAGAAAACCTTGGTTGCTTCAAGCCCAGCTCTCTGACCAAAGGTCAGCCTGCAGTTCAGGGCAGTGTTCCCAGGCTGAAAACTCTACAGAGATGGCAAACACATCCCCACAACCCTATTTTGAGAGGCTGTTTGACAGAACTACCCCCATATCCTGGTTTTCAGAACTTTTCTATAGAAGAGAAATAAAACTTCCTCAAAAAAATAAAAAGCACAAATACATGTTCTTTCAAACCTTCAGTACTGTTAATCCCATACTCTCTACCCTCTGCTAAAAGGATTCAAAAAGAACATTCAAGTACTCAGCACTTCTCAGCATATGGCAAAAAGGATCAATTTTCCCATCTTGGGAAGCACGACAGGCCCTCCCTTTGTTCCTCCCTAAAAGGGATTGCCAAGCATTAAATACCTATTCACATCTACACCAACTCCTCCAGCCCATAAAACGTTTTAAGCGATATTTCTAAAGAAAACAGCAGACACACTTCCCAAAGGAGAAGAATGCAAAAAACTTACTTCTGCTTGTCTACAGAGGAGCTGGCAGCACTCAAAACCTTCCCCACTGCTGCTGTGGGAATGCTCACCCACTCCAGCTGAGAAGAAGGAAGAGCAGTGGAGGTTCTACCTGGCCACCAACTCCTGGGCAGCACAAACTTGGTGTCACTGCAGGGAGCCTTGCACAGACTCCCAAAACAATCCCACCCTTACACACCCTTCCCTACTTGAGACAGGAGTAGACAGACAAGAGGTATGGTCTCAGGGAAATGCCTCTTAGATTAATTAGGATTAATTAGGAGACACAAGTGTGTCAGTCTGCTTACACATCAATCAGACTGCTGGAGGTACAGGTTATTGTGGAAGTTAAATGCAATATTTGGCTACTGAGCCCAGGACAACTTTACACCAGATACAGACTGGACACAACCAGTTTTTGGAGCTAAGCCCAGACAATCACACCAGCACACAGCTGTGAAAGACAGGCTGCCAAGTAGGTCTTTCACTCCTCCCAAGTATGGGTTTCCTAAGGGCTATCAGGAGGTTAACTGGGAAGGAAGAAAACTACACAGCCTGTAGAGGTATGAGATAGGACCTGCAGGGGCTTTATGTTCTCCTTGGAAAAGGCAGAGCTGGCAGCATTCTGAGGACCTCAGAGTTTGGCTGGGAGGCCTGAAAGCAGAGCAAGAAGGGGCACAGTCTGCAGAACCACTGTCCACACTGGCTGGTGGGCTCACACCAGAACCCCTCGTTTGGCATCACAGCTGCACAGGCTGTTTGCTTCCCCCAGAGATTAATCAATTAATTCTCCCTGCAGAGGGAGGGCTTGATGGCCACTCCTGCCAGTCCTCTGAGAATGCAGGACACACACTGCAGCTGAGTGGCTCATCCAGGCATTTCTTTTCTGGGACTTCTAAATAAATGCCAAGAGGTGTGAGGGGAACTGAGTGGTTTCATTTCCACCAGGGTGTTGTTGTGATGGCAGCACCTCCGAGGAGGTGAAGGAACCAGTCAGGACTGGAGGGGTAACACAGGCAGGGGGGTGTGCAGGGGAAAGAGTAGGCAGGGAAGAATTATAACATCACAGGAGGTTGAAAAGGGAAATGTCATTATTGCTATGTAGAAGAAAAAAAAACTAAGCTGAGGCAAACATCAAGAGAACAATGGAATTCACGTTCTGTGAGTAAGGAACAGGGTATAAAACAACTGCAGGAGACAGATGCGCAAGGGAAAGCAGCTTAGTGGTGGAGAAGATACTCCTGTTTGGATTCTGTTGAAAGTCAGACCAGAAGATTACTGTGGCCTCCTTCAGCCTCACTCTGTGTGTGTGTAAATAAAAATAAATCCAGGAAAAATTACAAAGGAAGATAAGAGAGTTCAGCATAACAACTGGGGCGTGACTCCTGGGAGGCCTCAATAATTCAGGTGTTTGTCAGGACTTTCTCAAAATAAAAAGATGGAACAGGAAAGAAGTTTTTGTGCTGTGCTTCAGCACTCCAGGGAAGGGTAGCCAACAAAGGGAGGAGAGAACTGACAGTCACAAACTGCAAGTTTAGGTCTTTAAATTAATAAATGATATCCAGACACACAGACACAAACACACTTCTGTGAATTCATAATACAATAAGTATGACAGACCAAAAAAACCCCCCCAATATGTTGTTTAAAAAGGGGCTAAGAAGAAATCCAAGGGAATGAAAATGCAGTCTGCCCCCCAGTAGAAATCTGTAGACATTTTATTTGAAATAGTGGAGAGATCAACGTGGCTAAAGAAAGAATTAAAAATAATTAAACAGCAACAAGGAGTTATTTAAGGTATTTTAAAAGAAAAAATATAGTCTTAGAACAACAGGCATAACTGGATAGAATTATCCATACACTTTAAATTAAAGCAACAAGCCAGACCTAATCCAAGTGGCTTGAAGCTTGAGAGCAGACAGGCAAAGCAGCTGGATGAAATAAGACTGGAAACATTTTGTATGCTGTGTAGGTAAGAGATTGGAAAAGATGAAAGGCTCAAATGAAGAAAGACAGTTTCATCTAAACCCCATCAGCTCACACCCAGCAGGATCTAATGACACCTGAGAGCCAAGACAGCACTGTGGGGAAAAGATTCACTCCATGACCTGGGGAATACAAGCTGGCACATTGGAAAAGAGAGAGGGAAATGGCAGAACAGGAGAAAGAAATATAAAAGAAACCTGGTAAAGAAACTGTATTTAAAGGCTTCTCTTGTACATGATTCTTCCCTGTGAGGGTGGGGAGGCCCTGGCACAGGTTGCCCAGAGAAGCTGTGGCTGTCCCTGGATCCCTGGAAGTGTCCAAGGCCAGGTTGGACGGGTCTTGGAGCAACCTGGGAGAGTGGAAGGTGTCCCTGCCCATGGCAGGGGGTGGGACTGGATGGGCTTTAAGGCCCCTTCCAACCCAAACCATCCCATGATTCTATGATCTCCCAGAAACACTGGTCAGCTCTTGTGTTTAACATCTTTCAGTGTTTATCCACTATTTTGGATAAGGCCTCAATGCAATACTACACAACTTTGTTCTTGCACCTTCCCCTAAGGATTAACAGCACACAAGAACTTCCTCACACTTACAGCTGCTGAGCCATGTGAGCAGGCTTGGCTCAGAGCCCAGACCTCTCCATGCACATCAGATTCTCAGCAGATTTATTTTATTGCAGTGATAGCATCATCTTCCCCTCTCCCTCACTTCCCTCTTCTCTAAATAAAACCTCTCAATGATGCTTCCAACATAATGTAGATGATGGATTTATATCTGTCTGATGCTCTGGCTTGCTGTCCAGCAAAGCCAGCTCAGCAGCCCTGCCCAGCTCTGTGCTTTGGGGCAGAAAGTTTAACTCCCCCTCAAATATTTTCCAAGCTTTCTCTGCCTCAGGTTCCCCAGTTCCCTGACCCCTCAGCTGGACAACACTTTCTGTGGTCCAAATCCATGAGGCTGGCTGTGTTATACCTTACCCCTGTAATCCCTCTTTGTGGAGGTGCAATGAAAAAATCACATGTAGGGCCCCAAAAGCACAGGAGAGGAAACCCACTAATGCCAGGAGCCAAGGGGAGGGTCCCAACAGGCAAAGTGGCAAATCAGGCAACCACAGAACTGGAAGAAATCCAAGGGATCCCAACAGAACTGAACACAGATTGTTAAATCTTTTAAACATATTGTTTGAGATGGGCAGCACTGCTTCAGTTTCTTGGTTTATGTTTTTTTGCAGGTTTTTCTCATCAGTCACAAGGACGATAAAGTCTTATTTTTCTCCACTGAAGCCCTTCTCCTTTTCTGCTAATACATGCCCTAATTCAGCAGAGGCCTAAAGAAGTGGCTGTGTTTGCAAATAGTCAAGAAACAGTTTCTTTTAGTACACAAAAGCATTCTGAGAACAAAGACAGGGCAAAGAAATTAAAATAAATGTGCTTGTCAAAGATAAGTGGGATGGGTTTCATTTTAAAGAATAATATTCCAAGGTTTCCTTAAGACATTACATGGCTTTTTTGTCACTACACAAAACTAATCTTTACCTGATGCTGTGAACCACTGTAATTAAGTTTCAGAAGTCAAACTATTGCAATTCTGCTACAGTAACTGTTTCCAGATGAAGAGAAAATCAGTTCAAGAGAGGTGCTAGAAATAACTAAACTGAATTCAAGGAAATGGCAACTGTATTGCACAAGTCAGGAGTTACACTGCTAACAGAGGTATTAATGGGAGATAACTTTCCAAGCAAATTTTTTTCCGAGTTTGAACAGAAGGAAAAAATTCTCCATCTCCTCGACCCCCAGAAAATGCATTTATAATCTTGCCTTGGCAGGAAAAGAATGTAGAAAGTAACAGGACACTGCTCACCCCTCCATCAGATCCTCCCAAGGACAGTCCCCTCTCTGCTATTCTGCAGGCAAAACAATAATCTCAGATGAGAACTGAAGTCTGATTACTTTGTCCTTTAATCCTTATTTACAACATGTAACTCTTCAACTGAGTTAACACAAGTTCCCATTTATTAGAAATTGAATCTTGCAGCCTGTCATAAAAATGAAGTATTTCTTTTGCAGAACATTTCTGAGCTTGCAGCTCCCTCCCATATATCCCCAAAATAACCCCAAAAACTTTATCTTTTAAATACATTCTGGCCAAGTAAAATTAAACATAAAAAACCCCAGATCTTTATTCTGAGGGCAGTACAAATAAACCTGTACAATGCAGAAATCACAATCAAGAGCCCAACTGAACTGAATCACAGAGTGAACAAAGCACTCAGGAGCTGCACATCCCTTCAAGCACTACTGACACTCCCCACTTACTTGATTATCAAGTGGAAATCACATTCAGAAAGGCTGATAACTTTTCTAACTGCACAATTTGACCCCTACTATTTGATTAAAACACAGCACTTAGTGCTCACAGAGGACTACAAGGTCAGCACCAGTCCATAATTACCCAGAAAGACTCTGCTGAAAGGAGACTTCTGTGGTTTTGTTCTGCTTTTAAAAGCCAAATGAAACAGGAGGCCAAGTGAAAATCGTTTAAAACTTATTTAATTCCTTTTCCCTTTTTTCAGTGAAGCACTCCTGCCCCTCAGAGACTCTGTGAGAGAACTGCCTTCACTACAGCAAAAATGCAGAATGGCTTTAAAAACCCCAAAATTTAGTGGTTTAACCAGTTTAACCCATCCTGCTTAAGCTACTGAGCTTTGTGCTGCACCTCAAGGACTGGCACATTGTCATTAAAGTAAGTGCTTGGAAAAGTTAGAGCTAAAAGAAAAATTACCTACGGATTCTTTCAGCTTCTTCCCTTGTGATTATGGCATCGCTCACACCCCTTCCACACCTCCTAGGAGTGCACCCTGGAACACAAAGAGGAAGAAAAAAAGCCACTGAAACCACTTCAGCCACCTACAGGGCAGGTTTTTATATGAGATTTTGCACACAAGTGTCTTGAAGCACACAGCTTAGACAGATTTGATAAAAAAGTCCCTTAAAATTCCTTGCTAAGAAATCCAACATTAAATTTTAAAAGCTCATGGGAATGAAAAGCCAGCAGTAAGAGTTCCAGGTGAAGAATAAATGGAAGTTCTTAAGGAATTAGAAGTCTGGTCCACAACAGTCTTCAGGCAAGAAGAAGAAATAAGATCAATTCTGAGCCACCAGAGACTTTGGGATGTCACACGTGGCACTTTCCTGGGAAAGATCCACACAGAGATGTAATGCCACAGAAAAGCTGGGCTGAGAGTATTTTCTGCCACCTGCCAATACATGTTCTGCTCCTGCACTGAATGTCTCTTCAAGGATTTTTTGCTCCTCAGAACACAAAACTCCTGCAAAGCAGTCAATCAATTCACCCATGCAGGTCAAAAGCAGCAGTCTGCTCTAATTAAAAGCAAATAATAAGTATGACCAGGCTGACAGAAGGAGAAGTTTTGCCACAGCACAAGTGCTTTGCAGGAATTTCCACTCCATCTTACTGGATATACCCCAGCCATGTCTCCTGTGGGCTGCAAGGGAAAGCTGCAGGTAGAGAAGAGCCAGGAAAGAGTAAATTCAAAGGAGAATTTCAATACTCCAGGACAAACCTGGCTATTGAGAGTTTCCTTTCTACAACATTCTGCAAAGCCTTCTGATCTAAGGAGAGATTTGTGCCATTTCCAGCTGCAAACATCAGCACAGACCTTATCCTTTTGGAAAGGCTGGTGCTGGAGAGTCCAAATTTGGCAAAACTACAGGGTTACCTCAGACAATTGTTACATGTCTGGGGTCTCTGACAAAGAGATGGCAGGAGGTGTTCTGAAGGCAACAGCATAAGCTTTTCCAAATGGAGAAATTAAAAAACAAACAAACAAACAAGAAAAATACAGTCCAGCATAAAGTCAGTCAGGTACCAAGAGTAAGGCACAAACAGTGGGTGAATACTAAGGCAAAATCAGAACAGTCTGTTTGAAAACAATTTCAGCAGCCAGAAATGTGTCATCTTTGTCTCAGAGACCATGGCACATGGGAGCAATGAAGCGTTAAAAGCAACCCCAGAGAACCTGCACTCAGGAGAAATTCAGATTAGTATCACAAGTACCCAGTAGCCTCCACAAATTTATGCCCAGTAGACACAAAATCATCCACTTATCCAATAAGGCACTGTCAGCTTTGGATATCAGAGATGTATTTCTTCAATCAAGGTAAAGGAGGAACATATCAAAACATGTAAAACACAAGTAGTGCCTCTGGTCTCTGCTCCTGTTCAGTGCACAGAAACCACAATGTAACACAGGGCTCCAAGTGCCTACACTGCAGCTTCATCTCCTACTAAGTGGTATTTGGCCAAAAACTGCTAAGACAGACATAATTCCTATGAGAGAAAAGACTCCATCAAGACACTCCCCTAATGCACAGAACCCATGGTCTGGGTTGGAAGGGACTTTAAAGATCATTTAGTTCCAGATCCCTGCTGTGGGAACACTTCATCTCAAAGCAGGACAAGAGCAGGCAAAGCTTTATTGGCTGCCATCCCTGTAACAGTCTCAGTGTCAGACCTTTTCCTCCACTTTCCTCACAGGCTTCTTGCTTTCCACATCCACTGACCTCATCTCTGGTAAAGCATCTTAATACTGTCTCCCACACAGGAGTTTCATCAGATACACCAGCAGCCACAGCAGTTTTAAGTAGCTAACCATGTCTCAAGGCAGCAGAAATGGCCAAGATCCAGCCACAGCCTCCAGAATGTAGATGAGACTGTGCTCACACAACACCCTTCCTTCTGCAAATACAATAATTTAAGTGCTTGGCCCCTGAAAAATAGCATATTTCATTTTGTATGGAGCATGTTTACAGGCAGGCAGTGCTATGGAAATAAAACCTGCTTGCTCTGCCACCAGCTACCACATCATTTGAAGCAAACTGGAAGCTCAGTTGCACCAGTTCAGTTGGAAGCAGGGGGCAGGCGCATAAATAAAAAGCTCATCTTAGCTGTGGAAACTTCCCAGCTGAGCATCAGACACCACGTGATGAGAGGAATGTGCCTCCTTCTGACACAGAGCCCGCAGCTGTGGGGGTCAGGCCAGAGGAAAGGCTGGGAATGAGGAGTTACTGAGTGATAGAAACCTGTTTCCAAAGTGGCCAAAGCTCCAGAGCTGGATCCAGTTTGGCAATGACCACAATTGGCATTCTGTGCCTCGCTCCGCTGCCGGTAACACACCGAGCTCGGCGCTGTCACAGCTCATCATCCCCCTCGCGTGGGGAAAAAGCCAAGTGCAGGGTTCATTAGCACAGCACGCCTTCAATTAAGCAATTAACAGCTGCTCCCGCGTTTCCAACACCGCTGATCTCCTTCTCAACGCACAGGGCAACACACGTAAAACATCTACTAAAAACACAAATCATTCCCATACATTGAGAAACAGCAGCAAGCAAACATATAGTTAGAAAATCAAAATACAAACACAAGAGGCCTCCCCTTTGTCCCTCCTGGGTTGATCAACAAGTCAATTGTCCTCATAAAGCCAAGAGGTCACAGCTCACCCTGCAATCAGCACTTGCTGCTGCTCCTCGGGACATCCCCAAGAACGGAGAACACATTCATTCCTATCCCTGACGTTCCTGCCTTCCTTAAGACAGAAAGAATAACTGATGGGGTGGATAAGACCACAAGTCCACAGCTCAGAGAATTCCTCTTGCAAACCAGGGAAGGGAAAGATAAGGGTTGTGTTGGTTTTGGGGGTTTCTTTTGATAAGCAAAAGCCCCAGTAAGAGAACACAGAGAGTTTTAATCATAACCAAATCTGTGGCAACACCAGCTGCAGTTTTCTCTGGCCTTGCACTATGAAATAAAGCCAGCAGCAGTTTCTCCTCATAGTAACTATGCCAAGTTAACACAAAACATGTGTTTTCAGGTGCCCTATCAAAAAAAATACCCCCAATAAGGAAGGTTCCTTTCTAATGGTTTCTTGACAGCTCTTCATCAGAGAAGATGAAAATCTTCCATTTTTCTTGAAGAACCAATATCAACCCTCCAAAGAAATAAGTGCCAAAGAAAACAAATCCCAATTTGACAAAAAAACCAGGCTCAGCTGAAGGACATAAAGGCAGAGAAGTGCTCTGTAGGAAGCATCAAAAGATATTAGCACATGCACATCTCAAAACAAGCGTGTCACAAACTGGTACCTGTGCAATTACCACATGTTGGTGACAGACAGTGCCCTAAACCAGTTCCATTCCATACCCTGTATGGTATCGACCAGCAACAAACTCACTCCCAAAGCCTATTTCAGGAATCAACAGAGTATGAAAAGAAACTGAAAGCAGGCTTAGCAAAAGCTTTATTTCACAGAGGCCAGGCAAAGCAGCATCAGAAGAGAATTACGCAGGAATGACAGAGTAACCTCTCAGAACAACTTCTGGGCTGGCCCAAGGGGCACGAACGTTTGGGGGTTTAAGCAACACTCAGTGACCAGGAGTTCGCTGGAAACATGGGAGTTTTGCAGCCCAAGTTTGGTTTCACAGACTCGGGTGTTACGGCCCTCTGAACAGTCACCCCAGGTGGGACAAGCCTGCCCGAATACCTTCGAACCGTCTGTGGCTGTCGTAGTCCTCCGAGCAGGGGATCTCCACGAACTTGTCCCGCAGGCTGTCGCTGCGATGCGCCAGCACCTCGGTGACCCCGTCCTGGAGGATCCCATCCCCGGAGATCCCATCCTGGGCGAGCAGGCGGCTCCAGAGCACGAGGCTGCCGACGGCCGCGGTGAGGAGGAGGAGCAGGATCGCTGCCTTCGCCCGCCATCCCCGCGGATCCTGCCGGGATCGGCCCTTCCTGGCGCTGCGGGGGGAGCACAGCAGGGCCCGTGAGCCACGGACGGGCCGAGCGGCACCGGCCGATCCTGGGGAGCCCCGCCCGGCCTTGGTTTTGAGCACAAACGCACACAAACACACACATATATTTACAAACACCCGCGATCCCACCCCACTCCCCACCGCAGCTCCCCCGGAGCCGCGGCAGGGCCGGGCCTGGGCACTGCTGCCCCCGGGGCAGCGGGCGGGAGGTGCGGGCCAGGGCCCCCCTGTGCCGGTACCTGCTGTGCCGGCGGACCCCGCGGCCCGTCCCTGTTCCCGTCGCCGGTCCCGGCCCGGTCCCGGCGCTCTCGGGGCCGCGGGGCAGCGCCCGGCGCTGCGGGGCCATCGCGCCTCCTCCGCGGCGAGCGATGCGCTCGGCGCGCCTCACCCTGCCCTGGCCTGCCTGCGGAGCGCGCTCGGCCGGGCGGGAGGATCAGGCACAGGGCCGGGAGCGGCGGAGGGGCAGCAGCGGGACAGCGGGAAACCGGGACAACGGGACACGGGGACAGCGGGACGCGGGCTGGCAGCGCCGGGACAGCGGGGCCGGGGCGGTGGGACGCGGGCCGGCGGTGCGTGCTGGGGCACGGCGGCGGCAGCCTAAAGCAATCGAGGCCGGAGCATGCGGCGGCGCCTGGTGCACCTGGACCTGAAGGGCGCCGCGCCCCGCGCGCCTTACCTGGAACAGGTGAGGGAGGGACCTGGGGCAGGTGCAGGATTTA
>NW_020884961.1:191379-318789 GCF_003945725.1 Corapipo altera
ACAGGTGAGGGAGGGACCTGGGGCAGGTGCAGGATTTACCAGGCACAGGTGAGGAATATGCCTGGCGCAGGTAAGGGGTGTACCTGGGGCAGGTGGCGGACGTACTTGGCACAGGTGAGGGACGGACCTGGCCCAGGTAAGGACGGGATGGGGACAACAGGACTCATCCCGGCCCGGCCGCTCCCCCGCTGTCCCCTCCCTCCCGCAGGTGCTGCCGCTGTTCCGTGACCTCGGTGCCACCGGGGTGCTGATGGAATATGAGGACACTTTTCCGTATACAGGACCGCTGGAGCCGCTGCGGGCACCGCACGCCTACAGGTACAGCCGTGTACCCACAGGTACTGCCACACAGCCGCAGGCACTGCCAGGTACCCACAGGTACCACCTGCCTGGTACCCCCCGGTGCCCTGGGGCACTGACGTGTCTCTCCGCAGCCCCGCGGAGCTCCGGGCTGTGCTGAGCCGGGCGCGGGCGCAGGGCCTGGACGTGGTGCCGCTGGTGCAGAGCTTCGGGCACATGGAGGTGAGCGGGGCAGGGCTGCCATGGGGGAGCAGGGGGTGGTGCTGAGCTGGCACTGCTTGGGGGGCAAGGAGCACAATGGGATCCTGGGGTGCGTTAGGGAGCATTGCCAGCAGGTCAGGGAGTGATCCTGCCCCCTCTGCTCAGCCCTGGGAGGCACATCGGCAGTGCTGTGTGCAGTGCTGGGATCCTCGGGATAAGAGAGACACGGGGCAGCTGGAGCAGGTCCAGGGGAGGCTGCAGAGATGCTGAAGGGATGGAGCATGTCTGTGACAAGGGAAGGCTGAGGGAGCTGGGGCTGTTCAGCCTCCAGAGGAGACACTGAGAGGGGACCTCCCCAGTGTGTGTCAGGGGCTGCAGGGAGGGGGCAGAGGATGGACCAGGCTCTGCTTGGGGGGCCCAGCAATGGGACAAGAGGAACGGGCAGGAAACAATGCCCAGGAAGCTCCACCTGAACATGGGGAAGAACTTCTTCCCTGTGCAGTGACCCAGCACTGAACAGATTGACCAGAGAGGGTGTGGAGTCTCCCTCACTGGAGATATTCAAAAACCATCTGGACACAATCCAGTGCCATGTGCTCTGAGATGACCCTGCTTGAGCAGGGAGGTGGGACCAGATGACCCACTGAACCATGATGTGATTCTGTTTTGGGAAATCTCTGATGTAAATCCCGATGTTCCCGTTGTCCAGCTGTGCCAGCTGCAGGATTTGGCATCAGGGTCACACTGCACCATTTCCTTCACCCAAAGACTCCTCAGCACCATTGGGTCACAGCCGTGTCCCCCCAGCCTGTCCCTGGTGTTCATTCACAGCCACACCCAGTTTTAGCAGGACCTGCTCTCAGAGCCCTGGTGACAGGGGACACTGCTGTCCCCTCGTTCTCTGGCTGCTCCCCAGGCTCTCCTTTCCCTTGCAGTTTGTGCTGAAGCACAGGGAGTTCGCTCATCTGCGGGAGGTGCCGGCGCTGCCCAACGCCCTGAACCCGCACAAGGAGGAGTCTCTGGCGCTGGTCAAGGCCATGATTGACCAGGTCATGGCCCTGCACGAGGGCCTGGAATGGTTCCACATCGGATGTGATGAGGTGGGACTTCTCTTGAGCCTGGAATGTTTTTCCTTTGAGGATGGTAAGGGCTGAGACTCTGTATGGGCCATTCATGATCTTCGTGATTCCCTTCAAACTCAGAATATTCTGTGATTCTGTGACTCTGCATTTCAGTTTGAGTGGGATTTTGGGGACAGAAAACACAACTCAAGCCAGTGTAGAAAAGTCTTTTTGACACTAAATAATTTCAGGAGCATGGGATGTCATTTCTGTTGGTCTGAGTGTAATATCAAAGTATTGAAAGCAGCTTCTTAAATCTAACTCAGCATGAGTATTTAAAGTGAGATTAAAGTGAGATTATCCATTGGAGCTGTTCATTGCAAATGATATGAGTTTTATGTAAGATGTCTCATTGTTCTGGCCAAGTTACTCAAAATAAGCCTTTTTGTGGTGGGAAATGTTTTTTTGGTTTTTTTTGTCTTGGGAGTTTTTATAAAGCAAAATGCTATTTATGTAGAATAAATGTGTTGTGGGTAAAACCTCCTCTAAACCAACAAAGAGTTTAAATGCATATCCAGCTTAACAGGCCTGAATCCACTCTCTGCATGGACCAAGTATGGGGGGCTGCACTTGGACATGCCCCCAAGTTGCTTTTAGACTCATACAGATGATCTCCTTCCCTGAGACAGGAACCTCATTTTATGTAACTCAGGACCTGATGTATTGCCAGATTTGAAGGTAATAAATGTGGTGAGAGCTACTCCCAAGAACAAACCTTCTAAGGGCAAATACAGCATTTAAATATTTTAGTTTCTATAGGAAAATTCCCTTATGTGATGCATGTAGTCATGGCCACAGTCTCCTGAAGACTGATAGAAATGCTTGCAGTGTCTTCAGCACTGAGAGGTGCTTCTGAGTATGTCCCCTCAGGGTGTCCCATCTGGGCAAAAGGTTTGGAATATTGTATGACTTAATGATACTGTGTCAAACTCATTTTCTTTTTCTGTATAAGCAGTCAGGATTCTTTGCCTGATGTTTCAGGTCTACTACCTCGGTGAAGGAGAGGAGTCAAAGCAGTGGCTGCAGCAGCCAGACAACACCCCAGAGAAGCTGTGCTTGGCCCACATAAAGGCAGTTGCCAGTTGTGTGGCCTCATCTTACCCCAGGGTGACTCCCATCGTGTGGGACGACATGCTCAGGGGGATGAGTGAGGAAACACTGGCAGGTGTGTGACCAGGGATGGGCTGAGGCATGTTTTGTGTCATACAAAAAGGTTTATACAACTAGTTAAAACAGATTTGCTGGCACTGAAAATAATGAAAACAAGAAGAGTTGATACATATACATACATATATATATATATATATATATATGTTTGACCAGAGAATAGAAACACTCAGTCCTTGGCTGTCACAGACTTTCTGTGTGACTGTGGGCAAGACTGAACACATACACTTAAACAAAATGCTCATCCTGCAGTGGTTGCCATCAATTCTACTTTCTCAACACATTCAAATAAAACAGCCTGTGGTCCAAGTCCAAATCTCTGTGCCTCTCACCACCTGCTAATGTTTGTTGTTACTCTGTGCAGCACCTGGTCCCAGTGGTGCAAACACACAGAGAAGCTGCAGCCCTGTGAACACCTCTGTGATCATGGTGCACACCATGAGGACTCGGACACTGAATTGTGGGGTAGCTCCAAGACCTTGACATCATGAGTTTGTTTGTTGAAAAATATGAAACCACTGCTAAAATTTGAGTAGTCTGAGCATAGCTGGAGTTCCAGCATTTTCAGAGCTACCTTACACGTGCTACTGCACCAATAATCTGTACTTAGTTCTCACTTTTACCTGGCTGTTTTCCATTACTTAGGAGAGCTCTGTTCCTTCCAGACTCCGGGGTCCCACAGCTGGTGCAGCCCATGATCTGGGACTATGCAGCCGACCTGGACGTGGAAGGCAAAGGTTTGTGCTTCTCTGCTGACCTGTGTAGAAGCAAAGAGCTGTTTAAGCAAAATAGCCAAAGCAAGATTGTGTCATTAAAACATCCCTTAGTTGGACACCAAGCAATTCTATTTTTGTTAAATTGCTTTTTGTTGCTTTAATAACATAAACACAGCTCGTTTGATTTCACATAAGAGTTGCTATTACTAATTTTCTTTTACTATTTTCTCCTATGAAGGACTTGCATTGTCTGCTGCTTAATTCTTTTCAACACTGATAGGGCATTGAGAGGTTTTTCACAAGCACTGTTACATCAACCCTCCTCACACTGAAACCAGTGGGAGCCAATAGCCCTGTATTGAGCAGCTCTGCAAAAGAAGCTTCAAGGCTTCAGACATCTACAGAATTCAAAGGGAAACTCCTAAAGGCTCCAGTCAGGCATTTAACATGCATGAAAATATTTCTTTGTTGGAAAAAGAATAAGCTGACAGATGTTGTGCAGGCTTGTTACATGCCCAGGGTTCTTCTGTAACAATCCAAGGGAATGGAATACAGTTAAGTGGGCACATGAAAACAGGAGGGCAGCCACCAAAAAGGCTCCTCAGAGAAGGTGTCAAATGTCCCATCCTTGGGACCTCAGCAACCTGTTGGAACTGGACCTTGGTTCCTCTTCAGCATTTCAGCCAGGGCTGAAAATGGAGAAGACTCTTGCTGTGAGTGTCCCTGTGTGTCTCATTGCAGTGCAGCTCATAGAGAAGTATCGGAGATGTGGCTTCTCCAAGGTGTGGTTTGCAAGTGCCTTTAAAGGAGCCACAGGAGTGAATCAGTCCCTCACACTTATTGGGCACCACCTGAAGAACCACCTGGAGTGGCTGGAAGTGGCCAGCAGGACCCCCCCTGATGTCCTTGAAGGTATCGCCCTGACCGGCTGGCAGAGGTGAGGAACAGCCTTTGAAATGGTTCCAGGAAGACAAACTTCCACCCCAAAACTCCCTAAGAGGTACAAGGAGGCTGGGGAGTTGGAAGGGAGCTTTGCAACCCTGCAATCCTTCCTGTCAGTCACTGCTGAGCCTCAGAGTTCCACTCAGGTGGTACAGCACTAACCAGCAGGAGCAATTGTTTTGGAGACACCACCACCAGCAGATTGGGTTTGAAAGCTTGAATGTACTTTGTGCCACCTAAACTGCTTCTAGAGAACATAGTTCATGCGTGGTGGATGTATCTGAATGTCTGATCTGAACTCAAACAGAATGAAGTTGCATAAGAGAGAAGAACTTGTTGATGTAAAGAGGGACTAAAAGGTTTTTATGCAAGTCAGGAGGTCTAAGGGAATACCAGAGAGCTGAATTCTAATTTCTCTCTCTGATTTGCCTTGAGAAAGTAAGTTGATTTTTATCTGTTCTTATTAGTAAGACAAAAATACTTTGTGTTTCAGGGATAGAAGGTCCCTTCTCTGAGACAGAAACTGATGTTTCTAAAGCTCTTCAATTTTAATAATTGAAATATTAAAACTTCCCATTTATTTAGTATGTTCTGCCAGTAAAGTGTCTAATTAATGGATTTTTTTTTACCTAGATATGATCACTTCTCTGTTTTGTGTGAGCTTCTCCCAGTGGCAATTCCATCCCTGGCTGTGTGTCTGCAGGCACTAAAGAATGGTACAATGACAACTTTATTCTCTCTCAGCTAATGCCTTGCACAAGAGGGAACTGCCCTTGCCCTAAGGTTGGCACAGGCTTATTATATTTTGAGGTGGTTTGACTATCTGCTCATGGTCTGAATTATGAACAGTAAATTACAGTTTGCTGTATGGCAGCAGAGAAGCCTCTTGGCCTAAGTATTTAAAAATAGCCATTGGATACTCATCATTTATTATGTTCTAACCCACAGATGATGAAAAACTTCATGTTTGCACTAAAAAAATAAATTAAAGAAGCTGAATTGCTTTTTAAACTGATTTGAAACAATACTGACATATAAATTAGATTCATTTAATTTAGATTTAGATCTTGCTTAAGTATAAAAGTTGCATTGACTAATCTATTTTCTTAAAATGGATGTAGGAAGGACACTGCCTGGTAAAATACTTCCTGTAGCTCTGGTTTCTTTACAGGCAGTTGTCAACAGAAAGGGGTTTTTTTTGTCTTGCTGCATTTCTTATTTTCAAAATAAAGCCCCACAGCTTACTGATTTTTAACTCAGGCACTACAAATATTCAGCATCCTGAATGGGAGGCTCAGAGCTGGGAAGTGCTTTACCAGAAAACTGTGTGAAAGACCTTGTGCTCCACTTCCCACCCACAAGTGTTTTTTCCTTCTTCTATTCTCATTTTACCTTTTAAAAAATCTCCATCCAAGCAGAACTGCTGAGCCAGTGCAGAGTGCTCCAGAAAAACCCTCTTGTATGAATATTTTGGTTCCTTAGGCTCCTTTTGCTTATTTTCCACTGTCTTCTGCCAGGTGGCTACTCTGAAAAGGTTAAAGAAAATGTGGAAAAGCTCCTGGGAATGTCTAACCTGGAAATTGATACTTACATGAGGTAAAATTCCAGCTGGAGAATTTGGGTGCTTCTCGTTGTGTGGTAAGTTCAGAAACTAATGGATCCTCTTTGTCCAGCACAAGTCTGGGCACCTTTCCTGGGAGCAACATCCTCACCCTTGTGACACAAGTGAGTTTCTACCTCAAGTCATCAGTGGATGAACTTCTTGAAAGGAACAGGTAATGAGGTTTATGTTGACTCCCTGCCTGGCTGCCCCAGTGTTGGAGCTGTATCACCTCCAAGTGGGGCACAATTCCAGCAAAGTGATTTAAACATCAAGCTCTGCATTTCAGGCATCATTGGCACCTCAGCAGAACATAATATTTAGCTGAAAATCTAAAATATTTCAGCAGAATTCCTAAATACTATGTGCTGCCTTATTTCAAGCATCTGGTTCTGTCCTGAGTTACATTTTACTGCTATTTAAAATGAAATTTTTGAATGGTGCAGTTACAAAAAAAGGAGCTTGAAATGAAACTTAAACTGCAGCAGATGATTGGTTTTTATCATCTGCCAAGAACAGTCTTTTACAAGCTAGTTCCAAAGATATACAGACTTAAATAAACTTACTCCTTAAGCATTATCTCTGTGCAGAAGTTCAGCTAAAGTCTTACCCACCTCCCTGTCACCCCACAAACACAGATGTCACTGCTCTTTCAAACTCTGCTCCTATTAACATCCATTTTCAGGTATGTCACAGGCTGGTTCAGCCCCTACCACAGGAAAAGGAAGATTATTCATCCTATAATAATGCACCTCTTCCAGCCAGATGCAGTCAGGTAACACCTCTTGTTTTGCATCACATGGGAAATAGTCTGTCATATTTTGGGCACTCAATTACAAGTTTTGAGTCCTTGCCTCTTTCTGTAATTATCTCAGAAGCATCAGTGGGAATCAAACAATATCAAGTATTCATAATATGGTTTTAAACAGAAAATGTTGGGGTTGGATTTAGATGATCAAAGTTCCCTTCCCACTCAAACCATTCTATGATTCTAATTTTATGTTCGCCTGCCTTCTGATGAATAAGTTCTTTGAATACAAGTACAAAACTGGTCTCCAAAAACCTCTCCCTTGTCTACTCCTGTGCACCTCACTGCACTGGTTGGCCTTGGTGTAGGATTTCACCATGGACCAGCTTCCAGACAGGGACAGGAATAAATCCAGACCCTTTTCCCAGCTCCCTGTCACCATGTGCTGTTCAGAACTTGTCCTACACATTTTGCCAATTCATGCTGATTTTTTTTTTTGCTGTGATAAGGTGAATATCCAACTGCATCTACTCTTTCTGATAAAACCCAGAATTAAATTCCCAACAAGTCTCACAGCAGGTTTCAGTTACACTTAAAATGTGTATAGTGGTTTTTTGAGCTCACATCTCAGTACTTTAAAAGTCACTGCATGAGAAAAGTGCCAGGATTATTGGTACTTAAACAGAAACAGCATCAACCTTTTGCCATCTGAACAAAATCAAGTCCTTTGGGCTCTTGTAATAGATGCTTCTTTTCCTGTAAAGTCATTTTAAGGACAGCACTCCCTTCCTAAGGCCAGTAAGCCAACCCTCCCCTGAGGCAGAGCTCGCCTGCAAATGTCATTGTTCCTTCCCTCTCATTTCTGCTCAGTCTCCTCTCCAAGTGGAATGCTGTGGTGCAAGACCTCCAAAGAGCCATGGAGCAAGTTTTCCACCAGTGTGCTATAGAGGAGTGGATGGAGGAGAACGTCCACCCCAGCCTACAGAAGCTGCAGCAAGTGGTGGATGATTTAGATGAAGCAATAAAAGCACAAAATTAGGGGCACTTCAATTAGTCTGTCTCATTCCATGGGAAAACAAGGCTAGTGGAAATCAGCAACGAGTCATGGAGCTGGAGTTTGTCATCTGGAGAGCTGAACTGTGATTAAACAACAGTGACCCGAGGGCAAGAAGGAATTTACTGGTGTAATAGACTTCAAGTCTGGTTTAACCTTCCTGTCTTAACACACACTGAGCCTTAATTCACCTGCCCTGTAAGTCAGGTTTGCTGCCCTTGCATAACAGAATGCAGGAGAGAGTCACAACTCTGGAGAAAAACCCAGTTTCTTCCACATTCAGTATTTTTAGCAATAGACTTTCTTACTTAACAATCCCTGGAAAAGTTCTACAAGTTCTACTCCAGTCAGTTCTCAACATTTCCACCCTTTGCAATTTTCATAAAAAGAAATATTTAGGATACTTACACCATGCTTTAGGTCCTTTGTTCTGTCCTGCCACTCCTGTGTGTCAGCTGTGTTGTGTCCTGCCATTCCATCACTAGTCCTTCCACAGCAGGGAGCAGTTCCAGATTTTGGGTTGGATTTTTTCAGTCTTTGAAACACATAAAAGCATGGGGCTTAAATCCTGCTTTGATTAGCCTGAGGTCAGGGATTAACATGAGCCTTTTGCAGAGGTCTGAGCAAGGCCCTGTCAGGTGCTGACAGGTCACAGCAGAGGCACAAAGGGACAGGTGCCATCCCAGGCCAGAGCCAGAGGGAGCTCCAGGAATGGTGACCCTTGGACTTGGAGGGCAAACTGCCAAACAAACACTGGGCTGCTGCACTGGCTGCCAAAGCATCATTTAACCTCAGCTTAGTCCCACAGAAAAGCACCATCCCACTCTCCAAGGTACCTGTTGAGCTCTGCAAAACCTGAAACTGCAGCTTTGTCCCAGTTTGAGGCATGACTTAAAGTTACTGAATATGAGGGAAAAATGCTGGTTTATTCTGCTTTAATTTCAAACTCTTCATATTGTGTGCCAATATATTTTGTGGATGTAACTGGAGCAATAAGATAAACACCACAGTGGAAATCATTCAAAAGTCTGGTAGTTAAATACATCACCATGAATATTCAAAATATTTACTTGTGCTTCACTTATTCCTTTAATTATTTTTTTTTTTGGGAAGCACAGGTATTGAAATTTTCTTGGAACAATCTCTAGATTCAGAAAGTACAAGTACAGCATAAAACAAACTTTAACTTTCTCAATGAGAGCCTCAGTGATTAGGTCCACATGCAGATTTTTATCTAAAAATAAGCACTTGCTATGCAGACCTTAACTAGGAAAGTTACATGCCTTGAACTAAACAAGATCTTAACTTATTTTCCTTGAATAAATCCTTTGATACTCAAACTGTTTGTGGAAATGTGCTTCTTTTTTGTGTGTGTGGCATGTTGGTTTGGTTTAAAGGAGGGAAGATGGAAATATATTCACCAGTGGAGAGCTGGATCCCCATTAACTCCTCCAGCAGGTCCGTGTCAAGTAGTAATTTAGACAGCCATTAATATTTTAATAATTTTAATTAAAAACAATACAAAATACTACAGTGATGCAAAACAAGTTATCAAAGTTGATTTTATCAATGGACTTTTTTTTAAAAAAAGACAGTATAACAAGGCCTTGCTGCAATTCTACTTGCAATTTTACAGTAAAAAAAAAAAGGCAATTTCTAAAGAGTTTCAAGAAGGATTTTTGCCTCAGCAATCTATGACAGTGTCATGACTAGCACTCTTTATTTACTATTAAGCCAGCTGTGTTTTTGGTATCTGTAACTTCATAAATACAGCCCAGGAGTCAGATATCAACCAGACAATTTAAATATTTTGATTTTCTTGCACAATTGATGCTACTTCACTGTGAAATATCCCAATATTGGATTATACCTTACCTAAAGCAGTGTTCTCCCTCTGTACAGCATGCACTCCATGCACTCTGGCTTTTGTCACTACAGCACAGTTGTGGTAAAGGACATGACAGAAAGGGTTGGTTTTATGGGGCAGGGTGTTAAGTCTAACCTAAGCTCTGGTTTTAAATAATTTCTAAGTCTTATAAAGTACAGCTGTCCAGGCACAAGTCAGTAGATGGCCTGATAAGCAAAAAAGACAACTACATCTCCTGTAATACTGTCCCAGGAGTACCTAATTTCCTAACAAAACTAGTCTTTCACATCATTCTTTGAGTCCAAGCCACTTCACACCAGGCACACCTAAGGCTGCATTTACTGGGCCTTTCAAACTGCTGGGCCCAGGAGGAGTGAGGAAAACCATCCAAAAAAGCCTTTGGCAAAATGGTAAGAAGTGGCAAAAGAGGATGAGAGAGGACTAGTCCAAAGAGGGAAGAACAGCACCTGTCCTGAGTTAGCACCTGCTGTCCTCAATAGTTCAAGCTGCACCACATCACTGAGGAGTGCACAGACACTGCCAGAACCAAATCCATGTTTAAGGCCATTTGCAAGTTAAATTTACACACACACAGTTACTGCAAAACATGATAACATGGTGATGTCTTCCAGCTACAAAAGATAAAGTTTTTGAGGACAGGAAGCAAACGTGGACCAAGAGAAACAAGAAGCTCCCAAGTGTATCAGACAGCAGTGCCCAAATACACCAGGCAGAACCCACAGTAAGAGACAATTCCCTCAGTGCTTCCCTTTAGCTCAGACTATGGAATTCAGGTTCCTGTTGGAGCTGTTCTTGTTTGTACAGTGGCAGAGTTGCCCAATGCCAAATGGAAATGACACCCCTCTCAGACACACATGGCAGCTCCAGTGCATGGCAGCTCCATCCCTCTCCTGCCACCACTGCAGGACACTGAGGGGGACACCACACAGCACCTTCAAAGAGGTGATCACTGGACATCAGCCCAAAAGGCAACTTACTCCTCAGGATGTACTTTAAGCCATGTTGTACCTTATTACAGGTCATTCCCCTTTCTGAGGATTCTCAGTTTTCCTTACCTTGTTTCAGTGTTTGTGAGTCATTGCATAGTCCATAAGGACATCCATGACTGACACCAGGATTGCACAGGAAGCTGGATGCACAAGAGCTCAGCAGAAGCAGGACACAGGGTGCAGTGCAGGGTCACACCAGCACACGTACCTCTCAAAAGCTGATTTCAACTGGAAAACTACAGCATGGTTTACATCTTCCATGGAATGTCAGCTCTCATGGGAATACAAAAGAAACCCAGTATAGCTATGACTGAATGCAGGTAGTTTTTCCTGGTTTATCCATGGGCTCAGAATGTAAGTGCAGTGCACACCACGAGTGGCCTCTGCATGTCCCTGACTCAGAGCAGCAGTTACCACAGGCTGTGCCTCCACTGTACCATTAAATACTCTAGGTTATTTCAGTATTTCTTACTGGAAGTCCTGAGAACACTCATCATTCTCACTTTACACTGTCAGGAAAAAAAGAGTTCTCCAAATCCCCAATGTCATTCTCCTCTCTCTAAAACAAGCACCACTTGGGGAATAGATTACAATGGATTTAAATGAGGAACTCTCCAAGGTGTTACACCCTGCAACATTTAAACAGGTTTGATAACTATGCTCAACCTACAGCTGTGCTTCAGAATAAAGGCCAAATTCAGCTAATTGCCTAATTTTCCCACATTCACACACAGCCCCTTCCCAGTTGCAGTGATGGGGGTAGGGACTGAAAACCACGTGATTATGCCACTGACTCAGAGGACTTGACAAACATGTACTGGCAGAGTTCTGCCTTGGTACCTGATGTGATTACAAGGGTCTTTTCCTATTTAAAGGAAACATCTCCCTGCTGCAGGGAGGTTACCTTCACCCTGCCAGCACTGAGCCTTTGCCTCACAGCCACATCCCAGGGCTGAGCAGCTGGAAGGCAAATCCTGGTACAAGCTGGGTTTGGTCAGAGCAGCAGGTGCTCAGCTCCAGGTCTGTGGAACACACAACAGGACAGGGCTTCTGCTGAAAGCTTTTCAGAGCCTTGTCTCTGTAGAGGTAGAGCAACTTGAAACACAAACACAGGCTCTTAAGTCCTAAAGGAACTGCTGCCAGAAGACATTTGCTGCTGGCCAACCAAAAGCAGACAACAGTAACCTTGTACCCTGTTCACATTTCCTAGAAGTAACTGTGTAAGTATTTTCTAATTCAGGTCTTAAGACCATAAGATTCCTAAATAAAACCTAGGGAACTTCAGTACAAGCATGGTGAAGGACCTTTCAGCTCTTTACAATTTTGTTCTTGTACTGACATATTGATGTAGACACGATGGAGTTTTACTTCTAGACAGAATATGTTGAATTAGAGAGGTAGCTTTTACTTCAAAAAATACCTTGAAAAGTTAATATTTAAACTATTTGTGAAATCGTTGGTCAGAACAGAGGACACCACACACCTGGAGTAAAACATGGTACAAGTCAAACATGGAATCTACCCCAGCTATCTTAAAAAAATTATTATTTAGCACTTCGGTATTTCAAGTGAGGAAATACTGAACAACTCTAGGCTACCATGTTGTTTGACATCAGACTTTTCCCTACCCAAAGTAACAGATGTCCTTCCTTCCTTTCTAAACACACAGTTAAAATAGTAAACATTGAGGTCTAGGAAAAAGTTATTCTGTCCTGGGGCAGTCTGTGCCCAGCAGTGAAGCAGAACAGGGTTAATCTAGAACATCCCAAAGACACTGAATCATCAGCATGATCATTCTTCCCTTTGCTATTCATGGCTCCTCAGCCAGGCCAAGGGAAGTTAAAACCATGTCACAGGTTAAACAACCTGGTGTTCTGAATTCCAAGACAGGTACTCAGACTTAAATTTCCATGGGTATCTAATGGCAAGTCAGTAGTAGAGAATATAAAAGTGCCACTACTCTGCATCACCTAATTGCATATATTAAGCTGCTTAAAACGGATTTAGCAATATATTCAGTCATAACATTTCAAGACAAACCTCAAAATGTTGTGTCAGGAGTTACAAATTCAACTCTTCTACACCTCATATACTGTACCTGCAGCAGATGTTTGCAGTGAGAGGCTGTTTACATCTGCATCTCCACTTCACTAATGGGAAAGCAATTCTTTCATACCAATCCATCAATAAATAATTATTCCTAGACAAGTTTGGTGAGCTGACAAAGTTCAAAAGCCAGCAGTGTCCACATGCAGGAATTAAGGCAGAAGAGCAAATGAAATAGAATTTGCTTTGGACTCAACAACAGCAATTCTTGGAACGTGGGTCTCGAAGCAGTTTAGCACTAAATGAGGTGCATTAAGACAGATTCCTCTCATTGTAAATTGTAGAGAAATGCCCAGACCAAGGTTGTGAGGGATTTCTTTTTCTGAAGACCAACTGGAGTGTTTTCCAAATGTGTGAGAGCCTCTGCTTGCTTCAGCTCATGATGACTATTAGTATTTATCCTGTGGTTCATCTGCATCACTCGCCTCTGTTTCGCTGCTCTGAGAGAAATCTTGGGGGCTTTCTACTCTGTGCAGCTCCAGAAAACTAGTAATGAGTTTGGCAACTGCTTCCACATCACTGTGGAAAAGAAGAAACAATGGAAGAGTTAGTGGAACTGTGGTGCTGACAAGAACAAGCACATTAAATCTTGGGAATAACTGCTTGGAGGGACTACTCTGTATGACATATAGATCAGGACTGACAGCATCCCACACCAAGCCATTAGTTCCACATCAGAACAAATCAATCCTTTCCCCAGTTCCTGCTGCAAGGGTCCTCATTATCAATGCTTAAAACAAATCCCCTGTTATCTAATACACTGAATGTTTGCAAAACAGAATTAATCCCCTGTGCCATTGCACAGCTGAGGACGGTAACTCCAGCAGACATGCAGCACTAAAGGGATCTTAGATATCTAAATATGATCCTGATAGATGGTGTTAGCCAAACATCTACAACTGAAAACCTTTAAGGTTTAAAAGGTTTCCAAACTGAGTAACACGAGGTCATACCAGCGAGTCTGAAAACTGAGCTTAGTCTCAATAATCAGCACTTATTGACCCATGTGATTGGTATTTCCCACCTTACTCATTCTAATTTAACAAGTCCCCACTGCACCTTCTGCAGCCCAGCACTGCACTCTGGGTCAGGGGGTGTGAGAATCCAGTGACAAAGCGCAGCACCACCAGGTGACCCTTCCCAAAGTACCGCACGGTCTCCTCCTCCACGTTCACGTCCCGGATCTCGCTCAGCAGAGCCACCACTGCAAACACACGTGGAGAACAGGGCAGTCTGTCAGCATTGATGGAAACCCTCAGCACTGAGGGACCTGGGGGACAGGGGCTCTGCTCCTGGGCACCGCTGCTGTGACCCCACCCACCCGGGGCAGTCCTGCATCAGCAAACAGCTGCTGAGCCCTTCAGGCAAAATAAACAGAACAGGGTGTGAGTGCAGCACATCTCAGCTGGTACAGCCCTGAGGAACAACATCTACAGCCCACCAGGGACTGGGGACCAGGCATTTGTTAGCTGGGTTTCCCACTTTAATGACAGTTGTAACTATTTTTCTGTACAGAGCAGGTAAACAGGTATGGAGTGTACTGAGACTGAACAAATACTGAAATATTTAACTGCTCAGAGCACCTGCATCCCCATGTTCATGGAACCCAAGAGAAAGATTTATATTACCAAATATTACAAAATAACCTCTCAGCTCCCCAGTGTATATACACACACACTAAAGAGAAGTTCAGAAACATTAAACATCCTTCTCTCCACATCTCTTCCACCTCCAAAATGAATGGGTTAAAAACCAGTTCAGCTTAAGGACATTCCAAATGTTGCCAGTTTTCTAAGCACATTGAGAGTTGCTTTGAATAAAAGCTCTGACATGGAAGAGGATCCTACTTTAGTTTGCAACAGAACTCCTGATACACTGCAGGTTCTGTTAATCCAACAGGAAGCCCAAAAGACATCAGGTACTACATTAAACTGAGCCCACTGAACACGCTGCTTTAATTGTACATTATAAACCTGCAGGATGCAACATTTCTGCTTGCACAGATCTAAATGTTTGCCTGCTACCAAAAGCAGATTAAATTACAGAATCTCAAGTCCTGGATGCAAAATTTCAGTTATTTCACCAGTCCCACCTGCCAAGCAGGGGAGCCAAGGGAAAGGTCGACCTGCACATCACATCCCAAAGGAATGGCTAAGATTTCTCTGGAAAACAATGTGCAAGCCCAGCTACCTTGGATTAAATAATTAACAAGATGCATTCAGCACATGCAAAAAGCATTTGGGCCCTGAGAGGCAGATTGTTACATCTGCTGCTTGGGAACAAAGTAGATCTGGCAAGAGATGCAACTTAATTTGAGTACAGAACTCCTGAGAACCCATTAAATGGGCACACATCCATTTCTTCTGCTGCTCACATCTTCTACCAGCTGCTGCTTTCTCACCTTGTTCATGGCCTCCTTTGGACAAGGTCAGTATTTTTTTGTACAGATTGAATGTTTTTAGGCAGACTGTTCCCTTGTTCTTATCAAATACAGCTTCCTGTAGAATCAAAAAAGAAAATCAAAATTTTCTTAAACACACCATCAATAGCTATGCTTCAAAGTAAAATAAAAATAGTTCTGTGGGAAAATAACTTGGTAACACAGAAAAATACATTGCTAGTTTAGAGACATTCCTTTATTATTAGACTGAAAATCACAATCTTGCTTTTGGTTTTAACAGACTTTACCACATCTCCTGTGTTACTTCTAGGAGGGAGTTAAAACTGGGTTCTTTGCCCCTCTTGCCACATTCCTTGTGTCATAAAAACTTTGCCTGGAATCAAATGTGAACACTAACTTGTAACTCCTGTAATTTTCTCTTCTGGTGTCTGCACTTGGCATTCCAGTGCTGTGCTCTCTCCAGGCTTACACCAGATCCCAAATACCCCTGACAGTCCATGAAAAGAGGATGTCTCGTGTGTGAGTTGCACATTCTAATACAACTCAGCTCAGCAGGTGACAATCCTGTATTATGGCTTATTGCTCTCAGTTCTACTCCCAACAAATCAACATCCACAGGATTATAAACCAGCTTACACCATTCCTGTCCCAGAGGAAAACAGTTGAGCATCCTGGAAGGTCAGAGCTCCCCTATTTAATGTTCTGTCATTAGTTGGAAGGGCAAATACAAAATCATGTTGTGGCAGCTGAATGGGAGTCATTCACCCTCTTGTATATAAGACAAGGCCACAAAATATTTTGGTGCAAGTCTCCCCTTAAAAATACCCATGTTTAGCTTCATGTTTTCATGTTTAAATAGCCAAAGAATTATTGCCCTAATTCTAGTTCCAGTATAGCAACCCCAGAGGGTTTTCCCAAAACCAAAGGCATAACTGGTCTGTTTGGACTGAGCAAGTGTGTGGGGCTGCTGGAACCAGCATCTGCCAACTGCTTCTCACTCACACCACCTCATTTCCTGAGTTCAGCATCTTACCTCCCACTGCTCCAGGTTCTGTGCTGCCACAAAGAAGCACCCAGCCATATAGAAGAGCTTCCATGCCAAGCTGTCTGAACAATGCAAAAAATACACAAATTTAGCTTTTTTTCCCCCTTCTTTGTTATTCAGACAGTTCTAAAAGCAGCATGCTCCCTTTAAAGGCAATAAAAGGAAAAAAAGGGTTCTCAGATGGAACATTTTTGCCTTTAGTTGTACTACAAGCTGTTTTACAGCTCTCAGGATGAAAATAGAGAAATTCTTCACATTTTTTCAGAGACTTCATTCACACTGGGCTTCAAACCACATAGAATTATAAGCATATGTTATTACTGACAAGGTTGTAACATTGCATCTTTCTCTTCTCTAAAAGCAAAGGCATCTTAAAAGGCATCCACAAAACTGCCAACCCGCTGTCAACCCCCAAATATTTGTGCTGCAGAGGACAAGGGTAAGGGACAATGAAAATTCACGGAAGCAAACATGTTTCTGCATAAAAGGAAGCAGTTGGCCCTCCTGACAAACAAACATTTGCATTTTACGTCCTGGAAATGTTTACATACAGCAGCCTGAGCAATTTGCTTACTCAGGTTTTTAGAGTAGAACTGTGCTCAGGATTGTTTCACAAAACTTTGTTGCAATGTCTTAAAATAAACAAGGCTGGTTTAGCTGGTGGCTTAAGCAGCTTTCACTGTATTTTGCTCTTTCATTAACAATACATGGATTACATTGGCAGCATATTCCTACACACCATTAAGTTTTAAAATTGGATGTTAACAGGATGCAGCAGGAGAATGACAGGGCAGCTTCCAGGATAAATCCCAGAGATGGAAGGAGAGCTGGCATTTGGTGCAGTCTGCTCTACTGCAGAGGGGGAAGCAGCAGGAGCTGTCTGATCTCTGAAGGTGTCTGAGTAATCTCTGCCAGTGATGATCTGACAGTTTCCAGAGAAACAGAGCACTTCAGTCAAAGGCAAAGGAATCATTTCATTATGGGGGCAAATAATCACTCTGTGTCTTCCCAGGAGAGCTGTGAGGACCAGCTAATCACATTTACAAATCACACACAGGACTAAATAGCATTATTAAAAATACTCTTGCAAATGGAAAGGGAGGCTGAGTAAGAAATAGAGCATTAAAGCAAAGTAAGTCATACAGGCAACAATTATTATTGGGTTTAATATTCGTGTCACAAAGTGGAACAGGTACCTCCACTGCCTGTGTAAGGCCTGACAGAAGCTGCACTGACAGAAGCTGCACAGGAGTCATCAGCATGAAAAACAGATTAACAGGAAAGAAACAATCCTCAAAAAAAAATGATAGGCCATTACCTGCACTGTAATAAGCAGCAGCCAGACCTATGGAGGCTATGCCTAGGAGGAAAGAGGGGAGAATTAGAACAACAAAAAAATCTAAAATTCCCTGATGAAAAACATCACTTTTCAAAAAAAGGACA
The DNA here is from genome assembly GCF_003945725.1 of Corapipo altera. Lineage (NCBI taxonomy): Eukaryota > Metazoa > Chordata > Aves > Passeriformes > Pipridae > Corapipo > Corapipo altera. The sequence goes on from NW_020884961.1 coordinate 209,101, forward strand.
AATGTGATTGCAACATGAATCACTGTGTGAAAGTCAGTTATTTTTTTTCTCCAAACCCAGAATAAAAAATCTTGCATTCTGCAAAGGCACTAAAAGCGCATGGGCCGAGGTCAGAAATAAAAATGCTGTGACACAACTGGGAACAGAACCTCAGAGGGACTCAGTGTAACCATTACACCACACTTCCTCTCAGCACAGCACAACTTGGAGCCTGCTGACACAAACACTGCAACCGTTATTTGTCCCTTTAAGTGCCCCGTGGAGCCAAAAGAAAACTTCTGCAATGAAGTTGTGTCAGAAGCTGCCAGCTCCTTTCTCCCAGGGAGGGGGAAGCAGCTGAAGAGTCCCTCGTGCCCCAGAGGCTGCAACTGCAAAGATCTTGGCTCAACATCACTGAAAGCAATGACAACCTCGTGGTGTCACTCAGCTGGAAAGCAGGATATGTCACATTTTCCCCACCAGCTCTCTCAGTACAGCCCTAAGTAGTTTATTTTTTCTGTATATTAGTGTTTATAAAGATGCCTTTCAGAACATCCTGTATGACTTCCCATTTCATACACAGCAGTGTTAAGAGTTCACCACCAACCACACACGAGATCCAACCCCAGCACGGCCACACTGCAGTTTTCCATTTCTGAAAACATATGTTTTTCAACCTAAGGATGCAGCCCCTTCAGAAGCTTCCCATTTATATGCCTATATGGCATCTGATTTTCTGTTCTTGCTCTTTCAGGACTCCCTTGAAATTCTGTTCAGGAGCTCCTGAGGTTCTGCAGATGACAGGCTGAAAAACGAGCAGTGTCACAGTGAAACCACCACGCTGAGGAGGAGACTTCAGACTCGTTTAGTGGCTGTGCTAAAGGAAGAGTTCAAAGCATGATCATTCCTCTTCTTGAAAGAAGAATGCCTGGAAGACAGGCACCTCTTGTTAGGGGCTCTTTCAGGAATTTACTCTATGACCCTCTTCCCTTAAAGCAAGCTCTGAGACAAACAGAGGAACACTGTGGTCTTACCAACACAGAGGGACCAGGACCGGATGCCAGGTGACCTCTTCAGATGAAGGAGGGAACTCGTGCGGTTTTCAACCAACATGTACATCTTCAAAAACTCCCAACAGCCCAGTGTGACTCATGAAACCTCACTGCACAAAACAAACAAACAAACAAACAAAAAAGTAAGAACTTTAAATCATTGAAGACTCCACTCCTCTCCCCTCCTAGCACTTTTTCAGGATTTATCAAGTCCTAATCTAGATTATATAAGATGTCCAGGGTAAGAACACAGTGTTTTTGCACAGGAAGAGCAACGTGGATACTTAAAACAACCACAAAGAAAAACTGTTACTTGGAGAGTTGCATAACATCAACAGGAATCTGAACTCTTGGAGAAGCTTCTCATTTTGAGTGAAAGAGTCTCTTCCTTTCTATCACAACCAGATTCCAGAAGAAAAGTGTGGAAAACAAGAACCAGGAACAACGTTGTTCCTAATTCATGCAGCCCTTAAACAAATAAAACAAGAGCAATGGACAGCATTTTTCCTGTCAGCTGAAAGGGCTGTGTGAAGGACTAGTCTGGGAGCTGGGGCAGCTCAGTGCTGCCTCCTGCACCTCTGACATCGGGTCTCTCAGCCCTGATGACACAGCAGGAAGGGGTTACAGCCACAGCCAGGCAGTGCCAGTGTCCCATAATGCCACAGATGGCATTCCCATCTTCTAATCCAACTGAAGAATACAAGCAGGAGCTTCCAACAACAAGTGTGTTTGTCTTTCCTCAACAAGACCTTGCCTTCAGCCTAGGCAGACACTAATAGCAGAGATTAAAAAGGTGGGTATTAATAAAAACCAGTAAGAGCTGGGCAATCCCATGCAGCATTTTCAGTAAGTTTTTGCTCTTTACAAAATAAAATCAGGGAGTCATTTAGGTTGGAAAAGACCTTTAAGATCATGATGACCAATCATTAAGACAGCACTGCCCAGTCCACCACCAAACCATGTCCCTAAGCACCATGCCCACCAGGGATGGTGACTCCAGCACTTCCCTGGGCAGCCTGTCCCACAGAACCAGTTCCAGGAGGTTGGCACTGAGCTGCCCTTAGCTGCCCAGGATAACATGTTTCCAGAAGAATGCCAGCATTCATCAGGTTTTGAATAACCATGAAAAACATGTAGAGAGCAGGCCCAAGCACATCCAGGTTCTTACAAAAGAAAAGTATGTGATTTTCAGTCCTTTAGTTATCCTGGCTGTCCTTGGATGCAACATGACACTCCTGCAATTCTCTGCTACTTTGGATACAAAGCTCCAGGGGAGCGGGTTTAGCCAAGCCCTTTCAGTTAAACAAAAAGCACCTATGACTTTTGATTTTAATCTCTTAGCAACACATCTAAGAGCATCTGAAACCGAAAGAGCCAAACCCACTTATGCATAAGACACGCTCCATCTCCTCCGGATGTCAAGCATTAAATTTTAATTTTCAAATGACTCCTGTGAGTTGCTCTCAATGTACCGGAAAATATCTCTGCACTTACAGAGCCTTCTCCTGCCTGCAACCTAAAAGATATCTAAAGGTTATCAAATGCACAGAGATCACTGCAGAAATCTGGGTGTATTTCACAAATATGACACCCTACTTATAATTCACACAACTATGAGTTAAATGTGTTAATGCAAACTTTGGTCTCTCCCCCCATATTCACTAAGCGAAGTCATTAACCATTAATCACATTCATTAACCACGCAAATGAGTCTTGGCTTAATGTCGGACACTCAACATCAATGGAATTGTCTCTCAGAGGTTGCTGTTTGCAAGAGAGGGGCCTTGTGGGATAAAAAGCACCAAAGCAGCTTCTTAAATTTACATTTAATAAATAAATCATAAACGTGGCTTTAAGCGAATACAAAAGTTTAACTAGGAAAATTTTACGATTACAGACAAAGAGGTCGTTTTGGGCTGCTGTTTCAATTCAATTTCAAACCCTCAACTTTGCTTGAATTTGTTGGGTTTGCCATTAAACCGATCTCCAGCACCAAAATAAACATTCATATGCTTCCTCCAAGCCCCCGGCTGAGGGCGAGCCAGTAAAAGCCATTGAAAGGAGCATCTTGAAACCTTCACCGCCAATATCCATCAGGTCAGGGCCACACATCAGGCGAATTTTCTTTACAGAGCGCATTTTTTCTTTACCTCCCACTCCTGCACCTGCTCCCCCCACCCACAGCGTGGGGGCGGCACGGGGGACCCTCCCCACACAGGGAGCAGCGCTGCCCAAATCCACCCAACGCGCGGGTTTTATTTCCCCACGCACCCCGAACCGAGGCCCCCTTCCCCCTGCCCTCACCCCCGACCCCGCGGTACCTGCCCGGCTCCGGCCGCGCTCTGAGGGACCCGCAGCCTCCGCGACTCCCGCGCCCTCGCACAGAACCCGCCTCAGGGAGGGCCGGACGCGCCCGCCGCCATTTTGGGTGAGGGCAAAGGACGGGCACGCGAACCGCCTCTCCCGGCAGGGCGAGGGCAGCGCCAAGATGGCGGCGCGCTGCCAGTACTCAACATGGCGCCTGCGCCCGCGGTTGTGGCCGAAGTAAGAGTGTCGATGTTTCCGCGGTTATATTACCTTAGCGGTGCTAAAAACGAGGGGAAAGCTCGTGCGTTGGCGGATGAGAGGAGTGCAGTGCTGTAGGGTGCGGCTGGGTGTGCGGGAGAGCCTTGCTGGGCACAGTTTGATAGACCCGCGCCGAGTGAGGTGGACACGGCGTGAGGCGGTCAGGGAGGGCGAAGAGCCCCTGCGGGCTGTCCTCATGCTCGGGGTGTCCCTGTGGAGGTCGGGGCACCTCTGGGTTCGCAATGGCAGCACTTGGGGCACCACTGTCACAGAGTGTTTGCACTGTGCTGCAGCCATCACAGAATCACAGAATAGTCAGGGTTGGAAGGGATCTCTGGGGATCGCCCAGTCCAACCCCCTGCCCAGACAGGGTCGCCTGGAGCAGGTGACACAGAAGCACGTCCAGGTGGGTTTGGAATGTCTCCAGAGAGGGAGACTCCACGCCCTCCCTGGGCAGCCGTTCCACGCCCTCCCTTTGCCACCCTCCATGGAAAGAGGTTGTCCTTATATTGAGGTGGAACTTCTTGTGTCTTAGTTTATGGCCCTTGCTCCTTGTTCTGTAACTGGCACCACTGAAAAGAGTCTGACACCATCCTCTTGGCAACCCTTGGATATATTTATATGCATTAATGAGATCCTTCTTGGACTTCTCCAGACTTACCAGGCCCAGCTCCCACAGTCTCTCCTCATAGAGATGCTCCAGACCCCTCATCATCTCTGGGGCTTCCCCTGGACCCTCTCCAGTAGCTCCTTGTCTTTCTTGTACTCTTTCTACACCTGGTAATACTTCTTACACCTGGTAATACTTCTTATCTCTGTGTACAGACAGGAGGCTGCAGGAGGGTGAGGTTTGTAGTGATTTCTCAGTGTCACAAAGTTGTCTCAGTGAAGTCCCACAATGGGACCTGGATTCCCATTGAACCAACTTCTTTAAGTTTCCCAGTCTTCAAAATGTAACTCTTGATACTTGTGAAGTGTTTTGCTCCTGCTGTTGCTTTTTTCTACTAGTAAATTGTATCTGTTGCCAATATGTTGGTTTATTCCAAGTTTAGTAATACTTGGTATTTTTAAGCCTTAGCTTTCAGCTTTGATAGCTATGATGGTTATAATAATTGAATGCAAGGTGGTTTTGTATAGCTTTTATAATTGTAAACAGAATCCTCAAAAAATTCATGTCATTGTTCAAAAACTCAGGGGGATTTGCAAAGCAGAAATATCAGTGATAATCTTACAGTTCAACACTGATGTCATTACTTCAGTGAATTGTGTATCAGCTAAAGTGTTGGGTTTGAAAATCTGTTGTTTGGAGAGGAAAGTTTCTGGTTCGTTTGAAATACTGAGTGACTTTCCTGTCAAGGACAAGTAGGCTAGATTTGGAAAATCCTCTGTGTTTCAGCTAAACATCATTCATATGGAAAAAACTGTTCCTGTTCAATCCATTACAGCAACTGCTCATGTCAGGCAGGAGGGGTGAAGTGCAGACATCTGTAGTTCAGCTTAACTTGTTAAATTCCCGTCATGTAAGTGAATGTATAACTTCGCCTATGAATGATATTTGATCCTCTCTCCGTTGCACAGGAATGTCCTTCCTGGATGACATCTGATAGCAACTGATCTGCAATTTTTGTGTAATTCTGTTAATGGGAAAAGGCACTGAGGAGCTGCAAGAATGAATTGGCCTCCCTGTGAGTCACGAGGTACCAGCTGCTGGATTTGGATGAAAAATAGGAAGTAATAAGTATCACGTGTCCTCAACCCAAACAAGCAGCTGACTGAGTCTTCTGGGAATAAATTTATGTCTAATCAGTTGTCAATCAGTTTTTGTGAGCAACTGGTTTCTCTGGAAACCAAATATTAAGCCATTTTGAGTGATACAAGACAAAAGACTTCTTGTGTCTAGAGCAGAGTGAAATAAGTAAGAAATTCATCTGTCCCCTGCACTCAGCATAAACCACACAACATATCACTTTGTTTTAATCTTGTTACTAGCTGCAAAAATATTGCAGTTCTGCAGTTCTCCAGTTCTGCAAAGGCCATGGTCAGATAACCTGATATGACTTAATTTAATTGTGAAGTTAGAGAGAAATTATTTCAACCATGGAAAATGCCACACACACACTCAAAACTGGAATATGGCAAAGATCCTTGTAAGCTTCTGCTATCTGTTAATGATTCTTACAGCATTTTTTCTAAAATCTGGGGGGTTTACACCAGCATTTTGAAGGAGGTGAGTGGTGTTATGCCTACCACACAAAAAAAGGCAGACGAAACACATTTTAAAAGCCTGATCTTGGACTTAAAGAATAGCATGAATTCCAAAATGTGTTGCTGCAGAAGCAAAAACTATTTGCCAAAATAAACATTCAGGAATATGTAGTTGACTGTTTGTAGACTTCTTGCTTGATAATATAAAAATAGATTCTCTGGAAGTATAGAAATGCAATTTGTAGAGTAAATACACTTGTAACTGTTAATTCACTGATCTAAACCCAAGAACGTGCAGATAGAACAGAACTGGCCTTTATTTTGCATTAGTTTGACACTACTGTATTTCTGGTCCTTTTTCCTAATTTCAGACCGTTCTCCTAAATATTCTTTTCTAGCTCCTTATACTTCTTTTTTTTTTTTTTTCTTCCTCTTCCAAGGTCTTAAACTTAGCAATTCAGCTGTGCAATAAGCATGTGATCTCATCAGCATGCCAGGAGAAATTCCCAGAGCGCCTGATCCTCAACAGTTGGTTGGGAGCACCCCCAGACCGGGGTTGTTTTGTGGCTGGATGGAATTGGCTGTGAGTCCCGGTAGAAATGAGCTCATCCCAAGGAGTGAGCTCTGCCTGGTGTCCCCTGACCTCTGTGGGAACAGTGTGTGTGCAGCCTGCAGAGCACTGATTTCATGGAATACATGTTTACCAGCTGCAGCCAAGATTTATTGCCCAATTCTGAGTGCTGTGGGGTGGCCTGTGCTGTCGCTGAGGTGAGGAGGCAGTTAGAGCTGGCAGTGCCTTGCAGTTCTAATGTTCAGCCTGTAACAGTTTCTTCAGTTGCTTGCAACAATTTGTTTTCACTGAGAATGCTTATTTCTCCATTTTATTCAGAGTGTAAACGTTTCAGGCGCAGGGATAAATGTTACGTGGAGGGATGGAGGCCAAATACATCAAGAGTGGCCCTAAAAGCAAGTAATGCCTTTTAAGTGCTACCCTACTGTTGACATAGGAAAGCTTTTAGGAGGTGAAGTTTTTGGAAAGTAGCTTTGCAAAGGTGGTAACTGTTACCTCCCCAGGGCACCTTAAAGCAGGATGGTGCTCTGTTGTCTGAGGTTGTCAGGCCTGGTGTGATGATGGGTCGTGGATCTGGTGTCCTGTGGGAAAATGGCATCCATAGCTAACAGAGAGCAGAGGGTGCTCTTGGCAATAAAATACATGGGACATCTAATTATCTAATGATTACACAACTATGATCTTATACTGTGCACTGAAACAGAGATTCTTTGCACACTCTTCAGTTTGTATAAGTTTTTGCTCTTTTTGTTTGAATCCTTAAATTGAAAATAATTCAGTCCAGGTATTCTTAAGCCAGAGGATGAAATAGGGATACTTAAGGTTTGTACCTAAGATGTCTTTAATATTTCTGCAAATGTTTCAATTTCCATGCAGTTCTCTGGTTTTCATTGTGAATATGAAGAAATATGGGGGGAAATTTAATCTACTGCCTTTTGATGATGTGCAGAAGCACAACCAGTCCTGTAACAGATGAGTAACTTGGTTGCCCAGAGAGGCTGTAGATCCCCATCCCTGGAAGTGTCCAAAGCCAGGTTGGACAGGGCTTGGAGTAACCTGGGCTAGTGGAAGGTGTCCCTGCTCATGGCAGGGGGTGGAACAAGATGACCTTCAAAAATCCTTTCCAACCCAAACTATTCCGTGATTCTGTGAAATAAAAACCACTTTAAATATGATCTGCACAGAAACATTCAAAACTGACATGTCTTTTGAAGAATCACAATATCAATTTTGGATAATAAATTTAAGCATAATCATCAAAATGTGAAACAGAAGGATTTTAGCAACACATTCCTAATTTAGAACTTTCTTCTCTGCTGTTTCCACATTGGTCAATGCAACTGTGGCTGTTGTATCCAGGTGGAATAAGCTGGGAGGTTTGCACAGCTTTTTAGTATGAAGATACTCATTCAAAGGAACAGGAAAGAAGATGTCAAATAATGCTGCATTCCAGCATGGAACTGCAAGGAAATGCAAATTCTTAGGTCGAATAGGGATTGCTCTGGAATGGTTGTGGTGCTTTTAAAAAGCTTGGGTTAACATGCTAATGTGAAATGTGAGAGTGTTTTGAATGAAGAGGAGAGAGACACAGAAAATGATTAGCAAAGCTATTACAGTTCTTACTTCAAGCTAGGATTAGTGATTTTTTTCAGGGTATATGTAAATAATCAGCAGCTTATTTTTCTTTAAATGGGCAGTAAGAAAGTTGCTGTTTGCTTTCATTATGGTAAAGGTAAGGAATTCTTGATTTCTTTTACCTCAGTGACAACTTGCCTGTAGTCTGTAAATTAAAGAAAAAAAGCCCACATTATTTTTACATTCTTGTCTGAGGTTGTGTTTAGTATCCTTGAAATGAAAGAAGTAGTTAGAGCTGTGTCCTTGGGTGACAAACCTCTGTGGCCGTGCCTGTCTCCGGCCCTTGTGCTCAAAACCTGTGTGTGGATTAACGCCTTAGAGCTCCCTGTAACAGGAGGGGATTTCCCGGGGGCACTGGGTAAAGGAAAGTTGCAGTTCAGGCAGGAAATTGCACCTTCGTTGGAAGTTCTGCGGTTTGATTTCTAAAATGTCATTTTACACTAGACAAACTTCCCCGCGCAGCTGTAGGCGTGTGCTGTGCGCGTGTTCACGGGGGCTAAAGGAGCAGCAAAATGTGGATTGAACCTTTCTGTCAAAGGACCACAACCCGAGGCTTAGAAAGACAAGAAATCACAAGCACCTTAATTAATATTTTGGGGCCCCTGAGGCAGTGGGAGGCTGATGTGCCCGTTTAATAACGCTGGACATAAGGGTGTGCAATTCCTGCCCGGGAACAGCATCACTTGTGTTTTGTTACGGAAATGCGAGACCACAGCACCCCGGTTAAATAAAATGGTGATGGTGCCGTATTTAGCAACTCGCAGGGTGTCGTTTCATTTTAGAATTAAAATGAGAAAACAGAAATCGGGAGGGGGGGGGAGGGCGAGAATAACCCTTTGTGTGATAGAACTGAGGAGCGCGTTGTAAAAAAACTATGCGGGGACGTGTCGGGAAAGCAGCGGAACCTCGGGCCCCGCCGGGCACCACAGGAGGCGGGTGGGTCGGGCTGGGGCTGTGGATGTGGATCGGGCCGGGGATGGGGCTGTGGATGTGGATCGGGCCGGGGTTGGGGCTGTGGATGTGGATCGGGCCGGGGTTGGGGCTGTGGATGTGGATCGGGCCGGGGCCGGGGGTTCCCTCGCGTACGTGCGGCGGCGCAGGTCCGCAATGAGCCCGGCGGGCGCGGCCGGGGCCGGGCCGGGGGGGGCGGTGGCGGAGGCGGGGCCGCCCCGCCCGCTCTGCGGCCACAGGCACAGCCCCGGCGGCAGGTACGGCACGGGCCCCGCGCCCGGGGCTGCCTGGTGGGCTGCGCTGAGGTTTTTTTGGGGGTATTCGGTGGTTGTTGCTTTTCTCCCCGTGGAGCTGTCGAGCTGCGGGTCGCGCCCGCCCGCTCCGCCGCCAGCCCGGCGCGGGGGGCTCTGAAGGGCCGGGGTGCGGGGGGGGGGGGGCCCCCCCCCCCCGCCCCCCCGGGGGGCCCCTTCCCCGGGGGGCTCGGCGAGCGGTGTCGGCCCCTCGCCTGCCCCGGGGCCGCTCGGTGCCCCCGCACCGCCCATGCGCGGGGGCCGGCGGCGTTGGCGGGGTCACTGCGGGCGGGGGCATTGCGGGGCATTGCGGGGCACGTGAGCGGCGGGGCCGCCCCGGGACCGCCCGGCGGGGCGGGCGCGGCAACAAAGGGCGGCGGGGCCGGGTCGGGCCGGACGGGGAGCCGGGCTGCATTGGCGCTGCTCGTGCGGGTCTCACCCCCCGCCTCGCTCTCTCCTGTCCCGCAGCCCCGGCCGCCAGGACCGCGCCGCACCCGCTACAGCGCCGGGCTGCGCCGGCCGCGCCGCAAATGAAGTGCGAGAACTGCACCAAAAAGGTGAGTGCGGCGGCCCGGTCCTGCCCGAACCCCTCGGCTGGGGAGGGGGACACACGCCCGGGGGTGGGGGACGCAGCCGGCGGGGACTCCCCGGACCGGGGTTACCCCGGGAGGGCGAGCGGCGCTGGCCGCCGGCCCCAAGGTCACCGCGCTCCGCGTCCTCCCCGCGCCGGCACCTCCCGGGAGCCCCGCGGCTGCGGCAGGAGCCGCTCCGCTCCTCCTCGGCCTCCCCGGGCAGCCCCCGGTGCTCACGGACCGCCCAGAACTCCACAGCTGAGGGGCCACGGATGGTTCCATCGCAGCAATTGCACTTGGAACACAAGGCCCTGCGTGCGAAGGGGCAGAAGGAACGCTGCCAGAACGCTGTAAAGTAACGTACCATTAGTGGTTAATGGTACAGACAGTTCTGCGAAGGTGTGCTCACAGAACGGTGAATGGGCTTGGCATGATCCCTGTATTTTCTGTTTTGTTTCAGGAATGCAGTAAAAAACAGAAAAATGATGATACACAAAGCACATCTGTTGATGCATTGAGTTCAGACGATGGCTTTGAAGAGGTAATGTTCCTTCTACGAACTGTAATGTGCTCTATTTGTATTCTTTTGTTGTTGCATACCCCAAGGGAGGTTATAAGGAGACACCTTTCGAATCCTAAACATAACAATAATCAACAAGCAGATGTAAGCAATTTCGAGCTCTTGTAGAGAAAGAAAAATCTTTTCAAAAGGTGAAATAAAAGCCCATTTTGAGTGTCAAAAATCTTTAAAACAGACACAGAACTTGAGAGGAGTTTTGATAGTAAAAGGGCACAAAATGTCTTTATATCTAAGTTTCTTTCTTAGTGAGCTGCCAGTGGCTGTTGTAGCAGATGTATGATGCTCTTGATCTCACAGTATATGTTCAATGCAGTTGTAGGACTGTGTTCTGTTTTACCTCGTGGTACAAAGCCCAAGCCATCTTGCTGTTAGAGGGGCATCTGCTTAAAGAGGTTTGACAGTTCAGGCAAAAGTTTTCTCAGTTGTCTGGTGAGTTGATGGGGACTGTCAGCTCTGCAGTGCAGTGCAAATGAAGTTACTAGAACGTGGACTAGGGGCTAAATTTAGATCTCTGTTTGCACTTAAACATGTTGCAGTTTCACAGTAATAGCAGAGTCATGGAAGGGATGGAACAAATTATTTTGATTACCTGTAAGTTCCCTTGGATGTTACACAAATGCCATGGGTTGTCTTCTTTTAAACCAGTGAGAGCATGTTTGCCCTTCAGCTGGCTCATTGCAGAGGTCTTGAAAATCATTTGATTGTTATTAAATACTGGTTTACTTTTTTTTCCCCCCTAGAAAAATGAGTTTGATACATTGGCTAATGCTAAAATACTCCTTAGCGACTGCTTAGCTTGTGACAGTTGTATGACATCGGAAGAAGGAGCCAGAGTTTTCCAACAGAATCAGAAGGAGTTCTTTCGTGTTCTCAACCTTAATAAGGTAAAGTGACCCAAACAATAACACACAGTTTTCTGTGAGGAGGAGGCAGTTACAGAATGACTAAGCAGCTTGGTTTCCCAAGGCAGATAATGTGAGGATTTGTCAATATGGTTTTTCCGAAGAGGAAGTGAAAATTTGAAGCAAGATGAGTGATAAAGTACTTAAAATCATTTTGCACTAGAGATGTGAGGTCACAGCATTTAACCTAAATGCTGGGAGGAAGTTACTGCATCTGCAGAAGGAAAATTTATTGGAAATGTAACTCCCTCATTACTGTACTAACAAATTAGTCTTGTAGTTCAATACTTATAGATATTCCTACCTTTATTACTAGGACTGTTCTGGGTGGGTTTGGTGCCACTGTATCCACATAACATAAAGTTAGGAAGATATGTTATTGAAAGTAGAATTGTCTGTAATATATATTTGACCTGACTATATTTAGAACAGAATTTTTTGTCCAAATTCTTAGCAAAACTTAGAAGTGTTCTATTGCTGTCTTATTTTCTGCTGACTTTTTTTTTTTTTTCTGGAAGCTAGTTGCTAAGTACAGTGCTCAGATCTTTAGAACTTGATACTGAATTAATTATTTTAGTTCTGCCCCAGACTTCTGTGTGCAAAAGCTACCAGAACCGAAGCTTTTTCTTGATCTGTATATAAGTTTCATAATTAAGAGGATTCACTACATAGTACTTAAATTTTCTTAGGAGTTTAATTCTCCATACAGTATGATGCTGTCATACATAAGAAAAATGAAGAAAAGGGGGGAAAAATAATCTTTTGGGTCACATTAAGAGACCCTGAATTGTGCAGTAGGGAGGCAGACATTTACCTTTATCAAACTTCAGGGGTCCAAAGGAGGACAGTGAGCCAGAGGCTCAGCTGTGAGCTCTGAGTTGTGAGCTGTCCTTGAGAGGTCAGTACACAGCATGTAAGTACAGACTGTGGTCTCTGACCTTTGCAGGGTGAAACTTGTCTGTGGCACAGTCCAAGGTTCCACTGGTGTGGAAAATGACCCTGCTAAAACACAAGATTTGTCTTCACCTAAATGCCACAACCATCAGAGCTGTACAGTTCCACACAGCCCAGGGTATTTTCAAAGGGTTCCTCAGTGCCTACAAACCCTGGTTTGTTGAGGGTCCCATCTTGCCACTTTCCCTCAGCAACTTAAGTGATAAAGGCACAGGAGCCTTAACAAAGAATCAGATCTGTAATTTGCTGGGTTGAATTTACAGCTTCAAATACACCTGCTTCTGTAAACATCAGTTTACTTAATATTTAAACATAAAACTTTTTGCATGTTTGCTAGAATCTTTCATATTGCTAGAACATCATGGGTGCTGAATGCCTCTTAATTTTCCTTATGCCATGTGAAGACCAACCAAAGAATTCCTAGAGGACAGATGGGTTATATAAAAGCAACATCTACAGATGATTAAACACTAACAGACTCAGAGGAACACCCTGTCCTGCCCCAGCTTGATGGTTGTTTCACAGAGCTTGTGATGATATGGCCCACTGGAGCATAAGACACTAAGGAATAATTCCAGGAGTGGAAAAGGCAGGGAAAGCAAGGAGCCTTGCCCTGTTGTAATGACATATCTTTTTTTTCCTTTTTTACCAGAAATGTGATACCTCAAAACACAAAGTGTTGGCAGTGTCTATATGCCCTCAGTCATTGCCTTATTTTGCTGCTAAATTCAACCTCTCTGTGAATGAAGCAGCCAAGAGACTCTGTGGTTTCCTCAAAAGTCTTGGTAAGTTTGGGGTTGTTATGGTGGTGGAGCAGAAAGGGGGGATTGTTTTAGGTTTTTTGCTTTCTCAGCAGCCTTCCAGTACCTGAAGGGACTGCAAGAGAGCTGGAGAGGGGCTTTTGACCATGGAGTGAAAGAGGGGGGATTTAGATTAGATACTAGGAAGAAATGAGGGTGGGGAGGCCCTGGCACAGGTTGCCCAGAGAAGCTGTGGCTGCCTCATCCCTGGAAGTGTCCAAGGCCAGGTTGGACAGGGCTTGGAGCAACCTGGGCTGGTGGAAGGTGTCCCTGCCCATGGCAGGGGGTGGAACTGATGATCTTTAAGGTCTCTTCCAGCCCAAACCATTCTGGGACTCTATGCTGTGATATTTTGCTGTGCAGTCAGAAGGTGCCATTGCACAACTTAGTTCAGAGTTTGAACTCCCTGCTCTGTGATGTTCCAGTGGGGCACCAGTGACACAGAGCAGTGTCACACATGGATTGGAGACATTCCCTGTTCCCAGTAAAGGTCACGGAATAGAAGGATATTGTAGAGCTGGCTCCAAAGCCTCCACTACCAAGAGATCAGGGAGGATTTGCTCATGACCTTCAGTAAGATTTCCCTGTATTTTGTAACTTGAGGGAGGAGGGAATTCTTACCCTAAATTCCTTCTAGTCCTTTTGACACATTAAATCTCCACAAGACTCTCAGTTCTGTTTTTTCCCTGTAATTTGAAATTACATGCAAGAACTGTTGTATCTGTGTTAAAACTGTATTTCCTTTGCTCATTATGCTGTATATAAGTTTGGAAATTTTTTTTTTTTCATTTACTTGAGAGAAGGAAGAAAAAAAGGACAGTAGCAAACCTATAAAGTGTTTCCATATATATACATATTCATTTTTTTTTAGTTTTTATGATGCATCTTTGTACCCAGTATATTTTCTTAATCTAAAAGCACTGCTAAGTTGTGGTGGGGCCCAGTTTTCTCAGAACATGTTCATTATCAGTGTGGGGATGTGCTCAGTGCTACATAGGCTTATAGGGAGTGTGTTGCTAAATAAGCAGACAGCAGGTCTCTGCAGTGTTGGTGATATGCTCCTGTACCTCTGCAGACAAATTCAGCAATGGGAGATATAACTGGATGTATTTTTTTTTGTGGATTATGATATGTGACTTCAGCATGTCTTGAAAAGAACACTCCTTTACAAGAGTCACTGTGAGTCACCCTGGAGTCATGAAATCCCCCTCAATTAAACCAAAAGCAATAGATGCTGTATGGCAAACTCCTCTGAAGGAGGCAGAGAACTATCTGAAGTGTTGCTTGCAGCATTAGCAAGCTGGTGGTCCTTTTAAATTCGTGACATAGAAGATAAGTTTTCAAGTGTATGGCTTTCATTTATTTTCTAAAAATTTGGAGCAGGGAAAGAATATACTCATTAATCCTCCAAGATTTTCCATAGGCCTGGAACTTTGAGAGATGCACCATTCCCTGTTCCTTTCTGCTTGCTTCCCCAGGGGTGCATTATGTATTTGACACCACTATAGCTGCAGATTTCAGTATCCTGGAGAGCCAGAGGGAATTTGTGCAGCGGTACCAACGGAGGAACCAGGAGGAACATGCCTTACCAATGTTTGCCTCTGCCTGCCCTGGTGAGAACTGATTTCTCCATCCTTCCTGCCCTTCAGCCTGGTCTCACTGGAACTACCAAGGAACTAAGGAAAGAGTGGCTTCATTTGGGAGCTTTACACAACTTAGAGCATTTTTGATTTGCTTCTGAGGGATACCAAGCACACAGTACTTGTTCCCAGTGTCACTGGTCACCTTCAGTGTCTGGAATTGAGAATCAGAACTGCAATGGAGGAGTTAGTGGCTGCTGCTTGTGTGTTCAGACCACACAGTTTAATGGGGCATTTCCTTATTGAAAAGAACCTTTAAGGAACTTTGATAGGATTAAACCACAACCTGTCTTATCCTAAGCCAAGTTTTGAACTTGCCACTTAAGCCTGGGGGAAAAGTGGCAGGTGACATTCCTTGTAATGACTGTGAGATGGTCATGTCTGACACTCAGAAAGTAATTCTCACATGAAATGTCACAGCCTTGACTCACTAAATGTTTTACTTTGGGAATTTTGCACCTGAGAACATGTTCTGTATGAACAGAACCTGCACTTATCCCAATTGAATAGATGCAGAACATTCAGCCACTGCTTACCTTTTCCATTTGTTAGCACACCACCATTTCAGTCTAAAACTCACCTTCCTAAAAAAGAAGTATCAAAAAAGAGGTAGAAGTAACTCCTTTGCCTAACATCCCCCTCTACTCTCCCCTAAAATTAACGGTTTTCCTTTTCAAAAGGCTGATAAAAACACCAAAATATTTCTTGCTAACTCTGAAATAACTCAAGTGGCTTGCAGTGGTTCAAGAAATGTTAGTGATGAGAGAGTGAGTGAGAGTTGCAGTTGGTAATGCCCAGAACCTGCTGCTGTCATTGATTTAAAGTTTAAATACTAATGTTTGAATTATATTTAATAATTTAATACTCTGTGTGTTCTGTGGTTGAAGTATCTGGGTTAAGGTACTACATATATATACTAGGAGGAAAAGTGTCTTCTTTTCATCTTACTGTTATCTTAGTGTAATCTCTTCAGGACCAGGCACACTGTATATTGCTTTTTTTTCATGTGAAACCTGTGAAGTTGAAACACCCCCCATTAATTAGGTTGTGCATGGTTTATGTAAAATTCAGGACCTGAGGATTTCTTTTAGAACTTCTGAGAATTCTGATTTTCTTCATCTAGAAACAGAGCTCAGTTATCTGCTGCTCTTACTGGAAATATTTAAAAATAATTAATGGAGCACTTTTCTTGTCCTTGTGTGGCCCACACAAAATAGTTTCTGGTTTCAGTGCAGGTTGTGGTGTCAGCTCTCTGTACAGATGTCAGCAGAGCATGGGTGCTTTCCTTTTCTGGGAAACTGAACCAGAATATCACTGTAAACCCATTTTGAAAACATGGTGTGTTTCTCTGACAGCACTTAGAGAAAGCAAAAATCGTGACTAGTCATCTTTAAAGTTCATCATGTGTACTGACCTTAATTGACACTACACCATGTGTACTGAGGGCATTTTCTGTTCCTTATTCTCCTTCCCCTCTCTACCCCCAAATGACATAAATTTGTCCCAGAAATGCTGTTTACTGTGTTTATCACAAGATGTTTTTTTATATATTTCAGTAGATAGAAGGTCAATGGGAACTCAAGTAGAACTGCTTTTTGCTCTTGTTTATCTTGGGGTGTGACCCTCCTCAGCCCTATCACCCTGTGCAGCAGCCTGCTGTGGAACATCTGCCATGAGCAAAGAGCAGAGCCCAGAGGGCCCAGAACCTGATAAAAAGGTGGATTAGTGTCCCTCTCTTAATTGCTCACCTCCTGCTGCTCCCAAAGGAGAAAGTGAGCTGATGGTTTTGTTTCTTGTTTAAAGTACAACAGTGTAACTGCTGATAGTACAGGTAGTAGCTCACAGTAATCACTTGTGTTCCTCAGCAACATGCAGCACGTTTTGGAAACAGCCAGTTTTTAATGCATTGCCAACTTCTGGGTACTCCCAGAAAAGCCAAGGGGTTGGGATTTGCAGCAGCAGTAGGAAGAACATAACTATGGAGGATTCAGATGCTTTTGTCCCAGCCAACTAATTGCCTTTTTCAGGAACGGGGTTTTACAGCAGCAAAAGTTTTCTTAGTTTTCTTGCCCTTCCTACAGATGCACAGATACATTTATGGCATCTATCTTTGTGACCTTCTCAGAATAACCACGAACAATATGTGTTCTGAAGTACCTCTGCAAGAAATTATGCATTGATTGGTAGGGGTTTCTTGCTCTTTGATGCCAACACAAGCCAGCAATTGTCTGAGAATCCAAATGAATTTGTGGAGGGGGTAGGTCTGGGTGGGTGCAGGTGCACCCTGATAGCAGAACGGGGTATCTGAGGCTTCCTGTGCCTGAGGCTCTGGAATTGAGCCCTGGCATGAGCAGGCAGGAACAGCAGTGTGTGTGTGCAGGGCAGAGCAATGCCCTGTGCCCCTCACCAAGGCTGCCTGTCAATCAGCCAGGGACTGATGGGCACCAGGAGCTGCAACTATGAGACACTTGTTCCATCTGCTGCAAGGACAGAAACAACTTCAGAAATTACTTTGGGTAATAGCTGTCAGAAATCTCTTGGGATTCAGTGAAATGTCCTTACAGCTCATGACTACAGTAGCTGAAACATTCCAGTTTTAAGAACTCATAGCAGGAGTGCTGGGGTGAGTAATGGCAAGTACAAGGCAGAGTGGTTTTTAAACTGTCCTTGTTTGGTTTGAAGCAGTTGTTGTTCTCTTTGGACAGCACTTGAGACTAAGGCCATTTGAGCAGTAGGATGTACCCATGCTGCAGAATGTAATACAGCCTTTTACCAAACACCAAGGAATTAAGTCCTTTGTTGCAGGTACAGTTGAAGGTGGACAAGAGGCAAACCTTCTGTTCAGAGTCTGGCAATTCAGCACAGTCCTGACATGTAAATCTGGTCCTCAGCTTTTCCTACAGCAGAAATGAATGGTTGTTGAAGATGATGTGTGTCTTTGAGATTTTCCATGGAGACCACTATCTGTACTTCAATAAGAATTGGGAATATTTAAACCGCTGAAGGATCCTCGGGTTTTTCTAATACTGTCACATTCTCATCTTCATCAGTAAAATTTTATAACACTGGGAAAACTACTCTGCCATAGAGAGGCAAACAGCTGGATACCACTTGGATCCCAGCTTTGTCCTGCTGTTCTGACTTAAACATTACCAAGTGTTTTTTTACATAAGTGGTAATTCCAAGATTAAAAATTAAGGTACAGGTTTTACCCTTCCTGGGCAGCATGTACTGCACAGCAGTTTTTCTCTTATGTAAACACTAATTTGCTTGAAGATAAAAGACTTAAGTGTGATATTTCTCACTATTTCTTAGCACCAAAAGCAACACACTTCCCTGGAAGGCTGGGCCTAAATCTCCTGCACAGTTTAGGTGTCATGTAGATGAGAAAAGCTCCAAACCCTTGCTGTGAAAGATTCTGGGCTGTGGTTTCCAGTAAGAGCTACAGTGCCTAAGAAAGAATTGCACACCCTAAATACCTTGATTTGCCAGTTCTGTTTTGGAAGGTGGGGGATAATACAACAGCTCTGGATATTGGGAATGGTGAGAATATCCCCAGCTTGCCTGAGCTGACGTGCTGAGTGAAGGAGTCTGGTGAGAGGGAGGGGGGTTCTTGAGTCACTAAGGACAAAATGTTGCACACAGAGATTTCAGTTCATTCCTCTGTGTGTGGTTGAGTGTGTGGGTGTTCCTGAAGGTGTGGCTACTCCAGCAATAGTAAAAGAAGCCATTTTTTCCAGGCTTAATCCATGTGCATCTTGTGACAATGCTTTCATGTGACTCTTGTGTTCCAGGGGGGGCGAGCTGGGGGCATGGAGATTGAATCTCAGGAAACAGCAGGTTCCAGTTAAGCAGCCAAACTGTGCATTTGTTGTAGTATGAGGTGATCCGAGGGCTGAGGTCTAGAAGGTCAGGTTACTCTTTGTTAGTTGGGGTCCTGTTCTTTCTGCTTTGTTAAATCTGTGCACTAGGAAGGGTGTAACAGGGCATGAAGTTCACAGAGCCTTCTAGGTCTAGAGTTAATGACACAGTGAATTATCGATTAAAGCATTATTAACAGAGCCTTGAATTTTCTTCCATTTCCCCTCACCCTGCACAGAAATCTCCTACCTACTGTGAAGGGGTCAGAATTTTTAGGAGCTGTTCTGTGAGTTGTGCTTCTGGGCCACTTCTCTCTCTGACTGTGATTTCCTGTCTCCCCAGGTTGGATCCGATACGCTGAAAGGGTGCTCACCAACCTGGTGACCTCTCACATTTGCACTGCAAAGTCTCCCCAGCAGATCATGGGCTCCCTAGTGAAGGGCTACTTTGCCAGGCAGCAGGTAAATAACTCCCATTTATTTCTACCATTATACTCTTCTAAATAGAAAAGTTGGGCTACTGGGTTTTAATACTGAAATATAGATCTTAGTTGTTATTTGTCCTTGAAAAATAAATAGTGCTCTGCTGCTACACAAGTGCCATGATGGGAAGAATGTGCAAAGAACCTCAGTTCATGCAGTGCAATCCTGGCACTCTCAGGGCAACATGGCTTTAGATATTTAAGGATAAAATTAAACCCATGGCAGCTAAAGGGTTTCTTGTGCTGTTCTACAGCACAGCCAAAACAGGAGGAGAGACATGTGGAAATTGCCCTGTTATCTGGGATCAATAAAAGCACTGTATCCTAGAAACAAATCTTTGTATTGTGTCAAGTTTGTATGTTGAAAAAGCTGCTGTTCTTTACATATCATACTTACATGGAACTGCAGCCACAGTCTGTAGGAAATTGTTGCTGTCTGCACAGGGATACAGAAATAGAGAGACATAAATGAGTGACAGCTGGAAACCAGAACTCCTGAACCGTATTCATTTTCTAAGGCAATCAAAAGCTACAGAAAATGTAGTCTGAAGGGATAAGTAAGAGTTCCAGCCAGAAGACAGATTTTGGAAGTCTGTTGCTGATGCTTTGTGACTTCTGACAAATCATTATCTGTGTGTGGCAGCCTCTAAATGTAATGGGTGGGGGCTGATTCCTGGTATTGCCTGCATGGGGTTTATGACACTATTTCTGTCCTTGTCATCCTTCAAGCTGTCTTTTGCTCTTCAAGGAGTTCACTTGTGCTCCCTTCTGTGTTCCACAGAACTTGTCTCCTGATAAAATTTTCCATGTAGTTGTGGCACCTTGTTATGACAAAAAGCTGGAAGCCTTGCGGGAAGATTTCTACACTGCCTTGTATAATTCATCAGAAGTTGATTGTGTCCTGACATCAGGTTAAATCTTTAAACTTACCATCTATAAATATATAAGTGAATCACCAGTTTTAGCATAGCCTTCATGCCAGACTTGGCTTTTTTCAAGTCTGCTTTAGTCCTAAGGTTGGCTTTTCTCTGCTTAAAAATAAGCACGTCTGGTTTTGTGCTCCTGGTAGTACAGGGACTGTGAAGGGGATACTTTCCTTCTAAGTTGCTATTCATCTGACATATCAGGTATTTCTTTCTGTCAGCTTCTCAAGGAAGGTAAAAGTTATGCAAATCTATATTTAAAATGATTGTCTGGCTTGTCTGTGGTCATTATTTAATCTCCACGGGGATTATTTTTAACACTCCAATTCATGTCCAAACTACACATCCTGCAGTGTAGAGACACCTTCCAAATTTGCCCTACCATGAAAGCTAAGGATTTAAGCAAAGTTTGGGCAAGCTTGAAGGCCCTTTTCTTTGGGGCTGGAAGTGTCAGGCTTCTCAAGTTATTGGAGGGAACTGACTCTGGGAAGAGCTGGAGAATGTGACTGAGCAGGTGTTGGGACATTAATCTCTAAAACAGGCACAGTGTGGGTGTTGTGCTTTGTGTTGAAAGTAAAATGTGTTGTGTTTTCCTACAGGTGAAATTGTCCAAATAATGGAACAGAAAAATGTGTCTATGAAAGATGTGCCTGAACTAGCTGTAGATAGTTTGTAAGTAGCTTTGTTGTGGATTGTTTCCTTATTTTGATCATAAATGACACCTTGGAGCACATTCAGCATCAATGTAAAACTGCTCAGGAGAATGGTTTTTTCTTTTTAAAGAAAAAAACCTGCATCAAAGCCTGAATATGCCACAGCTTCATCCTTTATGTAGTGGCCAAAACCACAGAATTGTTGTCTTAGATGTTCATTGCTATATATAAAGTAATATGAAACAGATAATATAAAACTGTATATGCTGTCTAAACACAAAAGGGTCATTACCTCAGATTATATGCTATATAGTAACTCCTTTAAAATGTATGACTTTTGAAGATTTGTGTAGCTCTTTATTTTTATTTTAAAGCAGTAATATTAGATTTGACTGTGCTGAGCTCATGCCTTGCTGGTAAATGTGACTGTCTGGGGGTGTTGACCCCACTCAGAGCTCTCCTGTGCTTGATCTTGAGTGAAGCCCAGCAGGCTGATGTGCCTCACACAAAGCTGCAGGGACACAGTCGTGGGCTTGACCATCTGCTCTGTGCTCCCCTCTCCTTCACAGTAAATTTCCACTTCCCCAATATGTTCATGGAGAACTGCTAGAAGCAGCACCCTTTCAGGAAATGGTAATTAACTGGTTTTTATACTGAGGACAGCAGTTAGTTTTTCCAGTTTAGCTCAGACTGAACTGTGCTGTGGATGAGAAGCACACAAAGCACTGAAGAGGTTTTGTTTACACCCCATATGCCTGGCTCAGGGAGCACTGTGCCTGGTGGTTAATTCTCAGGCTTAGTTACAGAGGCTGCTCTCCCTGATCTTTGTTCAAGTGTGACAGATGTTCCTTGGTATCTTTCCAAAGGGGTGGTAGTGGAGCAGTAAACGTGCTTTCTTGCAGAAAACAGAAAGCTCTGTAAGTTTGGAAAAATCCTTTTCAGTTCCAGTTAATATCCTGCTTGGATCTTGTCTAGAGTGGAGGAATTGGAGTGGCACAGGGGGAACATGTTCAGAGCTGTGTTTGTGGTGCAGCTCCTGTGACTGCTTCTACCAGGAACTGTCACACAATGAGAATTCCATGAATAAAGCTCTTGCAGGCATAATCACATAGAGACAGTCACTTAATTCTGTATCAGCCTGTCCAATGAAAGAACAAGCTGTTATTCAGAATATACCTGGTTTATTAGCTCAGTTTATAGAACTACAGAATCTCCTGAGGTTGGAAGGGATCAAGTCCAACCCCTGGCCCTGCCCAGGACACCCCAGCAATCCCACCCTGTCCCTGAGAGCTCTGTCCTGGAGCTCTGGCAGCCTTGGGGCTGTGCCCACTGTCCTGGGGAGCCTGTTCAGAGCCCAACCAGCCTCTGGGGGAAGAACCTTTTCCTGAGATCCACCCAACCCTTCCCTGACACAGCTCCAGCCATTCCCTGGGTCCTGTCACTGGTCAGAGGGAGCAGAGATGGATGTTGCCCCTCCTCTGCCCCTTGTGAGGAGCTGCAGACCCCGATGAGTCTCCCCTCAATCTCCTCTTCCCCAGGCTGAACAGACCAAATGACCTCAATTTATGTTGGAAAATAATGTTAACTTTTCAAAGGATTAATCTGATAATACTGATTCAAGCTGAGAGACCTGATGACATAAATTTTTGCTCTTCTGGGGTCTTAAAAATAGATCTTGCGGAGAAATTTAAATAACTTGGACTCTTCTTAAAATAAATCCCAGCAGAGCAGCAATTTGTGATGAAGTGCTTGGTGTTAAAAAGTTCCATGGATAAAGTAACTTGTGTTTGAGTTCTTAACTCACTTGTGTAGCTCCAGCAAACAGCATTTGGCAAAAGTTGGGTGACACACCATGAAACAAAATTGCCTGAGGTTGTTAAAAAAAGAAAACAACCCCAAAAAACCAACTATAAGCTGCAGTAGTTCTTCAGTGGCGTGGAGGGGACAGACATATTTGAGCTTTTCAGTGATTTAGTACTTACTAAAAAAAGTACTTATTAAGTGTAGTAGCTTTGTTAGTGAGGTGTTTGCTGTGGTATCTCTCACCTGGGCTCTGTGGCCGAGCTCTGTGCTGGGATCAGCTCAGGCAGTGCCAGGGAAGGGCACTCCAGGTGTTCTGGGAGAAGGTAACCAGACTACACCCAGAGGGGCTTTTACATGGAAGAGCAAAGCACATCATCTGTCTGTCTGCTGATCAGAAGACCAGTGTCTCCTCCTGGAAGTGGCATTCCCACACCCCATATGGATTCCTCCTCTGCCAGAAGGGAACAGGAGCCCACAGAGCTGCAGCTTTGGGATCCCCAGCACTGTCCCAGCACAGCCCCTCCTGCAGCCACGTGGGCTCAGCAGAGCTGCTCCCAACTGGGGCAGAGGTGAAGCTCCAGGAGAAGGCCATGGCCTTGGACAGGAGCTCTCACTGCCTTCCCTGAGCTAGAGCACAGCACTTGTTTCAAGGTGCACTGTTCTAACCTGGCTGCAGCTGTACCAGTTCAGTGTTGACACACTGTTATAGACTGTGACAAGCAGCTCCTGGAGCAGGAGAATTGTCTGTCAGCAAAGACTTGTAACTTTATATTCTCACAGGCAACAAACTACTTATTTAAATAATTTTATTTAAATATTTTCAAAAAAATGTCTCCTGAGCAGTGAATGGCTGTTAACCAACTATTTAGGCTGTGCTGAATGTGTATTCTTATGAATTACTGTTGCTTGAACATGGAAAACCCTACAGCCTTTATTTTATATTTTTTTTTTTCACAATCTTGATGCTGTCCTGACCAGTTTACATTTTTTAAGCTGTAATAAAAATGTTAATGTGTTCTTACTTAGTGCTACAAAACACTTTTTAGTGGAGGAGATAAAGGGAAAAACATACTGCTTGACTGAAGGGAAGGAATGGAATTTCAGAGTTGATCTTCCTTTCTGTTGTTTTCCAAGGTTTGCTGACATAAAGGAGGGAGATGTAGTAAGGCACGATGGGAAAAGGTCTGATGGTTACCTGGAGCACATTTTTAAACATGCTGCAAAGGAGCTTTTTGGCATGGATGTCAAGGAAATCACCTACAAAGCATTAAAGTAAGTCAGAGTTTTGTATCCTTGTTATGTAGGACTGGCTAGTTGGAATAGAATATTTTCAGTTGCAAGGGACCTACAATGATCATCCAGTGAAACTGCCTGAGGATTTTGGGCTGACCAAAATTAACCACCTCTCTGGGGGATTCTGTTCCAGGGTCTGACCACCCTTTTGGTTAGGAAAGGGTTGTTGAAGTCCAGTCTGAACCTCCCCTGGTTTAGTTGGTGCTGCCCTTTGTCTGATAGGCAGTTATATGTTATAAACCTGTAAGTCTGTCACAGCATTCATTTAATTAATAGCTTAACCACACTTAAAAAATTAAGTATAATTCTGAGTTACACCCCAATTTCTGCTTAACACAGTTTAGAAACTGGAAGAGTTCACCTTGATTTTACTGTTACACTTGTTCTGTTCTCTTTAGAGCATCTGAATACAAACTGACACAGGTGAACTGTTCCTCTGGGAACACAGGGGGTTAAAATGTTCTCTGTGTGTTTTGACAGGAACAAGGACTTCCAAGAAGTTACCCTTGAAAAGGATGGGGAGACAGTGCTGCGCTTTGCAGCAGCTTATGGCTTTAGAAATATCCAAAACATGGTCCTGAAGTTGAAAAAAGGAAAGTTTTTGTACCATTTTGTAGAAGTCCTTGCCTGCCCTGGAGGTAAGAA
The DNA here is from genome assembly GCF_003945725.1 of Corapipo altera. Lineage (NCBI taxonomy): Eukaryota > Metazoa > Chordata > Aves > Passeriformes > Pipridae > Corapipo > Corapipo altera. The sequence goes on from NW_020884961.1 coordinate 233,456, forward strand.
TAATTGTGGATCCCCAATCGCTCTGTGCACGTCTTGAATCTCAAAGGAAAGCTGCCCTAAGGCAAGCACTTCATTCCTTCCTAATTCCCTTCTTAATAATCTAAAATCTCATTATTTAATGAAGGGTCCAGAACACCAGTTACAGGTTCTGGGTTGGCTCAGGAATTGATTGGGTTTTCCAAAATTAGCCCCAGTGTTACTGGATCTCTTCTGACCTACAGTCCAAACCTCAGAGGAAATCCCCTGAAATGGTCGTTGTCAAGGGCAAGAAGAGACCAGATAATTAGGATCATAAAACCACAGAGAAGGCAGGGAAAGACTGTTGATATGGAAACCTCATTTCCATTAAGATGATGTTGATATCAGAGTCACTTTAGGTAAAAACAAATTGTAACAGCACCGGGGGGAGTTTATGTAAAGCCAAGTGTGAAAAACGAATTTTAAGTTAAACAAAAATTTCTCCTCATATCAAACCTCATCACCCTTGTAGCTTTTTTATTCCTTTTTTTTTCCCCCTAAGGGTGCCTAAATGGCAAAGGCCAGGCCCAGACTGAGGATGGCAAGCCAGACAGAGCCCTGCTTGCCCAGATGGAGGAGGTGTACGCTGCCATTCCCGTCCGGCTGCCAGAAACCAACCTGCACGTACAGAAGGTGTACCAGGACTGGCTGGAGGGCATGGACTCCAAGAAGGCCCAGGAGACTTTGCACACCACATACAGTGCAGTGAATCAAAGCACGAGCAGTTTGGACATCAAGTGGTAACAGATGACAGGGCAGAGCTGTGCTGAGCTCTGGGGACCCTCTATGCAACCGCGGACACGGAGCACCAGCCAGGGTGAGTGAGGCACTGCCCAGCTGGGGACTGTTCCTGGGGAAGAACCATTGCTTTGCAAAACCACAGAAGTCTCCAAAAGCTCTGGTTCCTGCCACTGTCATTTAACTTTTACTGTGTGTCGTTTCATGGATTTCTTCATTCAAAAATGGGATCTCGCAAGGTCCAGAAGCCCTTTGGGAGTGTAATTCCTGATGAAGTTACTCCCTGGAGTGAAGCATTCCATTCACTTCACAGCATGGGCTCCTCCAAGAGGGTGAGATGATTTTACTCCTACTCCTAGGTGTGCAATCCCTGTCATCACAGGAGAACAGTCCACAGGAATTTCAGTATTGTTGCAGTTGGTGTGAAGTAACTTGGGATTTACTTGCCTGGCTAAAGAAAAAGCCCTTTAAAAGGACAAGTGAGTATATGAAGAGATGTAATGAATTTCTATATGCCTTGTTATCTGTAATTCAGCAAAAAAATACTCAGTTCCAAACTAGCCACCATTCCTTCCTGATGTAATGTCACAGGATGCTTCACAGAAACTGAACCTGGGAAGCTAATGCTGAATGGTTCATTTAAAATAGCTCCAAATAGGTTGGTTGGTTGGTAAAAAAAGAGAACTTTAAGTTTTCTTCAAAGCTTGCAGCCAGGAGGGGTGGTGCTGCTTTGGCTTCTCTCTGAGAGTGAAACATGCCCAGATTGTTCTTTCATTTGTCTCCCATGTTGACAGACTTCTGCAAAAAATAACTTCCTGGGGTGTCTCTGAGAAAAAAGTCCTGAGCAATGCTTGTGAACTCTTCAGAGTTAAGATACATCAGCATCATGAATTTTGGTGCACTTATTTTTCTAAGTATGCTGTAGAGGTTTCATTTAACAGACACTGTAAAGTGCTCTTGGCATGCAAGCTTGCCTGCAGTGTCCTGAGTTGTCAGAAGGTTGTTCAAGAATGTGATGGACAAAAGAAAATTAAATTCCTGCCAGACTTCCTCAGATTTTCCTGGTAACATCCAATCTGTTCACCATTAATGGCTGCTTGAAACTAGCAAAGTTCCAGCTTTTCTTGTCCAGCCTGAAAGGGTGGATGAGCTTTTTAATCATTTCATGCAGTTTGAATTAATCTTCTTGTACATTCAATATTACAACAGCTTGTGTGAGGAAGGTCTAATCCTGCAAAAACCTGTGTGTGTTTGAAATCCACATTTCACCTGGACCCAGTGGATGGGTAAAGCAGCAGGGAAGGCAGTGCAAGTCCTGGCATTGGCTGAAAGGGAGAGAGACACTCAAGTGTCACCCTGATGACAAGAAATAGTTCTCTTAATGTGAAGCTGTTTAATAATTGCAGCCTCCACCTAAACAAGAAACCATTGCACTTGGAGGGATGTTTTCTTCCAAGTGCAGATGAATTTGATTAGTGCACTACCTGAATGCACACCAAGAGATTATCCCCCTGAACTAGCCTGAGTTGTCCCTTGTAATAAAAGCGTGGTACTTACGTGGTGCAATGTCAGAACATCACCAGAAATCTACCTCTGTACAGGAAGGGAGGCCAGAAGTTGTGGGAAGACCTGTGTGTGTAGCTGGAACTGTGCCAAATGTCTGCCAGAGAAAGATGGGGGGTTGCATGACATTTGGGAACAGATTTCTTTTAGAAGCAACGTCCACCTCCTTCAGTCTGATTTTCTTTATCTGCCACGATTTCCTCCAGAAACTCCAATGGAATTATCATGTAATAAGGTGTCCTGTTCTGTTTGTATAGGCCTGTTTCTCTGTATATATGGTTTGTAGCTGGATGCATGTTTAAATTATATGGCTTCTGCTCTTTGTACAGTGTGCTTATTTTTTTATGTGCATATACTGGGTGAAGTGGTATGAAAAAGTGTGAAACCTTCACTAAATGACACAAGAGCTGCCTTGTTCTGAAAGGAGACCCCTGAACTGTTTGTGCAAGGTGACAAATCCTCCTCAGGGGTGGGTGGCACTTTGGCCTCTGTGTTTGGCTGTTGCACTGAAGGGCCTCACTCCCTGTGCCAGTGGGGGACCCCAGGAATGGGCTGGTCAGTGGGGGAAGGAAATCTGTGCCCTGCTCCCAGGAAATCTGTGGCTCAGTGTATGAAATAAACTATTTCAGTTGAATCCACCATTTCTTCCATCTGCTCCAGTGTTTTAACCCCTTGAGGTCGCAGTGTGAAGAGCTGTTGATTATTTTTCTGTTGCAGAATTCTTTTTAAAGACAAGGAGGGCATCTGAGCTTGTAGTGGCTACATGGAATGTCTGTATTATCACTAGTGACCTAAGCAACTGAGACTTGTCTTTTATTTTGGTTAGCTTTTCTTTTATAAGGTTTTTTAGAGTAAAACATAAGCCCTTTTCTTTAAAGTGCCAGTTAAAAAGGAAAGAATTTTTTTTTCTTTCCCCCTCCACCTGCTTTCATTGAAATTTGAGGTATCAGAAAACCTCATTGCAGCTTCATATATAGTGAAACACTTGCCTAAGGTTTGATTCTGGCTTTTAAACCTGTAGTTGGAAAGTGTTACTGTTGACAACACATGTTCCAGCCACACTTCTGAAAATACAGCACTAATTAATTCCCTGATTAATTTTTGGCAGCCAATAATTTCCATTGCTCCTGCCTTTTCAGCAAGGGGGAAAGCTCCTGGTGTGGCCACAGCCATAGTGCTTCACCTCTCCCTTGAATGTTCTGCTAAGACAGTCTTGTCTCTAAAGGCTTTTTAGAAAATTCTAAAGGAGGGATTCTGGGAAGGGAACTGGAAATGCTGAATTAATTTGGGAATTGTCCTGGGTGTTCTTGACTTGAGCACATCAAGTGCTGGATGCCTGGGTTGTAGTTCTGTGCTCTGAGGCTGCTCCAGTGTGTTGTGAGGTCCCTTTGCCTTGAGCAGGAGGTTTCCCTCAGCCCCAGGAGTGTGTTCCCTGTGCTCAGTCACATGGGCTGTGCTTCCCTGACAGTAAAGGATATATCCATATGCAGCAGTCTCAGCTGGATTACAGCTGGACAATGTTCAGTTACCCAAATTTCAGTGCTTTGTTTTCAAATGGACCATGAACTGTCCTGAATAAATCCTGATGCTCAATTCTGCTCTGATTCCATCTCACTCCATAAAAAAGTCTCAGTACACCTGGTTTCACACTTGTCTGGAATGCTGGGCATGTCTGTGGCACCAGTAGTGCCTCAGCTGTTTGGGAGAGTTCTGGGTCACAGCTACACCTCCAACTCTCATAAATGGAAGGAGAAAGTTGCCAGATTGCTGTGGGAAATGGTAATCTGCTCTCTAGAATTGTAAATTAATATACTGAATCACTGCAAGGCAGACAAGCCTCTGTGGCTTTAAAGCTCTGGTGCCTGGGGAGAAGGATGAAACCAGTCTGTGAGGACTGACTAATTACACTGAAGTTACTGTAGAGAGTTAATTAAAACACTGGTGCACAAGGAACAATAAAATCCTTATTTGTGTGTGGCCTGATCCAGCAAACAGCTGAGGGAAGGATGAAAATTAGCCCTGACACATACAAGGGATGTTTCATTGATGGGTTGGGTGAAAATGTAACGAACTGAGCAAACATTTCCATATGTTCCCTTGAGCAGCTGGGACCTGAACTTCCACTAAATAATAAACTGATCTGAAGGTGACCTGTGGTTTCTTTTCAAGGGACAGTACAGAAGGGTTACCTGGCCAGAGGAAAAGGAGGAGGAGCTGCTGGCACAGAGCAGGGATGTTCCTGTTGCTGTGTAAACCAGTGACTAGTGAGGAGAGGTTTGCAGGAGAGGAGATGTGTTCTGGTGTCCTGAGAAACCCTGGAAATGAAAAGCAAACACTGAGGGTGTGTGTCAGCAAAGCACTGGGAATACCCATTTAAACTGTGCAGAGTTCTATCTGTGACATCATCCCTGCTCTAAACCCACGGCATTCCTGCCCCCCTTTTCCAAGCGAGTACTTGGGTGCAGCTGAAAAACAATGTCCAAATTCAGCACATTTACCTACTGAAAGGCAAGTTTTCCACAGTGTAAACGCCTTTTCTTCCTCCCCCAAAAAAAGACTTTGTGTAAAACATCAGTGAAATATAATGGACTATCCAATTAAAATGTTACAACAATTATTTAAGGTCTTGTCCTTTTTGTCCAATGTACAGCTGTTCGTCCCAGTGAAGAAAAGTGGGAGCAGCATGATAAAGGGTCAGGTCAAGGGAAGGCTTTCGCATTGAGCTCCCGGAGCTTCATCCTGGGCAGTTCTGTCCCTGCCGCAATGTGACCCCATGGAACGGGGAAAAATCGGGATAATCCCGACAGGTTCTACCGAGATTTGAACTCGGATCGCTGGATTCAAAGTCCAGAGTGCTGACCATTACACCATAGAACCGGGTGGTGCCTCCTGGCCCTGCGAGCCTGGCCAATAAATCCATAGCCAACAAATCCCAGTGGGAAAACCACACTGTTCCTTCTGTCCTTGGACCTGCTGTGACTGGCAGGAATTTAACACGATCTACATATCCATATTTATCCTGCATTTCTGCAGGATTCGTTGTGTTCACAGAATTGTTTTGGTTTGGGAGGGACCTTAAAGCTCATCCAGTGCCACCCCCTGCCATGGGCAGGGAACCTTCCACTCTCCAAGGTTGCTCCAAGCCCCTTCCAACCTGCCCTTGGACACTTCCAGGGATCCAAGGACAGCCACAGCTTCTCTGGGCAACCTGTGCCAGGGCCTCACTGCCCTCGTAGTAAAAAATGTCTTCCTTATCTCTAGTCTGAATCAACCCTCTTTTAGTTTAAAACATCACCCCTTGTCCTGTCATTCCATACCCTTGTCCAAGGCTCCTCCCCACTTTCTTTAGGTACTGGAAGGCCACAATAAGGTCACCCCGTAGTATCATGATGGCAGGAAGCAAACATGGACAGTGGGAGAACACCTGTTTTTAGGGACACACGGAATCCCTGCACCTGCCCCGGAGCTCAGCAGTGCCTCCAGCTTTGCTAATGCAGAATTTAGAATCGTGTTCCCAGTGTAGAAACGAAAGAACCACTGATGTTCCAGTGAGCTGTGACATCTCTGAGATTCTTCAGATAATTCCTGTCAGAATATACCAACCTGGCTGCAATAAGAAATAGATATGGAAAAAAATATAATCAGGAAAATTCTGTGTTTGTCTTCTCTTCCTCTTTCACTTTCCATACGCTTTCCAGGTAGCATGGGATATGTCAGCAGTTCACGGCTTTTCAACAGCCCATGAAAAACACCTGAAACAACTTTTCCACGATTTTCCAGCAAAGAAATTTGCCCACGGTAAAAAAAAAACCTTCAGGTTCCACCGAGATTTGAACTCGGATCGCTGGATTCAGAGTCCAGAGTGCTAACCATTACACCATGGAACCACACAGCCTGGGCCCCTGAGCCGCGCCTTGTGAGGGAAATCCGGGGGGAAAACCCAAAACTGCCCCTTTATGCATCAATTTGGTTTTCCTCACCTCATGTCACCCGAAGCCTGAACACAGATTTTTTTCAACACTACGTGCACTGGCTTTCACTTCACATTTGTGCTCTCATTTTCCTTTCCTGCATTTCATACTGAGAATCTGCTGGCTGTGTTTCAGAAGGAGGAGCAGGGACCATTGTCACAACTGTTTTTTTGAGTTTGCCAGATTGTTTCCTCTCTTGGTACCCGACTGACCGCTGTGTGGGTAACAGAACATTCACTTAAACACGCAAGACATGGAAAAACGACAAATATACGCTTTTATGGCTAGTTACAGGCCTGGTGGAGCAGGTCCACATGAAGCCATGAAGATGTTCCAGGGACTGGAGCACTTCTCCTATAAGGAAAGGCTGAGAGAGTTGGGGTTGCTCAGCCTGGAAAAGAAAAGGCTCTGAGAGGCCTTATATATTTATCTTATAAGAAAGATAAGGAATCTTATCTGCCCGATCCCTGCAGACATTCAAGGCCAGGTTGGACGGGACTCTGAGCAACCTGACTGTTCCTGCCCCTGGCAGGGCCTTTAAGGGTCCTTTCCAACCCAAACCACCCTGTGACTCCATGAAATCACGCTAGAAGAAAGGCTGTAAGCACCACACCATACTGTGCTCTGTCCATCCTTTACTCGCACCTGCTCACCTGCTCCACAGCATGTGGTCGAGATGGTTTAGGAAAAATAACTACTCGCTACACCACCGTTCCCCACAGCCATAAATAACCAGCAGCGAGGACGGAGCCGACAGGACTCAGGGGGAGGGACAAAAAAGAAAAAAAAAAAATCCTAGCTAGCAGAGGATGGTTTCGATCCATCGACCTCTGGGTTATGGGCCCAGCACGCTTCCGCTGCGCCACTCTGCTGCTGCTGGTAAGGAAGTGTCCCGCTCGCGGTTATAATCGTCTCCCTCACAGGCGCTTCCTCCCCGTTTCCACGGCCTCGGGATCCTCGCTCCAGCCCCGCGTGCTGCGGAGACACACGAAATACACCAGGAGCAATGGCCATAAACTAAACTACAACATGAGGAAGAGCTTCTTTACGCTGAGGGTGGCAGAGCCCTGGAACAGGAGCCCAGGGAGGTCGTGGAGTCTCCTCTGTGGATGCACTCCTGGGTCACCTGCCTGGACTGGCGGCGATCCCCCAGAGGTCCCTTCCAACCCGAACGATTCTGTGAAATAGCAACAAATGGCTTCAACTACCAGCGTATCGCCGCAGGTGATCTATATGAACTAATTTAGCCACAAACCACAGATATATCACCACGGAAAACTGTACCATTACCCTCGGCGCAGAGCACACCGCCGCCCCGAACTCCGCCGCAGGTTATGAAGGAGGGAAGACGCGTGAGGAGCCCCCGGTGCCGCCCCGCCCCAGAGGGCTTTGCGCTTATTTGCATACAGAGGGGGTTTTTGCATAAATTGGGGCGCTGGATTTAGGCTCTGTTTTCCCAATTCCCACCTCCTCCCGCCCCTCCCGACCTGAGGTATGGTCGGGGGGCCGTGTTACAGTTACACCAGCGGCACCACCGGCTCGTCCCACCCTACCCGGGGTCACCCTGACCTTGCGGAGTGCGAATTCCCGTGGTATAAATACCGGCGGGGCCGAAGCAGCAATCGTGCTCGCTTCGGCAGCACATATACTAAAATTGGAACGATACAGAGAAGATTAGCATGGCCCCTGCGCAAGGATGACACGCAAATTCGTGAAGCGTTCCATATTTTTTTTCGCCCCTCACCCAGCCTTCCGACTCTGGAATAACCCCAGGGGAGGCCTTATCGGTCTCGACAACTCCCTGGAAGGAGGTTGGAGCCAGGCGGGGGTCGGTCACCTCTCTCAGGCAACTAGCAATAGGACAAGAGGACACAGCCTTAAGTGATACAAGGGGAGGTTTAGGTTGAACATCAGGAAGAATTTATTCACGGAAAGGGTGATTAAACATTGGAATGGGCTGCCAAGGAGGTGGTGGAGTCACCATCCCTGGAAGTGTTTAAGGAAATGACTGGACACGGCACTTAGTGCCATGATCTAGTTGACATGGTGGTGTTGGACTTGATGATCTCAGAGGTCTTTTCCAACCTAACTGACTCTGTCATTCTGTGACAACTCCCCCGGGCACCCCAACAGCTCCCAGGACCCCAGAGACACAGCACACAGTGGGTCCCTCACTGCTTCCACACTGCTCCCATGCCAAGGTGCCCGCTGGCTCTGCAGGCACAAGGCTGAGCAGTGGGAGCTGGGAGGGTGTCAGACCTGGCCCAGCTCCTCCTGGCACTGCACAGGGCATGTTCTCCTCAGGCTGACCCAGAACCTCAGGGCTGTACCCAGGCTGGGTCCAGAGGTTTTCCTCAGCCCATGCACTGACTGCAATACCAAATTCACTAAGGTTCACTTACCAAATTCACATGGTTGCTACAGAGAATTGACTCATAAATGAGAAACTGCCACGAGCTTTATGGCCCTCCAGGGATTTGCCTCAGGACTCAGATTACTGTGCTGCCACTGGCAAGTACCTTTCTGTATTTTATCTTCTCCTTATTATCCCTTGCCTTCTCTGGACACAGCCCAGTGCAGGTTCTGGCACTGCAGAGCTCTCCTGAGTGCTGCATGACACACATGTCAATGAAGGGCATTCTCTATTTCTCACTATTTCCTTCTTGTCTCCCCAAAATGCTTTTATTTTCATGCAGGTTGTCTTAAGCAAAGCCAACCATCTCGCTGGCTTGAATCCTTCAGCAGGAGTTCAGTGTAGTTCAACCACGTAATCTCTGCTCAGATACAGAAACAGCTGGAATTCCTGCAGGTCCTGTAATTCACCTTCTTTCTTCACACTGTGGGGTCCCGCTCTGTGGGATTCAGTGCTGGCTACCAAAAGAACAGGGGAAGATCTGGCAAAACCAGCAGCACTGAAGGTACAGGTAGAGTCCAGAGACACCAGGGGCCAAACAACTCGAGTTCCTTTGTCTAGAGGGTGTGTGTAGGAGAGCACTGAATCGATACGGATCCTGTCTCTTAAAGAACCTGCAGCTATTGTAAGAAAAGGGAGAGTTATTTTTAGAAGGCCTTTTATGAAGAGGCAGTGCCTTTTGTGGCTTTGGCATTGGGAATTTTGTTTCTATTCAGCCTGAATCCTGTGATGGGGTGAGCAAAGCTAAAAACGAGGTGGATGCTTTTCGAAAGGGAAAGCAGAACAGAGGCAGATGGTGAGGGGGAGAAAGTAAAAATAGGAAACATGAAACAAATATATTGTCAGAGATGCCGTTTTTCTCTAGTGAAAATGTATTTGCTTATTGGTTTGTTTGACTGTTCAACTTTTTTTTTTTTTACTGTATATTTTCTGCATTGAAAGCTTTATTTTATGTTAGGTACCATACAGCATAACAGAGTTGCTTTTTAATATAAAAATTATTAATTCTTTGCAGATATGATGATAACTCTGATGAGAGACTCAAGCTTTGAAGCTGATGTGAAAGAATTTAAATGTGATAAATCATCCCCAGCAGTGATCAATAAATGTAAGGAGTCCTACTTTGGTATTACTTTGTTTATATGGATCAGGGTGGAATGAGAATGCAGGTCTTGCTAAACTTCATTTTTCTTAAAATCTCTTGGAATAAAACAGTTCCTGTGCTGCATCATGAAGACCCAAATGACTGTGAGGTCGCTTTGGAAATGAGCTGTTTGAAAGCTGAGTGACAATTTATCTTTTATAATCTGTCCTTAACAAATTAGTGTGTTCTAAAAGTTCATTAAGAACTTTAACCCGAGCAAAGACTCTTGTTGGAATGAATTCTGTTGTGATAAACCTTGTGGTTTGCAGCTTTATTCTCATTTCTATTATTAAACAGTTGCCATTGATTCTGTTTCAGGTTAGAAAGAGACTGATTAAAGCTATAAAAGATGAGAGTTGGTCTTTGGGGGGGGTTATTAATGTCACTGCTGTGCTGTGTTTTTTAATGGGGTGTCAGTATTCCACTGGAACATGGAAATATGTGACTTTGTGCCAGTGTCATAAACCCCTTTTTGTCTAGAAATAACATTTTTGCAACAAATGGCTGAAAAAGCAAAGGGAAGACTCCCTGCAGGTGGAGATTACGAAGCCCAAAATATTAAGAGGTGACTGAAAGGGGTTCAGTGCATGGAGTGCAAGTCTTCCCACTCCTGCTTAATGTAATGGTTTGGATTCACCCTCTTGTCTTCAAAGTCTTTAAATAACAGATAACTGGAACCTGGGAGAACATCCCAGTTAAAGGACTGAGCTTCCCAGGCATTCTGGGAACAGGCTACTTGGCTGGATCAGCTTGCTCTCTGGGTTTTATTCTGTTGCACAGATAAATTAATTACTATATGAAGAAATTTGCATTGGCATTTCCAGGGAGCAGTTTCTCAATCTCATCTCACAAATACTTACAAAACAGGAGACAAATGGGGTATTTAAACACATTTCTGGTTCTGGGTTCACTGATGGCTCTTGCAGCAACACAGGGTATTTTATATTGAAAATGATGCTTCAGGAGGCAGAAAGCTTCTGGAGTTTGTGAGGTACATTACTGCCATGCTTAGAGCTGGTAGCTAAGTTTGGGAGCTCAAAGATGAGATGTTTGCTCTGGAAACTAATGAAGCAACAGTAAAATATTCATCAGCAGAAAGGTGGTAGCACAGCCAGGATTTTCAGCTGACGGAAGAGGAAAGAGTGAGTCGAAGTAATGCAGCAGCAAGACTGCTATTTAAACCTCTATGAATATATAGAAACATATATAAACTATATAAACCTCTGGAATTCCTTCCTGTGTGGCTGCAGTTGGGACTGGGAGGAGGCAGCTTCTGCACCTGGTGCCCTCAGTTCCATTTCTGTGCCTTGCTGTGGAAAACAAACCTCAACCTTTGCTGAGCTGGGGCTCTTGGCTCTGGAATTCCATTCCTGAGCAGCAGCTGATCTCTAACACACAATTCCTTGCACCAGGAATGCTGCTGTTTAAAGGACCTGAGTAACACCCACCAGGGGCAAAGACCTTGCTGATGGGGCAGGCAAGTGGTAAAACCAACGTTAATGTAACATTGGTGGGACAATATTTAATATAAATATTGGTGTGTCACACAGCCAGGATCAGCTGAAGCAGCAGAAATTAACACTGGCTGGCAAATCTTAACGGGAAGAACATAAAAAACCCCACAAATATGGCAAATATGTATTAACTTAAAGGATTTGATATTTTTTTTATTATGTATTAATTCATTTTTGAGAACACAGGCATGGATTTGTTTTTAAATCCTGTTTTTAATTTTACTAGCAGGCATAACAACAGTAGATTGCTTAACTTAGTTGGCATAAGAGGTGAGTTGCTGCATAAATGCTTTTGTTTCCAAATTACTTGGTAGAAATAAATGTTGTCTGTACCCTCTTGCTTCTCCCAGCAGCTTTGTGATTTCAAGACAAACAGGAACTTAAAGCACACAACAGCTTCTGGTGGTTCACACAGTTCTGTTATTTGGAATCTGAATCTATTTATACAGACAATAACTATATTTGTGAAGGCAATCAGAAGAGATAAGTATGAAAAGCCTCTTAACAGTCCTGTTTATTTGGAAACAGTCCCAGTAAGTATTTTACAGAAATAATGGCAAATTAAAAGGAATTATATTTAAATGAAAGAGTGAAGTGCAAGGTATTATCTTAATATACATATATCACTGAAAATTCGAGCTATTTTGAGAGAACTTGTAATTATGCCACAATAATCCTTTAAAACTTACTTCTCTATTAACTCACACAGTAAAATGTGCCATGAAAATCTCCTCACGTGCTGTAGCTCTAAATGAAAAAAAGACTGAAATAGATTTCAGGACGTGATGGCTTTTTTCTTCTTCACTTCTTTATTTTCAAGTTATGTAAATGTTGGACAACAAACAAAACCCGAAAGTGTTTTGGTTATTCAGCCCATTCAGCAGATTGAAATAAATGTTTCTATCAGCCTTCAGTCACGTCCCAGTTCTTGAGCCAACTTGTTACTGTGATTCTACCAAAACCAACAGTAGAAATGAAAAAAAAAAATAAATTGGTACATACGACTTTCCCTCTCTTGTTTATATAAAATTATCCATAAATATTGCCAGCTATTGGTCTGCATTTTTATTTCTTTATTTAAAAATGCACTATGTGTCAGCTGGTGCAATGCAGCCTGTGTGCAGGTCACTGTTGTAACACACTGTGCCAGCAGGGAGTCCAAGTGTACGCTGCATTTCCTTTCTCTTTGTGTCACCGATTTAGTATTTTAACAGGTAACTCACACATCAAACATTTTTTTGCTCTTCAGGGGACGATTCCAATTTTGTCTCTGACGTGGCCTTTAAGAAGGTAAGATAACACAGTATTTTGGGAACTCCTGCTGCGAATCGTTGCTTGGGGAAACTTCAATTTTATTTTTTTTTTTTATTATTGTGTATAACACGTTTACTTCAGTTCGATATCAAATGAATATTCAAAAAATACATATTGCGTTACCTCTTCCTCTGAGCTCCAGCGATTTGTAGAGAGCAGTTTTTACCTGCGCACCGCTGACCGCTCCCTCAGCAGACGTGACCGTAGTTACGGCCCTGTTTTGACATTAAAAAAAAAAACAAAAAACCCTTTTAAACCGTTTTCCTTAAACCCGGAGGGTCGGACCCGCCCCGCCCTCACGTGATTTTCGCGCCATCAGCGCGCGCCGCCGCCGGTCACGTGTCCCCCCGGTGGTCACGTGCCCCGTGTTTACCTCGGTCGGCACCGCGGCGGGTGAGGGACCGACCCCGGGGGAAGCGTGTGAGGGGGCGGCGGGGGCGGGAGGGGCTGAGGGCTCGGGGGACGGCGCCGGGGAAGGACTTGTCCCCTCTCGGGGGAGTTGTGAGGGGGGACTGTTCCCCCTTGGGCGGCGTGAGGGGCTCTGTGTGAGGGACCTTTTTCCCCCTCAGGGGCAGCTGCGTGAGGGGCTTTTCCACACCCTCAGGGGCGGCTGTGTGAGTGGCTTTCCCCCCTCAGGGGCGGCTGTGTGAGGAGCTCTTGTGCCCTTCCCTGGCGCGGCGGCGTTAGGGTTTCGTCCCCGCCTCAGGGGCGGCTGTGTGAGGGACCTTTTTCTTCCTCAGGGGCAGCTGAGTGAGGGGCTTTTCCACACCCTCAGGGGCGACTGTGTGAGGGGCTTTTCTCCCCTCAGGGGCGACTGTGTGAGGGGCTTTTCTCCCCTCCGAGGCGGCTGTGTGAGGGACCTTTTTCCTCCTCAGGGGCGGCTGTGTGAGGGACCTTTTTCCTCCTCAGGGGCGGCTGTGTGAGGGACCTTTTCCTTTCTCAAGGGTGGTTGTGTGAGGGGCTTTTCCCCACCCTCAGGGGCAGCTGTGTGAGGGGCTTTTCTCCCCGCTCAGGGGTTGCTGTGTGAAGGGCTCTTCTCCCCCTCATCAGAGGTGTAGTCGTCAGAGGCCTTTCCCTCCCCTCAGGGGCAAGTGTGTGAGGGGTTTTCTGCCCCCCTCAGGTGTTTGACATCCAAGGAGCCAAAGGCACGTGGCCATCACCACTGTGGTGGCTCAGAACGCTGAGGTACCCATTGCTCTGAGCTGCCATTCACTGAAGCCCCTCCTTTATTTCCAGGCTCACCATGTCCCTGCCAGCAAAGAGGTGTGGAAGGCCCCCGGTGTTGTCCTTCCTGGAAAAGAAAAAGAGAAAGCAAAGTCTTGATAGAAGAAGGGGCAAAACGAGGATTTATGTGGGAAATCACATTGAGCGATGGCTGACCCTTAAGGAGAAGCTGGATTTCAGGAACGATGCAGAAGTTGCAGGGTTTTTGTTGGATTTGTGGGTATATTGCCACAACACTCCTCTGTTTGCTAATACTGAGTAAATAGTGCTGGGTGTTGATACCGATTGTGTGTTTCCTTTCTTAGGTATGACAGCTATGACCTATTGTCCAAAGCCTCGCTCTGTCCCCTCCCTGAGGGTGTCAGGAGGATCACTGTGAAGGAAGAAAGAGCTTTGTCAGACAGCACATCTTTAATAGCAGCAGATGGAACGTGAGTTCTGTCCTCTCTTTACGTGGGAAGGGTGGATGAAATGTTTTTCTTGGTACTACTTGAAAGACTGCTGCTGATATTTAAAAATAATGGGGTGAAAGTTATATCTATAAAAGGAAAGTGTAATGAATTAAAATTGAAGATTTGGATATCTTTTGCCAAAGAGCTTCTGTCTCTTTTGTTGTTTGTATTGTTGAGCACATGACACTGGTGTAGATGAAACGGAGATGGAAACTTCTTTTTTGCCAAAGAAGTGTTTCAGTCAACCATCTGGGTTGTATTTGCAGGTATGACAATGAGGAGCAGCTGCCTAAAGAATCTGCTTGTTCTGGGCTGGGAGATGTGAGAGTTGTGACTGTGAAGGAGGAGCAAGAGACACCCCAGGACTGTGTGTTGGCACGGGCAGATGACACGTTAGTGACACTCTGGTCCTTTGCATGTTTTGCATTCGAAAGTATTTTGATTTTATTATCACATTTAATTTTGTTTATTAGAAGTTCATGTCATTCATGCTCTGATTCATTATCTAAAAACGTCTCGGTGCATAATAGATGGTCCAGTTCTTCTGAGGCAAAAATCTGAGGGATTTTGGAAAAGTTGTAAGAGTACACACAGCAAAAATATTTGTTCAGTGACTGCCTTCCCTAATTGTAGACAAGGTCCTGAGTGAACAAGGAAAGAGCCAGTGCTTTACATGTATCCTCCTCAGCAGTTGGATATTTACAGAAGTACAATGTCCAGGCAAGTGCAGCTGCATGTGCTTTAACCTTTCTCAGAAGAAAAATGTTTCACTGTTGTCTGAGTGTTGTTACACACTAAGTGATGTGTTAAACTATCTAAAAATAGTGCTGTGCTCAGCGAGGCCACCCCACCATCGGCTGCTGGTCTGTGTTACTGCAGAGTCTCCAGTAACTGAGGCATTCCCACTGAGATCAGAGGAGCCTCCAATAGGTATGCTTGTCCATTACTCTTTGTTTAGGTTTTGATTAGCCACAACAGTGTTACTGAATAATTGTAATTTCATCCATGTCTTAGTTGTCTGACCTCTATAAAACTGTATTTTCTGATGTGTGCAGGGGGACACAGAGGCCGTAGGACATTGCACTGGCATTGCATGATGTGTCCAAACCCCTGGCTAAGATGGTGAAGTATGTCAAGTACCATGTTTGTCTGTCACCTTCCATTGTGGCCTTGCCTGTGACTTTGCTAATTCTTCTTACTTTTGATTTTAGTAGGTGAACAACCTGAGGTTCTGAAAGCAGTTCTGTGGCACAGAAGAATTCTTGGAAGCTAGGGCAGGAGAAAACAAATACCAGTGCTGATGAAGCTGACAAATTCAAGTACATTCTTCAAAACAGCATTTTTCACTGGCAATGTAATTTTAGTTTGGAGTGCAGCAATAATTGAATTCCTGCCACTGATTTGATACAGGTGAGACAGAGGGTTTGTGTTAATTGATTGCTTGTTTTAGCCTTCTGAGATGTGAGAAATATTGTGAAAGGTGGTTTGGTGTGAGAAAAACTTTCAGTTACCCTAAAAGGTGAGGTAATGAGGCTTTGGAACAGTCTCATGTCTTTGTGAAGATGCTACATCAGTCTGAGTACATGAAATGCTGGAGAAATGATTAGACACATGTGCAGTGGTAATTCTGTAAAGCTAAAGAACAACAGCTGTCTAAGGATGGGGAGATTCAAAGATAAGAGCAAACATCCTGGGACACACTGTGTAATTCCAGGGAATGTTTACCTTCCAGGAGTAGTTGTATGACCTCACTAGGAGGAAAATGGTTTATGTTTCAGTGTCTGAACATCACATCACTGGTGTTTGGTTGGGTTTGGTTTTCATTCCCAGTAGAGCAGTGAGGAAGAGTGAGGGTGTCACTGAGGCTCTCACTGGCTGTGGGATGTCCCCACAGGGTCAAGGGGTTTGCTCAAAGTCATTTTGGTAGCTGAGCTTGGGTCTTAAAAGTAAGGCCAAACTCAGTTGCTGACTCAGTATTTTAGAAATCTGGGCAAAATTCTTAATTGCTGCAGAAAATAGTGAGGAGTTTTCTTCAGAAAGGAACAGTGGTTATGTTAATGTCTATCTTTATTTTCTTCTTGTTTTTAAAGGTGTGGTGCTGCACTTCCTATTGAAGGGAGGCACTGAAGGCAGGTATTTCCTGCCCTCCAGGCACTTGGGTGTCATATTTTCCTGTTGCTGTTACTGTTTTGGGCTTTGCCAAAGGTGGTGTTTCAGTCTGTGCTGCCTACAAGGGCCAGGAAAAGCACAAGGTCTTGTTGTAGGTGCTTCATTAGCACATTCTGAGTTAATAGTCATAAAGCAGCTGTTGTATTCTTCTTACCATCAAATCTGGTTTTAGGCTGGCTAAACACTGTTAAGGAACTGGACACATCAAAGGCAATGGAGCAAGAACATTTGAACTCAGCTTTATCAGTGGTTTAATGTTTGGTTTCTCTCCTGGTTTTGGAGTCTTGCCCACTGACACTGGCTCTCAGCAGTTGCTGTTGTTGTGGAGGAACAGTGAGGGGGTCGATTGCAGTGACTTGAGGATTCTTGCCAGGTAAAAGGGTACAGCTTTCTGAGTTCTGCCTGTTGTGAAGAGTCAGGGTGTTGAACAAGAGGAAGGAAAGAAAGTACAGAAATCTGCTTTAAAGGTGCATTAGCAGAGCAAAGCCAAAGGAAGGGTTACTGACCAAAGTCCAGTAAGGTTCCTGAAGACATTCAGTTATTTTCTAAGGCTTCTTCTGTTACTAACTTTCAGCTTTAACATTTGGATTGTTAACCAAGCTAGTTTAAAATTCTTTTTCTGTAATGTATAAAACTGTCAAAGCAGGTATTAAACAATTTTTTTATTGTTTAATGTGTCTTACTTACTCTAATATTGAAGAGTGATGAGTCAAAGTAGTTGAACAGGGTTTGTTTTTTTTTTTTTTTGAAGAAGCTTTGGAGAATTTGAGATTCTTTTACTGTTGGAGTATTTGAATGATAGGGATTCAAAAATTCCTTTACTTGTATCTGCATTAATGAGACAGATTTTCCTGATAGAACTGCCCAGAACAGGGGGTTGAAATGAGATGATCTCTAAGGTCTCTTCCAACCCAAACCATTCTGTGGTTCTATCAACTGACTTTCCTGAGATTTGCTTATGGACTGTATCTTTTCTGGCCTTGATTCAGTAAAAAATGAAGCAGAATAGAAATACAAAATAATCACTCAGAACTGTCACAGCAGTTTGATGAGGAAGATTGAAACTTGTAGGATGAGTGGGTGTCAGTCAGTAGTAAATGTTGAGCTGGGAAGCCACAGCTTTAAAGGGAGGCTTCAGCTTCACGTTGGCTCTCCTAAAGTGTAATTCCTTGGAAAGCAAATAAACAATCTTGAGGGAAAGTGCAGCAAGCTGTTGATGCTGGAGACTTACCATACCTTGACAGTGACATGAACAACTGAGGAGTTTCTTAGCAAGCAGGAAAGGAAAACTTAGATTTCATTTCAAAGAAATAGGAGGGGGAACCTGATAAAAAATAACCTGCTTAGCAGGACAACTTCCTGTGCTCTCCCAATAAATTGATTTTCTGATGCATTGTTTTGACTAGTAGCAATTTTTAACTGAACTAAAAGATTCTGCATGTACTGGTGTTGGTCTTTAGTGTTCATAGTTGGTTTTTAATTTAAAAAAGAAAAAGGAAAAGATTAAAAAACCTAAACCCAAGCACCTCCTGCCCCTGGCAAACCACAGTCTGTGGTTATTTCTCTGATGTGACTTGGAAGTGAATGTGGAACATGGCTCTACCTTACAGTGAATTGAGTGGTTAGTCTAAGACAATTAAATAATTTCCTTTATTGTCATGCTAAATGTTGATCTGTATTTCACTGTAGTGAAACCTCTGTTGCTGCATCATAAAAACGTAAGATGATGGTCTGTTTATATGTATTGTACATCCAAAAGCACAAATGGAAGTACTGTTGTATTTTCTGTTATTTCCAAGTTAGAAGATCATATTAGGGGAGTGCACCTGCCTAGACAGACTTAGAGAACCAATGTGAACACATTTCATGTTTAGGTATTTGAATGTCAGATTGTAACTGGTTCTCATTGTGTTACTTTTCAGGGTGAGCAGCAAGAAGAAAATCGAGCTCTTGCATAACAATACTGGGGCAGTTTTTTGGTCTGTTTTGATTTTTGCTGTGAGGGTATTGTGAACTGTAAGTTGTATGAAACTCCATGTTATGTGTAGAACAGCACATTAAACTTAATTCCCTGAAGTTTTCCCGTGTTAATGTTAATAAAGTGTGTGGAGTGGATTATTTCCCCTGGGAGAGTCTGAGGGGCAACAAGGAAGGACAAGTCAAAATGCTCATGGTCTTGCTCAAACTTAGCCAGAATTCAGTAACTTTCTGTAGGTTGTATTAATGACTAAGTTCTTCACATTTTGTTTAAAACTCAAAAGGTTTAAGACAGAAACAGTGTTCTGGTGGCAGTGCTTCCATCTGAAAGTGTTTCTTGGAATGCTTTTTCTTAGGGAACAAATTTAACATGTTCCATGTCTTGGAAGGTGTTTGTGCAGTTTATTAATTATACCCTTAAGTAAAAATACTGGACTATAGAGTGTGTTGTGTTGGTGCCTTCAAAAAAAGGAGTAATTGAGATCAGCTATGGAGTAATTTATCTAAATATATTTTGTTACTGAATAATTTGATCTCTTGCTTTAGTTTTTGCTTTTGATACCACAAAAGCTGACATATGAGCTGATATATGACACCTCTTAATTATTTTCTTCTCTAACAGAGATGAAATAAGTGTGGAGTACTTTCAGTAACTGAAGTTCAACAGAATAGTGTTGGCAGTTCTGAATTTGTTTTGTGCTTACCAGGTATGAGTAATCCTGGAAGGTTTCTAACTGAGAACCTGAGGTTAGTACGACTCTATTCAGTGTGTGTTTGTCACAAGGACAGAAACTTCCAGTCTTCTGATTATAATGGTTTTTTTTCTTCAACCACACACTTGCAAAAGCATTCAGGTCTTGATCTTACAGTATTCAAACCAGCTGGGTTTTCCCATCATCTTACACTAGAACAGCCTCTCTCTGGGGAGAAATTCCCCTAATTAGGTCATTACACTCCACATTCAGGTTTTTTAAATGAGCTACTTCACTGGCTGTAAGAAACAGTTGCTCTGAAATATTATCTCGGTGCTTTTGAAATGCCCAAATTCATTGTTGTCTTATGAACAACAGATCTTTTGCCAAATGTTGCACAGACAGCTCTTTAAAAAAAAAAAAAATTAAGAAGGTGATTTTTTGAAGCTTTCTCAGAATGAAAATGCCACTTCCTTTGTGTTTGTGTTCTCCCTTTGCTCTGTGCCTTAGCAATTTTTCCTTGGCTACCAAACATTCATTCACGTGAGTAACTCTGGCTCACAGGAAAAGTGACACTTGTGTCTTTCAGTGCTCTCAGATTTTTGGTTGTGAGAAGGGGAAAGGACTCAGCCTTCAGTTATGTTTTCAGCTGCAGGGAGGAGCTCTGCCCTTCTGGGGCACGTGGGCACCGTATTCTTGGCTTGTTCAGCCTCCTCCTTGTGCCTCTTTAAATGCACACTGCACATGTGTGTGTTATTGAACAACTTACTGTTATGGAGGTAGATTAATACTGCAAATGTGTGATGTGCTGAGGGGCACTTGCTACATAAATTACTGGTAGAATGATTATTCTGGTTCACAGGACATGAATATAGTACAATTCAGCCCTTACTAATGCTTCCCCCAGATCTCCCACTGGACTGGCACTTCATGCTGAAGGACAATCAAGAGATAGCAGACTCTTTAAAACTCCCTTTTGTGATGTTATAATGTGATGGATGATATATTTGGGTTGCTATATCAACATATGCTTTAGAATACCTGACTTCTGTAGAGCAGAATATTATCCTTAGTGTTTTCCAGTGAAGTTTGCAGAATGGTGAATGGAAATGGTTCTGATTCTGCCAAGAATATGACAAGAACAACAGCTCTGCTTTTGTCAGAGTGAGGTTTTCTGCACCTGTGGGTCCGTGGGAATTGTGGAACTTGACTATGTTCAAATGGCAGAACTAAATCTAAAGGAATTATTTACACTCCTGTTCCAATGATAAATCAAAAATGTACATGTAGGAGAGTTACTCTGAGCAACATAGTAAGTTTGTTCTTGGCAATACTGAGTACTTAGGGCAGAAAAATAAAATATGAAAACGAGAAAAAATTCTGTATAGGTTTATAGTGAAAGGCAAGCAGTGGCTGTAAAAACACTGAATTTTAGGGTTTTTTTGTTTTTGTTAAGTGGGTTTACTGTGCCAGTTGGTTTCCTTGGAACTGCATCTATCAAACCTTTTGAAATGTGAGTATTTTAAGTATGGAAACTGGGAAACTTCCAAATAAGGACAGGTCCTGTGCTGAACTTAAATTTCAGACCATTACCTAAAGAACTGAAGTTACAATAACACCAGTTTTCATAGTACTAACTTAGTTTTTCAATATTTTGCCGTTACAGTAAATTATTTTCTAAAATCACAATAATTACAATTGTGCTCTCAGCTCAAGTAACTTAGTATCACTCGAGAACTTACTGTGTCTTGTTGGAGAAAGGCTGTCTGGCCTATATTGTGATTTACTTCTGTAGTAAAAATACCAACAAAACATGAAAAAAATTATGTAAACTAGCTCTTGCAGCTTTCTTGGTGAAATAAGGAGTTCTGTAGATCATCACAGACACCTCTGGAGAGGGGAGTAGAACTGAGGTGAGAGGCTGGAACAGGTTACTTGAAAAAACGTGGTTCTGAATTCCTCAGGCTTGGTAGATCATCTCGGCTTTTATCTCGTGGTAAAATAGGAATAAATTGGAAATGTAACTTTTTATAAGGCATGATCATTTATTTGATTTCATAGTATGCAAATACTCCCATCAGTGGGATGGTGCTTGTTACTCCTGTGAGAAGGACTCCTTGTCCTGTCCTGTGCCGTTCACTGACGTGTGTTTGGGGCTCCGAAATCGAGGCACCCCGAGAGAGTTTCAGCCACGTGTCATGTTTGGTGTGTTCTCCTGAGTCACTGCTGAAAATGCTGATCAGTGGATGGCAGGAGGGAAAATGCATCAAAGGAGGAATTCCAAAGGTAGGAGTAGTGGAGTTTCAGTTTGAGATGTGTGAATGAAGTGTGGGTTACAGAGGAATGGTGAAGCTGAGCGTTTGCTGTGGTTTGAGTGGTTACCTCTGTCAAGACAAGCCTGCTTCCTTTCTTTTCCCCTGTCTCAGCAGAAGCAATTAATATAATTTATAATTCCAGAGAGATTCCTCACCAGTACAGGAGTCAGAGCTCTGCAGTGGGGATTGTGTTTTCACCCTGCTGAGGATTCAGCAGATAAATTGGACACTCCTGAGATCAGGCAGAGCTGATAAGTGAGGAGTCTCACATCTTCACCACCTCACTAAGGTCAATGCTTTCGTCTGTAGTTCTTGTGTATAAATGTAACACTGGTGTGTATTTAAGATGCCAAAATCAGTCTGCCCTGCTCAGTGCTGCTTGTAGTCCTGCTTTCCATACAGTGTTCCATGTGGTTGTATCCATAGATTGCCCAGGGTGTCTGGAAAGAAAGAGGGCAAGTGTTTGTGTGTACAAACACACTCTCATTCTCCAGTTTATTTTATGAAATCTTGAACTAACATGGGTTGGAAGGGATCTCTGAAGGTCATCTCATCCACCCTGCTCCAAGCAGGGATGACTTCAGGTTTGGATCAGGTTGCTTGTGGCCTTGGCTAGCTGGGTTCTGAAAATAAAGTATTTTATAGAATTTGGAAATGTTGTTTCATAGAACATAGGATCCAGGAAGTTGGATTCATCTTGCATTGCTGTTTTCCATTTTTCTTTTTTTTTTTTTTTGACTGTTACTATACTAGTCAAGATCCTGATTCATGTTTTTTTTAAGATACATGACCTGACAGTATGGGAATGCTTAAAATATATTCATGTGGACACGTGAATTATACAGCTACAATTGCTGATTTGAATAGTTTTGTCTGTTCTAGGTAACAGTGTGTGATGTGGAGATGTTTTAAGATGTATCCCAAAGACCTTTCTTGGGCTTTAAGAGAGGATATGTTCTGAAGGGAGATGAGCACAGATACTGTGTTAAGCATTCTTTCCTATGTGACTGCTATTATGTGTGGTGTTTGTAATTATCTTGTGTTAATAGGGGCAAAACCAGTTTGGTAAATGAGTGTTCAGGAGGTAGAGACACTGAAAAATCAGGGTATCTTGTATGGACATACAGTGCTAATTAAAATTAATAAACTTAATCTGGTTTATTGGCTTCCAGATTAAGTGAAGAACTGCATATACTTTCCTAGAAAAATGTTTTTTTAGATATTTTAAAGCTAACTAAAGAAGTAATTGTTTTTCAAAACAGGCTTATTCTGCTTTCCTGATGTCAGTGTGTATTCCTGCCCTTTATCTCCACATCCTTGCGACATCTGTGAAATCTCATTCCTGCTCTTCCTAGTTCTCTTCACAAATCCCTTTGCTCTCCTCTGTGCTCCTTCCTGGATGATCAACCTTGGTGCAGACATTAGAAGACATTCCAGCAGAAGAATTTTATCTCTGTTTGTAAGCTCTGTTTAAACAATCGTTTCAAAGCAGTTCTTGACATGACCTATTTTTCAAATGCAAACACTCAGCAACACTAAGACAACAAGTGTTATCTTCAGTGGCAAAAAATAAAATCCTATTTTAGTAGGATTCTATTGGAGTTTAAAAAATTCATCATAGGATAAACTCAGCCTGGCTTTGGGTGTAGTACAGTAGTGGTTAGCTCGTGATTCAGCTCTTGATCTGGGATGACTTAAACTGAATCTCTGCAGAGGAGCTCTGATACTTCTTGTGCTGTTTTAAATCCCAAATTAGATAAAACCACTTGTGGATAATATTTATTTTGCAACATATTTAACATATCCAAATGACTTGTCTTTCCTTTTCCAAAAGGGCAGCTGAAGGTCCAGGTTGCAGAGGATGATTCCCTTAAGTGAATGTTTTGCCTTTCACATTCTGACTGTGTGTTGGAGTGGGCTCACAGCTTTGAGCCTGGGCAAGATTTGAGCACAAATATCTCACCAGGTTGTACTTTGGGAACTTTGCCATAAATTAAGAACAGCTGCTGGTGTGTTTTATGAACGTGTACAAAAAATAACTGGTGGGTCATGCAGCTGTTCTCTACCTAAAGTAGTCCTAAGTCAGCATTTTTTTGAAGTCTGGTTATAAGATAATGATTTAAATAACTTTATTTTCAGGCCGATGGATTATAAATATAGGAAATATAGGAATAAGGTGCTTTTTCTTTTTTTAGGATAGCTTCCAGAAGCCATAGCCAGAGGAGGATCCCTAATCAAAGTCTAAAAATGCTCCCTGAGTGTGCACAGTGTTCCTGTGAGCCCTTCATTCCAGGACTGGCCGGTACTGCCCGTCCGGCTATTCAGGGAACGGAGCCCGGGGGTCTGGGGGTGTAACAGGAGGCCAGGGCTCGTGTTCCAGCTCACACAGCTGCTGCACTCCCCTTTTCCTGGGAATTTATTCCAGCCTCACCCCGGCCTCTGATAGCACAGCACTTTGAGGCCGGGTGGCAAACTGGCTGCGGGAGCTCACCTGGCTGCCGGAATTCCCCCTCAGAAGGGCGGTGTCATTGTTCTTTAATCCTGTCACTGCCTTCATGTGGTTTGTTCCCAGTCACATGGGCCTCTGCTGGCTCCGGGGAGGTGCTGGGAGCCTGGGAACCAGTGGCAAGCCCAGGAAATGACACTGCCACTGCAAGCTTGTGGTTGAACCGTTGGCTAAATATTTATCTGTGTCGTGAAATACCTTCTCACCTTGTAGTCATTCATAAAAGCATTGAGGAAAAAGCTGATCCAGTTACTTAAATTATAATGTCAAGTTATTCTGGCATCTTAGGCAAATAATACCTGCTTTCAGTGACAAATTTAAAGCCTGTTTAGCACTAGAAAGAGGATATTAAGGGTTTAACTTAAAATTATGAGCTTCCAGAATGCTGTTTTTAAGCACTTTTTTCTTCATTTGTCCACTCTGTCTCATCCCTTTCCAAAAAAACCCAACCAAATCCACAAACTGGTATTAGGAGGGGAAAAAAAGATGTTTGTGAGGATGAAGTTCACTTGTTTCAAATTCTGATTACTGGTTGATATCAGGTCTTTGTTGTGTAAAATGGCAGAGGTGAGTTCCAAGCTGCAGTGCAGTGTCAATGCATTTAATGGTGAGATGACAGCAGGTGTGCTCAAAGAGGATAATTTTTCTATTTAAAATTCTGTATTGGGAATTAGAGAGGAAAAAAGTATCATTAGATACAAAAATGTTCCTCTTCTGCATGTCCAGTGATTCTTTCTCCTTTCCTGCTTACACCCATCCTAATCTTGTTTTATTCAGTTACAGTTGTGAGTGATGTTTTTCTTCCTCTCTTATGTGCTAAAACCCTGCCTCAGGAATTACTGTAACTTTTACTGGGAATAGTAGCCTTTCAATCTTTTCTTGCAAAGGAAGAAACTTAATGGAGTGAGATTTTCAGCTGCATTTACATATTTAGGTTTGTGCAAAGACAGAATCACAGATGTCTGATCTTCAGAAAAAGTTGAAAATCTGCAAAGGGAAAATGGTACCTGTGGAAATAATTGAAGATTGTTACTGATGTTAATTATGGGAAGCATGTTTTTCTCTATATTTGCGCCTTTTTTTTTTTTTAATAAAAATGGAGGAGAAATGAAACAATGAGTGCCCCCAAACTTGGCAATAGAATCATAACTGGAAGCTCTGCACCAGCACATACAGAGGAAATGCACTGAGTCACACTCACAGGTCAGTTTGCAGAATTGTGCTTACATCAGTAATCAATTTGATTCCTGCAAATAACTCCTTACTAAGTGTTTTCTGGGAAGGGAAAACCCCCAGCTTTATTAAATAAAATAAAGGCAATTTGAGTGAAAAGTGCCATTAGGGATGTGATGGGGGGAAAATACAAATAGTCCCTTGGAAGTGATTAGTAGAAAGTTCAAAATTCATTAGAATCCTTGGAGCCTGCCAACACACTAATGAAGCTGTTGAGTTGCTGGTTTGTTTGGCTGAACTTCTCCTCTCATGCCCAGCACTGACCAGCCCCAGGGCAGGGACAGCAGTTCTGCAGGGCAGGGCTTGTGGAGCAGCTCTATTTACAGACAGGTTCTAAAATTCATGTTCTTAGGGGGAGAAGTGTTCTGCAAAAAATATTTTGAGTTAAAAATGTTAATGCTGATGTATGAAAGTTGACTGATTCCAGTTTTAAGTTTGTGCCCGTGGGAGAAAGGGAAATATGTGTATGTCAGCTGCAGCCCACTAATGTTTCAGCTCTACTTCTACTCACGGGTTTTAGTTTTGTTTATATTTGAGGATCCTGTTAAAAAATGGCTGGATTTCTTTTCATAATATTTAGGTTTTATGGTTGCTCTATTAACATATTGTATTTTCAGTAGTAAAACTGCAAAGCTTTTGTACTCAGCGAGTTTCAGGTGGCATAAACAGCTTATGGGAAATCAGAAAAGTCCCATAGCTGATGCTGTCCCAATATGCTCTGCTGTGGAGTTGATCCATGTTACTGATTTTCTCTAGTGCTATAGTCTATCCTCAGAAAACCTTCAAATGCATTTTTATAGTATTATTTATCATTTAAATACATTTTTATATTATTATTTATTATTGTGTGTGCATATATATATTACATGTATAGAAATGCTTCTGTTCATGTTGGCTTTCCATGACTTTTGCTGAGAAAAATGTTTTCTTGTGTTTTTTTGGGTTTTTAGTGAATAACATGTTCAGGGTTGGATCTCAGGAAAATGTCCTTCCCCCAGAGGGTGGTTGGCACTGAACAGGGCAGTGGGCACAGCAGCAAGGCTGCCAGAGCTCCAGGAGGGTTTGGATAACTCTCAGGGACAGGGTGGGCTGTCTGTGTCTGTGCAGGACCAGGAGCTGGACTGGATGATCCTGATGTGTCCATTCCAGCTCAGGATATTCTGTGATTCCTTGTCCCATTTGTTCCCCTAACTCAGTGGTTTAATAAGAGCTGCGTGTTGCCGAGTGTGGCAACTGTAAAAAGTGCCTGTGAATTGTTTCCCACTCCTCCTGTGTTCAGCTGTGTCAGGATCCAAGCAGGCAGTTCCCATGGCAGCAGGGCTGCCCCACGGAGTGCCCGGGAATTCACGGCCCTTGGGAACGCCGGGCACGAGGCAGGTTGGTTGTTTGCTGGTTGGAATACAGTCTGTTGCATCATTCCTTTTCTGAGACTGAAAGGAAAATAGAATATAATCTTAAATTAACCACAGGCTAATTCAATTAGCCAAATAAATTGAGGTAGAGGAGATGAGCTTTGAAGAACCCGAGTCCTCAGCAGAGAGATTTATTGCTCTGTCTTTGGACATCTGTCAGTAATTACTGTCTCTGAGCATCAGTGGCTTCTGGTCACAGACTCTCTGCTGGCTGTTCCCTCACACAGCCCCGTGGTGGCCTTTGACTGCTGAGACTCAGCTTCATTTTTCTGCTCCTGATCATGAATGGTAGTGCCTGTGTGTTGGAATTCTGAATATCCTCAGAAGGGAACTGTCTTCCTCATGTGTGGTTCTGTTTTCCCCCGAGGGACTGACCTTTACAGTGCTTATTATGCACCACCCAGGTGAATGTGTAAAGTAAGTGACATCTTTCTGCCTCAATATTCTGTTCTATTTGCAGTAGATATAAATTGGTTTTTATTGATTTTTTTTTTTTTCCTTTCCTCACCGTGTCAGAAGGACTTTGGTATTGATATTTGAGCAACTCTGGGTTTTTTTAAAGGTACTCTGCCTAGTCTGTGCTTGCTCTCTGAATTGTGAGACATGTTGACACGAGTCTGAATCTTGAAAAGACTCCTGTCTGTCCTATCAGAAATGTTTGTTGTTCTCCCCCCTGCCCTTTTGGAGGTTGCTTGAACACCTCATGATTTGCACAGGACTCAAACATCATCCATCCAGCACAGAATTTGTTTGTGGGTTTTGTCTAAATCATTTTAAAGTGCTTTTTGTTGTTGTTTAGATCATTTATGTGCGGTCTTAGTTTCAGTCTCCACACCCAGTTTGGGGAAAAAACCCAGATTCTCCAGCAGTTCCATCTTATGTCAGTGTTACAAATGCAATTGTGGGCAGGACTGATAGTTGGTAGGTTGGGTATAAACAGAGAGCAGAGGTTGGTCCTCGTGCTGTAGGACTTCTAACAGGGATCAAAAACTTCCTATTTCAAGTTGTTCATGCTTTGGCTATGCAATAAAAAAATACCAGTGCTTAATACTTTATATGGATGTGAAAAATAGTGCTGCTGTCATCATAGTCCTTATAGGATCTCTGTGTGCTTTCAGCCAGTTTTCCTATAGGAATCTTATAAACATGAGGTTGTTCTCACTGTGCTTTAGCCTTGTTGCATTTTTTAGGTAACATTTGTCTCGTCTCTACTGAAAACAATGGCCATTTCTTAACCTTTGTGTAATAGTTTTTCATACCTCAACCTCTCAGTAACTCTTGTCTGAAGTTTGCTTAGTTCTGTAATTACCCTGTTGGACAGAGTAAGAAATATTTCAGAGACAGACATAAAGAAAAATATGTCTCTGTTTTTCACTGTTCCTTTCCTTTTGGCTTTCTGTTGGCTGAGCAAATGGCATTGATTTTAAAACAAACAAAAAAACCCCAAACCAAACTGATTTTGATAAAAGCTTTCTCTCCTCCTGAAATGACAAATCTCAGTTAGAACTCTCTGTCTTGAAAATAATTGTTTTAAAGCCCCTTTTTCTTGTTGATTCTTATTAATTCACACTTGGTACTGGTTTTAATTTGCCTTTGCTTATCTGTTTCATGTAGTTGATTCACATTTCTGTAATTCCTGTCTGGTTTTGATTAATGTAAATTATTTCTACATTGGCCTGCCCTATCTTACACTCCCCACTCCCTCTCATCTGTCTTTTTCTGCCATCCAAGCTACAGCTTCTATTCTTGTTTTCTAGACCCTGTTCTGCCATGTGTCATGGTACTGCTGCACTCACCTCCTTCACATGCCTGCAACACCTCTGCCAGATAAGCTGGACCTTGGCAGCTCAATCTGCTGCTTTTCTTTTTATTTTTTTGTATGGTTTAGTTTGTTTATGGCACCATATCATAAAGGTATGTGATGGAGGGGTGCTAAAAGGAGACTGAAAAAAAAAATCAGCTCAAGATTAGGGAGGAGTAAAAATTCTTCTATCCTGGTGAATAGACTGGATGTGTTCTAGTGGGGGTGTTCCTCTAAAAGACAAGTGCCAGCCATTCTTAGTTTTTTGAAGAAAATGACGTCATTTTATTCAAACATGTACAGCTGGGAGTGCACAGAAAATACTCTATACAATCTGAGCTCCCAAAGAATTAAGGAGCCATAAGGATGCTTTCCACGGTGATGTTGCAGAACTGAGCAATTCTGACAGCAAAAATGGAAAAGGCAGTTTGGTCTCAGGTGTGTTTTGACAGGTACTTCTCTAAGGATTTGCTTGAATTGCTGTACATTTCTTGATCCAAGCAAAGAGATGGGATTAGCATTCCATGGCAAAAGAAAGGCAAATGAACTTGAGGGAAAATGTCACAGCAGAATTGTGGGTCATAACCCGTGGCAGTGACTGATGATCCACATTCAGTACAGTGAGTGGTGCAGCTGAGAGGGCTCAGTGTCCTGATGGTGCTTCAGGGCTTCCTTGTGCCAGAACACTTGGTTAGAAGTGGGTAACAAAACTTCAATGCTTTTGAATCAGCAGGTCCAGTTTTCTCTGTGGTGTCAGAATTTTAAACATAAAATAGAAGCCTGAAGATGAATTGACTGTTTCTTTGGCAAAGATCTGCATCAGGCAAGGCTGGATTGCAAAGCAAGGAGGGTTTGCATTTCCAGTTAACAGAGAGATGCTGCTGTGGCTTCTAAAAATCACTTGGTGGTGTGGGGATGGGGAGTTCCTTTCAGAGTGATCACGTGGGGGGGTGGATGAACTCTCTGTTCAAGGTGTGTATTTGATCTTTTTGTTGTCTGCTGTTGCTCACAACACACCAAGGCACTGTGGCTTTATGCTTTGGTCACTCAGAGTTGCTCTGTGCCAGCGTGGGGCCAGTTGCCTGCTGGCCTCCCCAAACCACTTCAGGTCATTTGTGCAATTGCTCTTTGCAGATAAGAATTAATTGGCCCGATTATTTTTTTTTTCTTAGTTTTTGGATGGGTTCCCCACCTGGAGGAAAGCAATTCCTCTGTGTCAGTGACTGACTGCTGAGCCAGAAGCTTTTTCTGCCTTGCACTTGTAAGAAATGCTGACTGGTTCTTTGGGTCGTGTTAGGGACCAGGCAGATTGTGGTTAGAAAGGACAGGGTAATTAAGCATTTCTACAAACGAGCTGCTGGCCCAGTGAGCCACTGGGTGGTTTTGGCTTGTACATTGCTCACTCCCCTTCCCTCTGAGGTCAGCATCACACTAACATGTGGCAGGTCAGGTAGCCCTGTTCACCTTCCTTCCCATTCCTCCTACAAAAACATGTTCTTCTGGGTGTCTTAGGCTTTTTAGGAGTATTGCACTTTCCAGCTTTATTACTTAAAGAGATCTGAAAGCCATCCATAAAGGAAAATATCAAAACCACATTTGAGGTACAGCTCTTGATTTTGTCCTGCTAATGTTAAAGTCACTTCAGGAGCTGGCTGGGTTCCTGGGGAGCTCCCCACCATCCCAACCATTTGCTGTTTTCAATATTTTGCAGTAATTATGTCATGCTTTTTTAACACTTTCCCCTTGACCAAAATGCCCTTGTGAGAAAATGACTAAATCACAGCACGAGCCCTGCTGGGTCTTCCACACATCGTTAAATTTTAGCACGTGAGGAGCTCCAGGACGGTTATCGGGATTACTTCAAAATGTGACTCTGGGTTTGAGGCTGTTTTTCCTGCCTACAAAGGGTTTCTCACCTAGGCAGTGGAAAAAAAATGTGCCTGTCAGGTGCAGGGATATTAACATGGGAAATCATTTTTCATTCAGTTGTGCAGGGTCTGGTATTTGAAGGGCTTGTTTTGTTCCATCGCACGTGAACATTCCTGAGAAGTGGTTTTGCCAATTAACTTTGTAGGATTTTTGTTTAACAAAAATCAAATCTCACTGGAAGCTTGTGACACTTGCTGTAATAAAAAGATTATGGATAGCTCCTAATGGCTTGTAAAAACTGTTTAATGCTGGTTGTGTCAAAGTAAGCAATTAGGGTCACTTAATCTACTTGATTATTCATCATGTTCCTCTAATAGTATTCCATGCTTTGGAGCTGTGAAAATGTGCATCTTGAGAAGCTGCTGCACCCCTTTGTTGCTCTCAGTACAGGGCACATATGTAATAAGAAAACCCAAGAAACTTGATTCTAGGACAGTTTAGTACCCTCAAGCACAAGCAGCCTGTAAATGAACACTCTTGTATTGCTACAGCATGAGCTTAAGTAAAAAATGAAAAAGTCTAAAATTATGTAGTCATTTAAGGGAAGTTTGGTCAAAAAACCCCAATATTAATGGGTTATACTTTACACAGTACTTACATGTTTCTGTTCCACTCAGGCCAGATTGTTTAAGGTTAGGGGATGCAGATAAAGTCTGTCTGCTGATCCTTAATTCCTGTGCTGCAGTCAGGTGCTGCTGTGTAATCCCATGTGGGCTGGATAACTTTGGGCTACTTGGCATGAAGTGCAAGGAGTGCTTTGAGACCTTGTTTATTGTCAGTGGCAATTGCAGAAATTTGGAGAGAGGATCAAATTTTGGTCAGTAACTTGGTTCTGTCCTGAATAGTTAAAGGGGGTGCAAACCAGACAGAGGAAAAGGCCTTTTGCTTACACTCCACTGGCAGGGAAAAAATAGTGTGGAATGGGATGTGTCTGCTGTGCAGCTCCAACATGAGGGCCAGGCTGAGTTCCAGGAGTGGATTTCTGGGGAACCCAGAGACCCAGAACAGCACTGAAGAGTTGTGAGTTGTTCACGTGTGTACCTGCCCTGGTTCCTGGTTTATGCAGCAGGGCCCAGACCTGCACGTGGGCAGGTTGGGGTGACCTGTACCTGTGGCTTTTTGCGGTCACAAAGTGACTAAATCTGCACCAGTTCAGAAAAACATGGGCAGAAAGATCTCAGCCTTCCTCTTGGAAATGAGTGGAGCCTCTGACAATGGGATCTGGTGTTTGCTCTGCAGTGCTGGTCATTAAAAGGCAAACAGACCTTCTGCTGGTGTTAAATCCCATCTCCCAGAGCAGCTCAGTGGTGCTGGGACCCTCAAAAAGGAATTTCAGTGTAGATTGTAAAAATCCGTGTCAATGGCTGCATTCTCTGTGCTGTTCTATTATGAACAGGACAGCAATTATATCAGCTTGGTGATTTTACTACTGGATGTTATTAATGAATTAATGCAGATTAACAAAGCTGTGATTCACATAACGGAAAACACTGAAGTAGCAGCAATGCCTTTAACTTGTGTGAACTGAGCAGCCATGGGGTGGTGAAAAGTGCTGCTGGCCTGGTGGGAATTCACCTGGCTGCTCTCCCAATCTGCTGGTTTTCTCTCTCTGGGGGTGTGTTAGGAGATGGCAATCCCTGGGTAATCTCAGCCAGCAGAGCCCTCAGGATCCCGGACTGATTGTCAGCGCAGCAGGCACAACAGTTCTGTAGCCAGAGAGCCAAGGGATAAAAACAAGCTGAGAATCAGGGAGTCATAACTGACTCCCTGATGCTCCACATTTTCTGTGCCAAACATATGTTGGTATAGAAGAAAGTCTGATTCTAAATACCAGAGTGTGGGCAAGATTTAACTAAAGTTTTCTTTAAAAGAAACCAAAGCTCTAAACTGTTGCTATATTTTGCTGCATCTGATGTGCGTATGGGGTTGTATAAACGGACTGAACCAGGATGGAATTGTGTTGTAGCTGCCTGTAAGGAATGCTGGTACAATCCCAAGGGTAGAACTGAGGTTTGCAGTCCCTTTGCAGGGAGCAGGCACTGTGTTCTGTTCCTGAGCAAGTGTGCAATAGATCTACAGTTGAAGAGCTGTTGACTCAAATGTGCAAAACCGAAAGTTTCAATTTCGAATTTGCTGCTGGAGGTTTGTTACAAGTTGATTGGTTCTGTCGGAAGCGTTAAAATGTTTGATGTCTTCTGAGTTCGTAGAATGGTTTGGGTTGGTGGGACCCTAAAGCTCATCTCACTCCACCCTCTGCCAAGGGCAGGGACACCTTCCACTCTCCCAGGTTGCTCCGAGCCCCATCCAACCTGGCCTTGGACACTTCCAGAGATGGAGCAGCCACAGCTTCTCTTAGTGATTTATTTTTTTATTGATAAACAACAGTGACCTTCAGTGCTGTAAAAAAGCCCAAATAAACAACAGCACAACCCCCTTCTCCACAAACCGTGCTGGAGAACCCGCGAGGTGATGGGGGCTGCTGCCATGATGTCTTTGCAGTTGTGATGTTGGTGTATGGGCACGAATACATTTTAGCACCCTCCTCTCAGTTTATAGCCAAAAGTGTTTCTTAATTGTTTACTTCCCAATTGTGACAGTGCCTTGTCCTTGTAACAGTTAGTGAGGATTCGGATCAGGTAAAACACTTTAATTGCAGATACTTGACAAGCTGAGTGCAGTTAATGCTGTCTGTTTGGTAGCCTGCGGGTTTTATTTCCAGGTCGGGTCTCGGTGTTTCGGTGCTGGCCCCTGGGCCGGTCCCCGCCGTGGCCGCGCCCTCGGAGCAGGGACAGACGGACACAGCGCTCGGGTGTCTGTGTCGGGTCGCTCGCTCGGGTCTTGTGCCCTAGTTCTTGAGAAAACTGGGACTGAGCCGAGGAGGTCTGTGCACAGATACAGCCTGGCTTACCTGGCACCTGGGAAAGTGAGGCGCTGTGCTGGTTTGCCATGCACCTTACAGAACTCCGAGATGGCGAGTTACGTCTGGGTTTAAGGTGACCCTCTGTCAGAGGTGTATGAGGGATAGAAATTATGATTATTATTATTACTATATATTATAGTATATCTATTTTAAGGCTGATTTTGAGAAGGTACTCGGCATTCTCCAGGTGGTTCGTGCCCACCCTTTAGTACTGTTTGTCTGCTTGCATTTATTCCTATTCTCGACTGCCCCCCCCGCCCGGTGCCGTCCCTGCGGGCGCTGCTGGCGGCGGGCAGGTGTGCGGGGCCTGGCTCACAACCCCCTCGGGGGTGCCAGCAGCCTCCCGCGGGTTCCCGAGGCCCGTGAGGGCGGGGATGTCGGCCCGCGTTGTCTCTCCCTGAGCCGCCCCGTCCGTCCCGTTCCCGCCGCGGGCGGGAGGCGCTGCCCGGCCCGCTCAGCTCCGCTCCGCTCCCGCGCGCGGCTCCGCTCCGCGTTTTCCGGGCCGCGCCCGAGCGCTCTCGCGCCGGGCCCGCGCCGTGCGGAGCCGGCGCCGCCCGCCATTGGCCGCGCCGCCATAGCCCCATGGGCGTGCGGGCCCGCCATTGGCCGCGCGGGCCGTCCGTCAGCGCGCGCGTGCGTCAGGCCCGGCGCGCGGCCCCGTTCCCTGCTGTGTGCGGGGCCGGCGCGGGGCCGGTGCGGGCGGGGCCGCTCCTCGCTCGTCCCTCGCTAAGATGGCGGCGGCGGCGGCGGCGGCGGCCGTGGCGCGGCTGGAGGGCCGGGAGTTCGAGTACCTCATGAAGAAGCGCTCGGTGACCATCGGCCGCAACTCCTCGCAGGGCTCGGTGGACGTGAGCATGGGCCACTCCAGCTTCATCTCCCGCCGCCACCTCGAGATCTTCACCGCCGCGCCCCCGCCGCCGCCGGCCGGCGCGGACGGGCCCCCACCCCCGCCGCAGGGGGACCCCGCGGGCGGCGCGGGGGGCGACTTCTACCTGCGCTGCCTGGGCAAGAACGGCGTGTTCGTGGACGGCGTGTTCCAGCGGCGCGGGGCGCCGCCGCTGCAGCTGCCGCGAGTGTGAGTACGCGGGGCCGGGCCCGCCCGAGCCCGCGGGGGCACATGGCGGGGCACGGCCGGGAGCGGCCCCGGCCCCCCGCGCCGCCGCCCGGCACCGCCGCCCTGCCCTCCCCGCGTCCTTCCCCCGCACCGACCGCCGGCACCCCGGGCGCCGCTCTCGGGCTTCAGGGGACCCTCCCGGGCGGTTCTGCACCGTCGGGGGGCTCCGGGCTGAGCGGCAGAATCCTGCAGCCCCCCCGGGGCTCTGGCAGAAGGCAGGGGGGTTGTTCTGGTTTTTTGTGGCAGTTTCCTTGCCTGATTTCAGCGTTTATTCTCACGGGTAAACCCAGCCGTCCACGTGAAATGCTCCTGCTGGCCTTAGCGTTTTCGAATGTTTTCCTTACGTGACAACAAATGTATTAAGGGGCTTTAAGCGGTAATACATTCCTTTGCCATTACCAAACATTAACTGTCTGTGCAGAATGATTTTCTAGGGGGATACGTGAGGCCTTGCCCGCGACATTTAAGGGTGTGTTAAACTGTAAATAAGTGATCTGTGCTCTCCGGAGTCACATGTAGGAAAAGTGAAAGTGTGTTGGTTTAGTGTATTTTAGCTGCCTTGACTAAGAAATACCAAAAAGGTTACGAGTGCTGTGGCTTTATAAAGCACATGCCATCAGTGACACAGCCTTAATGCCTTACAGGCTTTTAACCTGTGTTTAGGACGGTGGTGGTGTATATTTTCTGCTTTGTTGGCTTAATGTTGGTGTCCCCACCTGGTTCCTCTGTGAAAATCAAATTGTCTTACCTTGCTGCTTTCTAGGAAATGCCTGTTCTGGGCTTTAACAGTGCCAGCGTCTGGAGAGTTGTATAATCCTGAGTGTAGTTGGAGGACTTGTTTGACCTTTAACTGTCACTTCTATTTTTGCTTTCTGCTTTTTAATATTAATAATTATTTGACGTGTGGTTAATCTGTATTTTAATCTAACACGTTTATGAAATGCAGATCAAATACTTTTATTCTTTGTAAACAGTTTGGTGTAATATACTAATTGCAAGCACAATTGTGCACGATATATGTTGATTGCAAACAGTCTAGAATTAGTTGGAGTAATTTAGTCAGTAGCATTCTGTTAAATGCTTAAGACCTCAGGAAAAAAAAGAAGTACAGCTTCTTCATGCTGTCCACTGGCTTGTAATTTATTCTAGTTCTTTCCATCAGTGTCGCTTTTCAAGTGGAAAGAAAATTGGGAAGGATTTTTTTGTGTGTCACTTTTTAATTGAGCGCTGATGAGAAGTTGCTGGTAGTTAAAATTTCTTCCCCAGTGCCCGTGGGTGGTGGTGCAGGAACTGGCATTTGCTCGGAGGTGACACCATTCCTTGGGCTGTGCACACACGGAGCTTCCCATTTGCAGGCTGTGCACTGGTGGAATTGGTGATCTCCTGCTTACAGAATGTAGGTGTGATGGGCCATCCAGTCTGGTAAATAAAAGGTGCTGTGCCTTCAGCCCTGCGAGGGAGTGGTGAACGAGGGGCTCCAGTCACTGTGCAGGGGGTTGAGCTTCCCCCTGAAGGGCAGGAAGAGTCCACAGGGTCATAATTAGATTGGTGATCAGGAGAAAAGGCTGCTTTGTTGCTTTAAAAAAAAATAAACCTGTTTATAAAACAGAAGTCTTACTGGAGTTGAATGGGGAAATAGTAGTTTCATTATTTGCAAAGCTTTTTTTTGTTTTTAAACAGGAGGCTTCAGGCAAATCCAGAGTCCTGTCTGCTTCTAACAAGTCCTTACTGTGAATTGCTGATGACTAATATTGTTTGTAGCTTTGTTCTTGAGTTTCCTTGTAGATTTAACTGGTCACACTGAAGATGGGCTCCTGGATTTTAAGAATCAAGCTTAGTTGCTTCAAACACTAATGGCTGAAGCATGATTGGAAAGCAAGTAGTTTTGGTGTGAGTTCAAGATTGATGATTGCCAGCCTCCAGCTGAAGTAATCACCAGATCTATTTTTGTTGTTGTTTAATCCTGCTCTGTTGCCAGTAATAAATATGCTCTGCCTGTGACTACACAATCATCGGAAATTTTAATGGCAGGTGAAGTTGAAAGAATTCAGGGTGGCCTGTTCCTTCTGTTTGTTTTTGAGTGATCCTGGAAACCAAGAATGGAGGGTCCATCCCTGTTTTGTCCAATTAATAGTGACTTAAGATGTCATCAAGTAAAATACTGCTGCAGACTAGAAATGTCTTCTTTAATTGTCACTAATAATTGTATTTCTGTAGTTCCAATGTCCTTGGTATTTTTTTTGTTTTGTTTCAGCACAGTGTTTAAATATAACTGCATTAATAATGCTGTTGAGCTTCCTGGTTTTGGAAGCGAAAAACAGAAATATAACTTCGTAGTCTCCTGCAAAACACACATTTTTTTAACATCTGGGGAAATTAAATTATTAATGTTGGAGTATGCACTTACCTGTAATAAAAGCATCTTTCCTTCTACAGATAGAACTGTCACGAAACATGGAATTACTGTGCATTAAAATAAGTGTTCTGGTTGCTATTTTTAATTCTTCCCTGGAAGCCTCACTCACAATTGAAATGTTGAAGTTATCAAGCTGGAGGTAATAGCAGTGGGAAGTGTGTTTTTGTTTTTCCAGCTCTTGACAGACTCACATACCTACTTGTGTATGTACAGAGCAGCTGTCGGCTGGTGAGATGAATCGAGTGGGGGTGGGGAGAAAAGAGCCATTTCTGTGTGTGTCCAGCGAGGAGCTCTCCTGTCACTGTCACAGCACACATGGCATGGAAGAACTTCCAGTCTCCTGCCAAAGACACCCGAATCAAAGCAGTGCAGTCATCCTTATACAACTGCCTTGAAGATGCACAGACTGTCCCTCTCCTGTTCATAAAGTGCATGGGTTTTAATTGGTTTCATTTGCTGCCTTTGGAATTTTCCCTGCCTGCAGTGAAGGCATTGATTGGATGCATTGCCAGGTAAATCATAACATCAGTATTTGAATTTTGAGGTGCTTGGCTGGAAAAATACCTTTTGTGCTGGGCAGAGCAGGGTTTGTTGCCAGAGCTGTTGTGTGCAGCTCTTGGAGAGGCAGCATTCCAGACAGATGTAACTGATACAGCTGGAAAAACACACGGACTGCTGGGTACAACTTCGCTCTGAAGGAGGGCTTTTGTTTTGTTGGTGTTTTTGGGTTTCTTGGATGTGCTTTGTGTCTTGGCACTTGCAGTTCACAGAAATCCTGACATCTCGGGGGCCTGACTGTTCGAGGCAGTGTCTTATTCATTTTGACAGACCCACAGACTTTGTGTTTTAGTCATTGCTTTTGGTTTTGATTTTGTGGAAGTAGGTTTGTGATTCGTAGACAAGGTACCACGAACACAAGGGCAGCATTTGTAAGTCA
This sequence comes from Corapipo altera, assembly GCF_003945725.1. Taxonomy (NCBI): domain Eukaryota; kingdom Metazoa; phylum Chordata; class Aves; order Passeriformes; family Pipridae; genus Corapipo; species Corapipo altera. The sequence goes on from NW_020884961.1 coordinate 271,228, forward strand.
GAGCAGAGACACATCTAGTCCCTGACCTGCCTCCAGCAGTGGTCATGGCAGATGCCCAGGGAGGTCCATAGAATGGATCAAGGCAAATGGTTTTGTTTCCCTTTGGATCCAAAGTCAGAGTTCATTTCTTTTTGAGTAAAAATCATTTACTGTTTGCGTTTCTCTCTTTTTTTAGTAATTGAGTTTGGGGTTTTTTTGTTTTGTTTTTAATTTCTTTATCTATCCCTGTGACCCACAGTGTCCTTGGGCAGTGAGTTCTGCAACGTCATTGGAGCCTATATTGGGAAAACACCTCTTTTTGCTGAGGCTTTTGAACTTGATGCCTGGTAATTTCATTTGATGCAACTGAAGCTCTTTTATAGTAAGAGACAGTAAATAACTCTCCCATTCTGTCATTCACTCTGCAGACTTCTTTACATCACTCAGTGTGGGTGCTCTCACCACCTTGAGTACGTTTTACTTCAGCCTAATGTTTACTGACTAATCCTAAATCAAGCTTATATGGCTGGAAACTAAAATTTTGTTTGTCCTCTCCTGCTTTTCCTCCTTGTGCACAGAGGGCTGAACCAATATTTTTACTTTGGTCTTATGGTCTGGAGCTACAAATTGGGGTTACTGGTGTCTTAAGCAGTAGAAGTTTTCCTGCTGATGGAAGCCAGTCCATTCTGAACAAGGATCAAGTATCCAAGATTCCTTGGAAAAGTTTGTTGTTATTTTCAGTGTTACCTGAGCAGGAAATAGTGCAACAGATTATAGAGAACCTCGAGTGTATCACTCTGGACAGCACTTCTTTCTGTCATCTAATTGGAGTTACTTTATTTACATTCAAAACTGCAGTGGCTCTGTGGTTGGGACTGACTGCTCGTGCTCCATGGAGATTTCTCACTGGAACCACCAGTGGAGGTGAACAGACCATAAACATCTCCTTAGGTTGTTCTCCTTGCTGGCTGAGAACAATGTGCTTTGCTGTGCTTTGGGTTATGATTTCTGTTTTAAAGCTTTTCTTATGAAGATAAGTATTAGCTACTTCAAGAAATCAAACAAAACACGTTTTCCAAGGAGTTTGTGTTAATATGTTCTTACAGTGTATTGCAGTCTGTACTTAAAACATCTTGGAAGTCCCTCAGGCTGGGTGGGCACCTGCTTTTTCCCTTCCTTGACACCACTTTTGACAGGGACAGACAGTGGCTGGTGAGGACGACAGCTGGGTGAGATGTCTGTGAGACCTTGGGGTGGGCTTGTGTTCAGAGGTGTATTTTGGAGCTGCCTGTGTTAAAACTGCCAGTTACTCACAAATGACCTCAGAGCATAAAAGTAAAACGCTGGACTTGGCTGTGACTTCAGAGAATCAGACTCCAGAAACTTTCATTTGCTGTCTCTGGCAGACGCTGGGGCTGTGCCACGGTGACTAATAGGTCAGCTGGGCTGGGCTTAGAGGTGGGTTTTTGGCTACTTCAGAGGAGGATTTGCAAATGTCAGGCTCAGTAGCAGGAGTGTTCTCACTTAAGCAGATCTGACTGAAGAGCAGCGTGGGAGGAAGAAGGTAGAGCACATGTGATTTGAAATGGAAATAGAGATGAGCGGGAAGTTTCTATAGTAATAATTTGTGTTACAGTCGTTTCTGGCATCTCTTTTTTTTTCATATTTCCCTCTCACTTGCACACACCTTATGAGTGATTTTTTTTTGGTTACAAATCAGTTGATTGAGGTAAAGCTTAAAAAGTTTATATTTGGATTAATTCCCCCTCAATTTGCTTTTTCTGTTGGTATGACTGATATGTATGTGAAACCCAATTCTACAGTTTTACTCATCTTAAAAGTGTTCTTACATCTCTGCTGAGCTATAGGAGTAAGTACATTCTTTGTAGTTATGTGAAATACTATAAACTGGGAAATCATCTTAAAAAATTATGGGGTTTTTTATTGTCTGTAAAGTTCCAGCTCTATGACAAAAGCAAGATGAGTGTTGTTCTGGCTTAAAGGTGTAAAGTCAGTATTAAAATTGTCTGTTCCAAGAATCTGGAGTTGAGAGTTTTAAGATTCTTACCTTCAGTTATAATAATGAGGTAGGAGATATGTAAATTAAATCATTCTTTGCATTGATTAAATCAAAATACAATACTGCTCTCCTGTTGTGAAATGTGCCATGTTTGAGTAGGAAGATACACTCAGCTGATAGCAAAAGTAGTAAGTTAAATGAGCTAATGAAGAAAATAAGTTAATCTTTTACCTTGGCTTTTCAAAATAAATATGTTTGATTAATTTGCTTTTAATTAGGTAAGAACACTCTAGTGTAAATATTGTTCCTTCGTGAAGGTAGATGTGTTTTAGAGAGTAATTCTGCTGTGGAGGAATTCTGCTGCTGTTGGGGTTTTTTTGTTTGGGTTCTTTTTTTTTTTTTTGAGCCTGTGTAATTCTCATGCACAAAGCAAAGATTTTCCCGCAGTCATGCCTGAGCTGTTCCAAATGTGATTGTGCATCTGATTTGCTGTATTTTTCAGCAAATGCAGTGGTGCTTCAAGACCTCTCAAGTGCCATTAACTTCTATAAAATCATGTAAAATACGGGAAAAAAATAATCTTTCCAAGAAAATCAGGAATTTGCCATGTGGTGGTGCGAGGCCGTGGCTTTTGCTGCTCTAAGGAGTTTTCCCAACAGTTCACTAATAAGCTGCTGTCTGTGCTGAAATCCTGGGAAGGTGGTGGGTTTATCTGCTGCCTTGCTTGTTTTCCTGATAAAAAGTTGATGTGTAGTGACATTTGTTTCCTGTGACTTCCTGCCTTTAAGGAGTTTTCTGACCTAGATAAAGCAGTGGAGGGAGGGACCATATTTATTCTGCAGCTATTCCACGTTGGATGGCGTAGGGAATAAACGTAGGGAATAAACCTTCCTTCTTCAGTTAAGGCTCAGCCACTGCTGCTTTATCACTGAAGGAGCTGAGGGTTTAGTGAGTTACTCACAGAGCTGGTGCAAATCTTGGTCATTTTGTGATGCATCATGTTTTACAGGGAGAGAGAAGGTCTGTGCATGGTTGGAGTCTTTGTTTCTTCCTGTTTGATTCTGCTGCAGCCCCTGCCCGTGCTGCTGTGCTGCTCTGTCCTCTCAGGTCCTGCCGAGCAGAAACTTGGACAAAGCACCACATCCCTGTGTGCTGGAGTCTTGGTGGGAGGAAAAACGTTCAGTGTTCAGGATTTGAGAGTGGCTTGGTGAATATTGATGTGAACACATCATCTCTGTGCACCAAATGAAATGAAAACCAGGAGCACTTGACAAGCAGTTCTGTCTGTCCTGATGCAAACATCCCTGCAGCAATGCAGCTCGTGTGGGTAAAGGATGTGCATGGAATGGAACACTTGGAGAACTGCAGCTGTAAAGTAAAAAAGCCAGAGACCTGTCATTATCAGGGTGTTATGCAGCAGGACAAAATTAGTATAAAGTTGACTGGAATTAATTTTAATTCAGTGCTAATTTAAGGTTTTAAGAATTACAGAAGGGAGCTCCAGCCAAAGCCCTGCCAAAAGCAGAAAGTACTTCAGCATAAGATTGGACTGCTCAGCACCTTGTCCATTTGGATTATCCAGGGATGGGAATAACTATAATTACATAAAATGCTTCATGTAACTACAACTCCATATTGAAAAAAATAGCATCTGTATTCCCAACAGCAGAATTTCTGGAATGCACGGGCTGGTTAGAATAATGTGCAGCTTAGTGCTAAATCATGATAAGAAAATACTTGATCATTATTTAATATTGCTGCTTGATTCTGTTGTTGGTGATCTGGAGTAAATGCAATAAATATTTACAGATGGAATCAGTGTTGGTAAACATTGTCCTCACAAATAAGGAGGACAAAAAATGGAGTCAGTGAATCCATTAAAAATACCCAAAACAATGGCATGTCAGGAAGTACACAGGGCAAATCTACAGGGTGGGAAACTGTTCTGAGAAGCAGTAGGTGAGTGTATGTGAAAGCCATGACTGGGGAGATCATGAGATGCCTGTTGTGACATGATGTGTCAGAGCACTGATGTGAGGACAGTGTGGAAACAGGGGAGTGGGGAGGGGCTGGAACTTCACATCGATCTGTAATCAAATCTGTGTTAGAGAATCTTCCAGGAGTGCAAGGATTTAAGTGGATGATTGCTGAAAAGAATGGAAGGCTGCAGGGAGCCCCAAGTAGTGAGGGACTTAAGGGGTTCAGTGTGTTTGTTTTACCCAACGGGAGCACAAGGTGGCTGGGTTGGGGTAGGTCCACTTTTATGGGGCTGAATTGGAGCACTAAAGGCTCACTAATGGATCACACAGGGGTGTGAAACCCCAGAGGCTGTAAACTCAACTGTCAGGGTTTGAACTGAGCAGGGTTGGGATAGTTTGCTTGTGAGAATGGTGGGATCCCTATTTCACCATCTTCTGTTGATAAAAAAATAGCCCTTGCTGTAGTTGGATCTGGTGATTGTGGCAGTGCAGGTGTGGTTGGGTGACATGTCATGGCTTAGGGTTAGAACAGGTACACATGAGGCTTTACTGCTTCCCCTGCAAGCCTTTTTAAATAATCTGTCACGGGGTTGTAGCAAGAGACTTTTTTATTATGTGTTTTAATGAAGAGACAGTATTTGGCTTGATTTTTAATTAAAATTGCTTCTAAAGCATCAAACATCTAGTTGGACATTTGTGTATTTACACTTGCCAACAGTGTTCTCACAAGCAGATGATTTTGATGCCTTTGTTCATTATTGGTGTAGTTTTCTTATTGGAGTACACTGCACAGTTCCAGAGATAATTTTTGTATAATATACAGTGATTCTCTGAAAATTCTTGTTCTTCAAGTAAGTCACAGATACAGGTCATGAGGTATAAGCTGCTTAGTTCTTGTGTTGATAAGAAGTCAGGTTAGTGTGTAATGGAAAAGGTGTTTACACTTTGTGCTGAACTTAGATTTTCTAAATCACTTAAAGGGAGATGAATGTGTGGATTTGATTCAGCAATTATGTGGACAAATTAATGTATTGATAGAAGTTGCTTTTAAATTCTCATTTTTTCACTGATGGGTTGTGATATGGGAGCAGATATTTTGCTTACCCTTTTCCTTCTTTTTTCCCTTTTTTTTCCTTGTCACAATTGGGAAAAATTAGTTTAACTTCCACTGAGGTATCAGTTTTCTCAAAAAGAAATGTTGGTGTCTTAGCACAGTGTACAGTTATTTTACTATATCTGAGGTAAAAGTCTGATTATTTATGAAGATAGAAACACTGTTACCTGGCTTGTTTGTTTGTTTTGATGTTCTTGGTTTTTTTTTTAAGACTGAGAATACACAAAAAATTTGGGTAGGATATAACTTGAAAAGACAAGGCCTAAACATGCAGTTCATATATTTGAGTAGTAGACAGGCTTATTGGTTAAATCAGTGCAGTAAACACACAGGGAAGGTGGTTGGGAAGGATAAATGATGGAAGCTGGCTCTTACAGAAGAGACTTTCCCTCCTGGGGTGATCCCATGATCTTCTGGCCTTTCCAGGCAGGTGAAGGCCTCAATGGGGGAAACAGAGAAATAAGATTAAAAGGAGTAAAACTTAGAGAAGAGAAGGGTGAGTGTACTCAGGTGTGGGGGTAAGTTCAAATTTGAACCAGAGCAAGCTGATTATTTAAGGAAGTAAAAATGCCTGTAAAAATAATGGTAAAGATGGTGAACACTCTCAGGCACATGGGAGATCCCTGGGGTTGTCCTGTGCAGGATCAGGAGTTGAACTCAGTGATCCATGTTGGTCCCTTACAACTCAGGAAACTCCGTGATTGATTTTAGCATCATGCTCTGTACAGGTTAGAAAAATGGAAAAGGAGAATTCAGTCACTACATGAGAAAGGTGAGGACACAGGGCCAAGGTGTTTTGCTTTAGAATATAGGTAGGGAATTTGTGGGGTTTGTAGTCGTGTGAGAAGTGAGAGGGTTTGCTGGGAGCCTTGAAAAAGGACTGGGAAAAGTTGAAGATCATCTCAAGAGCTCAGGCCAAGAAGCAACACAGTTGTAACTGTTGCACAATGTAAGGAGGCTCTGACTTGGATATTCAGTGGGGGAAATGTGATTTAGAAGAGTCTGGGGTCTCCCTTTTTAGGAACATGGGCTGTGCTTTGCTGAGCATCGGAGCTGATCCGGTGTCTCGCTGCTGCTGAAATGGAGCAGGGCAGGGAGGGTCCTGTTCTCTGCAGTGCTCCTGACTGCAGGTTGGGCTTGGCCTTGGAGCTCATCAGATGTTCCGTGAGCCACTGCTGTCTGCTTTTTCTGCTATTTTTGGGTCTCTGCTGTTGCACTGAAGTGGCTCACAGAGAGCTCTGGCAGGCAGTGGAGCTGGCATGGAGGATGTGGTGGGCCTGCACAGGCTTTGGGCAGCAGTCAGCTGGCTGGGTCTTGTGGAATTGTACATGAAGGAATTGCAGTTTAAGAGCTGTTACACTACATGAAATAAAAATGGAAAGGAAAAGAAAGATCCAAAGCAGAGTAAGACCAAAACTAATTTTGGTGTATTAAAAAAAAAAACACTTGCAGTGTAATGTAAAAATGTTTTAATCCTGAAAGTTCTTGTGACAGCATGCTCTTGGATAAAGGGGTGTGCTTACTATTTGTTTTAAGTTAAAAATTTTTGAAAAAGGTGAATCTAAGACTGGACACTGAGATGACTCTTTTGTGTCATACCATTTGCTTTCTGGCTCTCTTTTTTCAGTCTCTTCTTAAATGTGAATACATAGAGAAAACCATAAGAGAAAAAGGATTACAAGTTGCTTGGTTATGGATCATCTCCTGGCAGAGGACAGTGTTAATGTATGGTCTGCATGTCATGTGCTGAATCGCCCCATCTCCTGCCTGGAGCCAGGCTTTGCTCCCCAGCTCACCAGTCCAGTTGGTGGTTTAATATATTGTGGAGTAGTGGAGTCAGAAGCTCAAGGGAAAATTGAGCACTGAGGATATAGTGGAGATAGATGGCCCTTTTTAAAATTTTATATGGTGTTTTTGTTTGTAGTGTGTGTGTGTCCCAAAAAAACCCTTTTATCTCAGAAGGCAGACTTCCATACCTGTGAGGCAGGTGACTGACTAGAGCTTGTGCAGCTTTCTGTCGACTGCCTGAAAGAAAAGGACTATTTTGAAGATAATTGTAAAAGCCTCTCTGATTTTTACATGTCCTTCATTGCAGGGGCTGAATATACCCCCAGTGGGTTTTCAGGAAATATGTACATCTGCTCAAGTTGGCAGTGCAGGTAGATCAGGTGTGATTTGGATTTCCTGCATTGCCTTTGAGGCCTCAGCTTGATAGGTTGCAGAAACATCTCAAAGTTGTCATTGGAGGGGGATTTTGGTGCCCCTTCTTTATGCAGGACAGTAAATCCAGAGTGCCCCTGAAGGCAAATGTGCAGTCAGTAAATCAGTTGAACTCATCCAGCCTTCCAAAACTCCTTGGGTAGCAGGTCTGGAAGTAGCTGCATTGGCTTCCTGCTCTGATGGAAGTGGCTGCTCACTCCAAGCCTTTCTCCAAGGAGAAGTTGTTCAGCTTTTCAGTCAAACCATCACTTGGAGGAGCAGGTGATAACAAATACCACCCTTCATTTCCAGTGCAATGTTTGGGGAACTTGGGTGCTGGCAGAGATTAGTAGGAGTGAATCACACAAATGATCGTCAGTCAAACCCCTGTTTATCACTTCCACAGGTGTAAGCAGTCAATAACAGCATGAGTAGAGAGGTGTTAAAGGAAGCAGAGTTACTTCCTTTCCTTAGAGGTGTGAATGTCCTGGGTGTGGCTGGGTTAGGCTCAGAGAAGGTTTATAGGAGGTGTTTTTCCTGGTATGGTTTATCTGGATATGGTTTATGGTTGAACACTTGTTTTGGGGAAAGCAGCTGAAGCACTTGTGTGTAAACATGACCCAGGATGTTCTGTCAGAGGGATTGGTGGCTCTGGTCCTCTCTGCCCTTTCATCTCACTGAATATTTTTGCTTTTAGGAATATGAGGTGCTGCAAACCAAACACTGAACTGTTATGCTGTTCAGAGGTTCTGAAACCCCTGCTTTGAAGAGTGTGCAATATCTTCTGAAGTAACTTTATTAAAATTACTAGATTGGGTAACAAGATTCTCACAGAATGATGAAATTCATCCTCATGCAGTCCTACTTCCAGTGGTACTATGAAGATCAGAGGACAGCCCTTTTCCTGGCACCACTTTTGCAGTTGCATCACTGAGTGGAAGAGAAACGCAGCAGTTTGAGGTGGTTCCCCTGTGCTGGGAACGTGGGTTCTGAAATGAATGCAGAGCTGAATTCAGAGTGTAGGGTGAGCTCTACAGTTTGGGCTTGGGTAGAGTATTATTCATTCAGCTTTCTAGATATTGGTAATCACCACAAACCTTTTGGACCTGGGAAGCCCAGTGTGTGGCAGTTGAAGTGCTCGGGCGCGTGTGGCAACTCCGGAAGGAGATGCAATAGGTAAAAACCACAGGAGAAGTTCAGTTGTTTGTTTATCCTCTTCAATTGAAATCCAAGCCTTTGTTTTTAAAACCTTTTCCTGGTATTGGTCTGTCCATAAAGCTGAGAAATGCATTTTATTCTGTTTCATCAGCAAATTCCAGAATCCTTTAGCAGTGCTCAAATGCCTTGGGAGCCCTGGCAAGACAAAACACCCCTGTGCGGTGAGAGGGGCAGAGCTGTGCCCTTCCTTGCCTGTTCCATTGCTTTCTTCACTCACTGCATCCCCTTTTCTGTTTTCCTGCCTCCTGAAGGATTGCTGCACTCTGGGGAATGCAGCAGTTGGAGCAGGATCATGGAGAGCCTTCAGGAGTTCTTGGGAGCTGAGGTGTACAAGGTGTTGTGAGTGGGGTGAGAGGGAGGTGACAGCAGCCAAGCTGACAGCAAAGCAGGCTTTTCCAGAAGGCTTTCATTTTTACTTGTCTTTGCTTGAATATCCAATTCTGTGAATGTCCAGCCTTTCTGTAGCAAAACTTTCTTCACTATAACTGAGATTCTGCCAGAAGTCTGTTAACTTTAAAAAAAAAAATTCAATTTTCCTAGCTGTTTTCTTTTTTGAAGGTTTTCCTGTGGGCTAAGGTGCTTTTTTCCCAGAAAGTATTTTTTCCTTAACTGCATCATAGGACATAGAGAATATTGCCTGATTCAGACAGAGAAATTTGGCACTAATTGTTAAACTCATCTGAAGATAAAATGGAAAAACTCATTCACAGTTGGGAGAAGAACTCAGATCCTTCCACCTTCCTCTGTTTTAAACATGCAAGTCAAATTCAAAGCAATTTGTGATGGAAATTTTAAATGTCCTTCACGTATTCTGGCCTGTTGTGAATGGCTTTTTCTGTCTCTGCAGTGCAGCCAGAGCACTCCTGCCAGCACACCCTCGTACACAGATGTTGACTTTCCTGTCAGTAGTGAAACAGCCCTGCTTGTTTTATGGGGTGGTTATTCTGAGGTTGGAAGATTGTTGAGCCTGGAAGAGATCACTAACCCCAGCTTGCTACTTAGCTATAAATAAGTTTGGTCTGCTGTGGACTAGTAAGTACTCAAGATTCTTAGGTGAGGTTATTCACTATTATCTGGGGCTATCAGCAAACTGGGTGGTTTGAAGCCTTTAAAGAAAACAAGCATGGAAGCCATGGCAAAGAATCAAATAAGCATCTGAATATAAATAATTGAGCCCTCAGTCTGAAGGATAAAATAAAATTCTATAAAAGTTTTAAGTTTGGGGTTACTGTTGAAAAGTTATTTTGGCTTAATAGTAGCTGAAGGAAAGATTATTCATATTCGTGGATGTGTGTTCTTTGTGTTAGCTGGAACGTTGCTGTAAAGTGTGCCATAAAATAATTGGACTTCATCTGAAGAGCTTGAAAGCTTGGTTATGTAGAATACAAAATAACCATAGTGTGGGAGAGTGTGATTTTGACTATTTGGAGAAATAACAGGGAGAAGAAACCGAGGAAGGTGGTTTTAATAAAAAATGTCGGTTGTAAAAATCGGGCGTTTCCACAGTTTTTGAGGTGGAGATAAAATCCTACTGTTGTGGAAATGAACCTGAGAGATGTCAGTCTAGGAATGTGTTGTCCAAGCCTCTTTGTCTGGGAGGCTTGAGAAAGCAGGGTGTGTTTTTGGTGATTCTCATAATAGTCCTGTGATTCCATTCTTTTACTGAAAGGTGTTGATGTGGCTCATCCCCAGGGTAAACTCATAAACTCGTGTGTCTGCAACTTGTTCTTTTTGCAACAGCATTTGATAGCACAGGGTTTGGTGGTTTTCTTGTTCCTCCAGTTAAATTCTTTATCTGGAAGGTCTAAGCAGTTTAGGGTTAATTATTCTCAGATAAATATAGGTAAGTCCCAGGGGCGTTGGGAGCCTGTTGCAGTGACATTGCACTTGAGCTGGGACATCCCCGGGCTCTGGGGAGGGAAGTGCTGGTTACTGGATGTGTTACACCAGCACAGTTTTGTCCTTTTTGTGACTGTTTTGGTTTTGTGGGAGCTGCTTGTTCAAACTTTGCCCGGGAGGTTTGGAGAAGAGAATATATGTAACTCTCCAATGTTTTTTTAGGGATGCTTTGTGGTAAATAAACTGCTGACTGAGAACTCAGTGCCAGTGTGTGATACAGAGAGAGCAAGGGCTTGGGCTGATCAAGTTCTTCACTGAGAGAAGGAGACTTTTATTTTTAAATCTGAAAGGCCCCTAGATACTTGTGATGGTTCACACCATCTTTAAGTCATTAGAATAACCCTCTTAAAGATGTTCTAAATGGAGAGGGGATTTGACTGGTGCAGGTAATGATTTAATACAAAAACACAAAGGAAAGAGCAATTGCTTGAGGGGATTTAAAATGAAAATACTGCAGGACAGGTATTGAAAAAGAAGTAAATAGATGTGATAGCAGGCACTGGTTTGGGTGCAGAAGGGGCTGATTTGGGTCAGAGAGGAGCAGACAGCAGTGGTGGTGATCCTTCCTCAAAGGATCTGTGTGTCAGCACAGAAACAACATTGTTGGTACAGCTCTGACAGAAATGGAAATGACTGTGGAGAGGGGAGGCAGAGCTGGCTGGTGCAGAAAGCAGGTATTTGAAGCTGCATGTTTGAACTCCATCTGAATCAGGTGGTTTTTTCCCCTGTGCTTTGGAGTCCTAAAGCTACACCAGTGTGTTTGCCTGTCATCTGGGCACCGTGTTCTGTGTCGCTGTGTTTGAGATGGGAGTGCACAGAGCAGTGTGCTCAGCTTCAGGGGGGCTGCTGGTGTGCTCCCTAAATGTGTGCACTGCTCATCCAGAGCCTGGATCCGGGCACAGAGTGGCCTGGAGGAGCCACAGACACCACAGTAGTCATTTTATGTAATCTTAGATAAACTGAGTCTGCTGCTTTTAAAAGTTGCTTCACGCTACCACTGGTTACATTTAATATAAGCTCTTGAAGTGAGCGAGCGCCAAGCAAAGCATTGTTTGGAGTATGGAGAAATAACCTGGGAGCCAAAATTAGCCCGTGCTCATGTGGAGTGGTGTGTGTTTCGTCAGGGCTGCCCAGATCACGTCCTCCCTGAAGGCAGCACATTTCAGCTTTAAATGTTTGAGCTGTTACAACATGGAACATGCTGGGGAGTGGTGCCAGTAACATACGCTGCACATATGACCAGCACATGCCCCACTTGAGCCCAGCCCATGAATTATTTACTTTTTGTTACAAGCTGTTTATTTTTGAGAGGTTTTTTTTCCCCCTCTGTCAGTGTCAAGCACTGAGCCTTTTGTTTCCTTTTTTTTTTCTCTTCCTTTCTACTCTTGCTGTTGATTCTGTGTTTCTAAAATTCTCTGCTGTGTTTACCCCCATGCCTGTTTTGTGTTTGTTTTCTCAGGAAGCCATCCCTGGTCCCTCCTGTGGTAGTGTCATTGAAACTGCGGAGACCAGGCTGATTTATTTTCAACTTGAAATGGAGAGATAAAATGACCTTATACTTAATCTTTTGGGACTTGGTCTATATTCACTAGTTAGCTGTGATACCTTTTCTTAGTGTAAATTTTTTACTGTTATGTTCCACATCTGTGAAATGGCAGGTTTTCCCCTCATCCCTTACCATCTTTGGTTGGATAAGTGGTCTGAAGCAGACACTCCATAGGCCTCTTCTGATTTTTAAACTCATTTTTGATGACAACTTAAGTTCTCAGACTGCCTGTGACTCTTCACATCTCTGTGCTGTGGATTGTGGTGCAGAACCTCAGAGTGAGCACTGAGCCAGCCTGACGGGCTGGGGAGCTCTGGAGAGCACCAGCAGATAAAACTTTAATGTACATACAGATACATTTCATCTCTGCCCTCTGTTTCATAACATTTTAGGGAGTGTTACCTCTTGGATGGGATCAGGCTTGACACAAAATTAATTGGACTTGGTGAGCTTTTCAGAATGAATCATCTCGTAGTTATTTGTGTGCACTGTAGGTAACAGGCTTAGCATTGCATACTTCTTTATATAGATTATTCTTTTAAATTCAGTTTTCTCCTGAAAGTGCATCGAGTTGAAGGATATGCTGTTACAGAAGGCTTTTGTTTCCCTTCTGAAATACATTGGTAAACTTAGTTTTTCAAGCATTTGCAGTAATTAAATATATCCTTCTCACTGCTCCTGTTCTTAGAAGCTTGCTTTTTTAATTTTCACATCTGATTTATACAATAGTACAGGTTCATTAAAACATGAACATTATAAAAACATATAAAGGAAGATTCAGGCCCTGCAAATAAACTATAACTAATCCTTTGGTTCCAAGGTGAGTTAAAACAAGCTGATAGGGAGTTAAAACTGAAAGGTCTGTCCTGTCCTGTGTGTGAGCTCTGGTGTTCACATCCTGTGCTCAAGTCAGATTAGTTTACTGGTGGGCCTGAAAAACAATCCCTGGGAAGAGAAGGGGAGAGGCAGGTTTGGGATTACTTTTCTGACAAGTCAGAAGTGCAGCTTTTTCCATTACCAGCTGGGAGGATATCAGTAAGATTGGTAAAGCAGTTTTATCAGCATTTCATAGAACCATAGAACGTTTTAGTTGGAAAGGACCTTTAGGGTCATCGAGTCAACCATTGACCCAGCACTGCCAAGGCCACCACTGACCCATGTCCTCAAATGCCACATCCACATGGCTTTTAAATCCCTCCAGAGACAGGGACTCCACCCCTGCCCTGGACAGCTGTGCCAGGGCTGGGCAACTCTTAAGTGAAGAAATTTTTCCCAACATCCAACCTGAACCACCCCTGACACAACTTGAGGCCGTTCCCTCTCCTCCTGTCCCTTGTTCCCTGGGAGCAGAGCCTGACCCCCTCCCCAGCTCCCCCCTCCTGTCAGGGGGTTGCAGAGCCAGAAGATCCCCCCTGAGCCTCCTTTGCTCCAGGCTGAGCCCCCCCAACTCCCTCAGCTGCTCCTGCTGCTCCAACCCCTTCCCAGCTCCATTCCCTTCTCTGGACACGCTCCAGCCCCTCAATGTCCTTCTTGTTGTGAGGAGCCCAGAAGTGACCCCAGGACTGGAGGTTCCTCAGCAGTGCCAGCACAGGGGATGGTCACCCCCTGCTCCTGCTGCCACACTGTTCCTGATCCAGGCCAGGTGTCATTGGCTCCCTGCCCACCTGGGCTGATGTTGTGCTGACCAGCACCCCCAGGTCCTTTCCCAGCAGCAGCTCTGCAGCCTCTCTGCCCCTGTCTGTGGCACTGCAGGGCGTTGTTGTGACCCAAGGGCAGGACCTGGCTCTTGGCCTTGTTGAATCTCTCCCTGTTGGCCTTGCCCATGGATCCAGCCTGTCCAGATCCCTCTGCAGAGCCTTCCTGCCCTCAGCAGATCAGCACTGCCCCCCAGCTGGGTGTCACCTGCAAACTGCCTGAGGGGGCCCTTGGTCCTCTCATCCAGATCATTGATAAAGATCAAACCTGGGCCAATGTGGAGGTTTTCTGCTCGTGGAGGATCATTCTTTGTGATTCCTGATCCTGTCTCCAGGGTGCAGCTGCCTCCTTGTGCTCTGGCACCACTAAATCCCTTGTCAGCTGGTTCTCACCCTAACCAGAGAATACTATTTCCTTCTTAAAAATGTTCTTCAGCCAGGTCACTTGGTGCTGGGTGAGTCAGTTGAATCCCTGAGGGGCTTAACAGCCAGAGGTGTCCTTGGCCACCTGCTCCACAGGCAGGAGAGATCCAGGGTGTTTCTGGTTGCTGGGTTCACAGCCATAATTGTGACCCACAGACCTTGGAATAAGAAGAAAAAGGAAATAAAAGGAGACCACTGATGAAGTTGGACTGGAAAAGCAGCAGAACTGCTGGTACTGTTTTTAGTAGGTCCAGACTGTGTGACTGATGGTCCTGGTCTTGCACTTCACAGGTGTATCTTTGAACACAGATATTTGATAACCACTTCCTGTTGAACTTTGTGGTTTGTTTTTTGAACAGTGATGAAGAATTTAAGGTTTTATGTGGTATTTCAAGCTCTTTGCATCAGGTGAAGGTGTCCTGTCCCGTTACCTGGACAGTTCTTAGGGAAAAGTCACTGATTCTTCTGGCACATCCACATAAACTGGTGTTTTCTCAGGAGAGAGAGCAAAACTTGAGCGTAAGATACAATTTTATAACTGAACTAATTAGTGCTCGTAAGGCCTTTCTGCTGCAATTCCCTGTGATGATTAAAGGAGTGATAATTTAGAAATATCTAATGCACCTTTTTGACTCTCTCTAGAAAACACGACAAACTCGTGCATTAAAGTCACCATTTAATGAACAATCTGTGCATGAGGGGGAAAAAAATTGTGATTATTCCTTTTTTTGAGGAAGGATGTTAAAGAACATAAGTTTATAGAGACTATTTTTAATCATCTGAGATGTCTGTTGTCTTAGTTTTCAGCTTTTCTGACTTAAAACCTGTACATTGTTGTATACTGGGAAAGTGTACACATGTTATTAGAGTGCAGGTTAAGGCCATGGTTGTGCCCTCCAGAATTTTTAAATGGTGTCTTAGATCTTGATATTTTAATCTTTATCATCTCCATTTTTGCTTTGTTTTTTTTTTTTAATAGAATTTAAAATATTAGTCTTTTTTTTTTCCAGATGGATGTTTCTAAGATCATAAAATAATTGAATGTATGAGTTAAAAATGAGGGAAATGGGCTCCAGATATGTAGTATTTGTTGCTACATCTGTATTTATGATAACTTTAACTTAGGGACCACCTTGAGCATTATGGTAAATGCCACACTTTTCATGGTGCTTCCTGTACTGTTACAGGGATTTAAATATATATATGTTCTTTGGATAAAAGGTTTTTTGTTACTATTGACAGAAGTGTGATATAATGCTGTACACATATGGGAAATTAGGAAAAACTTTCTGTAACTAGGGATTAACATTTCATTTCGCCGTCTTTCTGAAATTCTGAATCTTACAAATATCAGTTTTTAAGGGTAAATGGAAACATGTTAATTTAAGTGCTGTGAAAATTAGTGTTTGCAGTTCTCTTTATGCAGCATATGCATGGAACTCATTTACATCTCTTCAGCTCTGCCAGACAAGTGGATTCTGCAGTGGAATTTTGAAGAAATCCCATCACTGATGAAATTGTTAAATATTCAATCCCACGTTCCGATTTTACTACAGAAATGTGTGATTTTGTAGCAATCAGTATTTGTGCATGACAGAAATTAAAGAGCAGCAAGTGGCCTCCTGGTGCAGGGAAGGTCCAGCAGAGACGTGGGGGGTTTAGGGTGGATGATTTGGAGGAGTTTGTGATCTGGCAGTTTTGACAGTCCCACTGAGGGAAGGTGCTCCCCTGAGAAACTGGGGAAGCTCGACTTGAGCAAATGTCACTTTGCATTTCCAGGAGGGTGAAAGTCAAACACGTTGCTTTCTCTAGATCTGGGAAAGCTTTGGAAATTTCTGCTCATCCAGGGAAGTTTCATAGTTTGAGCAATGCAGCAGAATTTTCCTCTGTCCAAGAACTTTTTGGAGTTGATTGCAGCTTGCTTTTTATTCAGCATTTCAATCATTTAATAAACTTAACAGCATCAACTTGGTTGCTTAAGAAGAGAAAACTCAATATTAATTTTTATTCTGGAAGTCTCTGTAATATTGTGTCATTACCCACAACGTGCTTTGTCTCTGACAGAGAGAAAGGCCCAGAGTTCAAAGCAGAGTGAAACAGTGCATTATATACCAGAACCCTTTTTTTTCTGTATAGATGTTATTTTTTTAGAAAATTTAATGCTCTGGAAGAGCTAAATCACAGAGTAATAATAATAAAAAGTCTGGAATTTGAAGCTAAACCAAAAGTAACTATTCTCAAGACATGGTTTATTATCAGAAAACCTCAGATTGGGGTTGGGTCACACAACCTACCGAGATGGTTTTGTCACTGCCCTCCACAGCATGTTCTTTGTCCCGTGGGATTGATCCAGTTTTTGTGGATTGTGGTGCCTGGCTGCAGGAATGCAGATAGACTGAAACCAGGCTGAGTGGGGTGCAGCATTGCCCTTGATTCACATAGGACAAGGAATAAAAAGAAAAGTGAAGATAGTACTTGCCATGTATTTGCCTCACCGAAGCAGTTTGGTTGTTGCAAAAAAAAAAAAAAAATTGATAGTCTGGTTTTTTTTGGCCAGTGAAAGTTCTTGCATTTTCATTCCATTGGTATGGGGCAGGGTAGGAGTATGATTAATTAAAAATGGAAGATATAACATAGATAAACAAAATTAAAGTGAGTCCTTTGGTATCCCCAGGGGGTGGGATGTGCCCTGACTGTTGAGCAGCTCCAGTGGTGCCTCACAGGGACATTTGCAGGTGGTTCTGCAGGGGACAGGTGACAGGAGTGAGTAACACTTGTAGTAACCTGGCAGGTGTTTGCCATCTGGAATGAGGAACTCTTCATTGCTTTCCTTTAGTAATAAAGAAGAGTAATTTTTAATATTTAGGATATAAAGTTTAGCTTTTCCTGCTTAATTTTTTGTAATTACTTGAAATACTGTTTTAATTTTCTTCTCTTTGATAATGGAAAAAAAGTCCTGCTTCCCATAGAAGCACAGGTTTGTGTAGCTTGGCATCTGCAAATTCTACAGTATTTAACTATGGATTTAAATTAGAATGTATGCATTTAATGTGCAGTTTTCATGGTGTAATAGTAAAGTAGTGATGAAATGAAAATTCCTTTAGCTCTGTTTGGGAGGATGTGATATATTGCTCAAGATATGTGTGTATGTTACTTTTTGCCATGAAGGCTTCACAGCCACTTTTGTGCTCCTTGAACAGCTCCTCTTGTGCAACAAACTCTGATTAAAATACCTCAGGCTAATTTAATGAAATAATCTCCCTTTTGCTGAAGATGTGTCTCTCACCTGATGTTTTGCCTCGTCAGGTGGTTGTAGAAGGAAGACCTAGGGGACAATCCAATGATTTAAACAAAGATTGGCTGTTGGGGAAAAATATGTTCTGTTCCCAGCTCTGTTGCACACTTGCCAAAATGCCTTGGCCAAGTCACAAATCTGTTTAATCTGTTTTTGAAAATGGGGATAATACTTCATGGGAGGGAGCAGGGGGATGATGATGATGAAATTTCAGTGCTCTTTTCCAGCACTTTTTATCAAGAGCTCTGCCTTTTAAAATGGATCCCTTGGGGGTTGGAAGGAGATTACTTGATCTGCAGGATAAACTCCCCAACTCTCTCCCTGCTCCCTGTTTTTGAGGACTACTGGTGCTGGTTTTCCTGGTGCTCCAGGCTTTCTTACATGCACTGTTCCTGTGGGAATGCTGCTATCCCTGACCTTTGGTGTTGCCTGGGAGTGCAAAAACCACTGGATGTAAGGAGCTGATGTGAGTGCAGTGCCAGTGTGTTCTAATGAAAGGTGTTACAGAAAGGAGAGCAGTGAGTTTAGTTATGATTGAGACCTTGAAATTAGCACATATGGGAACACATAACTTAGTTCTGGAAGGTTATTTCCCTTTATTGATTCAAATTTCAACCTTTCAAAGGGAATGGTTTGAACAGTTCCTTACTGGGAGTGTTTTCTTGTATAGTAGGTACAGTACAGCTTTTAAATTCAGAGGTAATGATGGTTTTACTTACCTTTTTGAAGCAAGATTGAACTGAGGTGACTTCAACTTACTAAAACATCAGCAGATGTCTACATTTCAGCTCGAGTGGTTTTCTGCTGAATCAGTCAATTAGCTGGAGGTGCCAGTGGCTCCTGATAGCAGGTAAGTGGAGCTGTTGTGGCTGGGACCAGAGCTGGTGGAGGAGGCAGGGAAAAGGCTTTCCTATCCCATGAAACCATCCCTGAGGGGTCAGGCTTTTATTGGTAAGAGCCTGGTTGGTGCCTGTGCTTCAGGAATCTGGGCTTGTATTGTTATTATGGGTGTTGTTTGGAGGGGGGTTGTTTTGCTTTATAAGGGGGGGGGGAGTGAGAGTCTGTGTGTGTGTGTCTGCACCTAAACTCCCTTTAAATCAAGGCAAAACAGCCACTCCTGGACCTGGTTTCTCCAAAGCACATCATGCCTTTCCCTTCTCTGGGATGAGCACCATGAGGTGCTCATGGTCTGTCCACTTTCCTCTGGAGACAGATGTTGAACACTTGGGGACATCAATCCCATCAATCCCATGCTTCATGTTTCCGTGCTGTCCCCTTTCCGTGTCTGCGCTGCTGCTCCTTTATCAGTGCAGTGACAATGCTTGGCCTGTATTCTCATGCAGACTTTTATTGAGTCTGTTTTTTGATTCCTGGACGGATTTCCACTTGCGTGACTCTCTGACCGGTTCAATCACGTCTGTTGTTTTTATTCCCTTTTATCCTTCTGCACTTTCCTGCTGCCCCTTGCACAGCCCACGATTTGGGAACTTGGCATGGCCTCAGAACAGCTCAGGAGGAGGAGGAGGAGTGCTTCTTGAGGGATATTTTCCAATAACAACGTGCTTGTTGTAGATTAAATAGTTTCGTTACTTTGTGGCTTTTCAGACTCTTTGGCATCTTGATTGGTTCTTGAGTGCCCCCACGAGTGAGGAGGGAACCTAAATTTATGGAACACTGTAGAGCAACCAGTGCACAGAATGTACCTAGAGGGTGTGCACATTCACTAGAGAAGTTTTAGGAATTTGCAAGTAGAAGAAAAAGCAAAAGGTAATTTGAAAAAACGTTCTGCAGAGTATGGTTGGTTAAAAAAAAACCATCACGGAATATCACATAAAATCTGGATTTCTGCTGAAATACCCAGCCCAGCAGTGTCACACAGTGAAGCAAGTATGGAATGGCTCTTGAACACCAGCCATCTTTAGGTAACTGTGAAATTTAATTAATGCCCCATAGCTGTGAGAGAGGAGGCTGAAAAAAGCCTGTTCTTTGGCCAGACAGGCAGATTTAGGGGGGAAATGAAACACTGCTGTCTACTCAGAGTTCGAGTGGTAGGAAGCAGTTTTTGTCACTCTTCAATGGCCTGAGTTAGTCATGGATTTTCTGTGTCGAATAAAGGGCTGTGCTGCTCTAGGAAGCAGAGTTCTGTCTTGAAAAGCCCACCTAAAATAAACATTGCTTCCTTAATTCGGGAATAATCCCTGTGTGTGCAGGCCTGCCTGGGTGGGTAGCTGCTCTCTTGGTAAGGATTAGGAGGTTTGGGCACAGTTTTGCACTGGAATGCAGGTCTCTGATGAGGTAATCAATGAAGGCTTTTGTTACTAAAGTAATGTATGAGTCACAAGTGCTTTTTTTATGGTTATGCTTGCGTCAAAACACATCATGACAGCACTTGTTCACTGTACTCCTCCTCCTGCCTTAATTGTAAGGGATGTGAGATGCCAAGAGCTGTCTGTTTGGCTCCCAGCAGTTTGCTTTGCTTTGCTGAGAGCTTCCTGTTTAACACTGAATCATATTATTAGAACTTCAGTGTTTCCACGTGAACCTTTGCACCCCCACGAGTGCCCTGTGACTGAGGGCACCTCGAACTAACCAGCTTGGTGGTGAAGGATGGAGTGGCTTTGCTTTGTCTGCATCAGCTCAGCTGTGCTTGGAAATCCTGGGCTCTGTGGAAAGTTTGGGAATGGCATTTACTTTGGTGAAAGTTGGAGCTTGCATGTTTGATAGGAAACCATTGTTACATGCAGTTATCTGGAAGGAAGAAGAAATGATAATTGATTTTTACTTTCCCTGTTGCGAGTGTTTTGTTTCTGTTTTTTTTTAAGCAGGAAACTGTTGTGTTATGGAATGATGTATGTAGGCTCCGTTGGGACTCCAAATAGCTGTTTGCAATTTGGCAAAGACAGAGGCACACAGTCTTTTGGACAAATTTGAAGTTGTTTTTATAGTTTAGAAGGAAATGCAGGGATTGAGACCACACAACCTGGCTCCACATACGGCTTTTGTGTACAGAGATGCTAAACACCCGAAAATGCAGTGTTTCCATAGGCGGAGTTTCTTTTGTGTTCACAGGCTGGGGAGCCTCAAATTCCAGAGGCATTACATGAGCAGTTTTAATGAATTAGTGTCTGGTTTTCCTGCAGCAGATGTGACAAGCAGCTTTATAAGCTGCTTCCCATCGATCGCTGTTTTCCAGCCCTTTTGTGTCTTTCTTTTGCTGAGAGAAAAGCAGGGAAGAGCTCGGTTTCTACAGTAACTGCTGCCTACACTCCTGCCTGCAGGCCAAGTGCTTTCTCAGTCCTGCAGCCTGTGCAGGGCTCCTGCATTGAATTTCTGTACGTTTTGTTTGGGTTTCTAGTTTGCTTTTTCTTCTTGCTCATTTAAATATTTTGCCCTCTAAGAGGAGAGAGGAGAGTGCAGTGGGAATTGGTGATTTGGAGATAGGTAATTTTAATTAACCACAGCACACTGCCACGACTGTAAGATAACCTAAATGTTTTTGCTGCTGATCGATAGCAGTGTCTGTGTGGTTGGGATGCAAAGAAAATGAGGTGCCTGGCTGCTAAAACAGGAACCTTTGGAAATTTGTGATGGCACTTCCATGATGCCTGTTTCTGTAGCGTAATAATGCAGGGCAGGGCTGAGATCAGCTTCAGCTTGCTAATAGAATTCTTTACACTTGCAGCAAAATTTGCTGTGGTGGAACAACTCCACACGTCATCTCAGCCTAAACTCTGAAACACTCCTGCAGAGATTGTGAATACAGGGTTAAAAATACCCAGTTTCTCATGACGTCAGCTCCGAGTGGGAACACGAGCTGAGCACCATTTCAGACAAGGTCATGTGTTTATTACTCAGTTGGTGTTTGCTGCTGGTGCTTCAGGAATGTTCCTGTTGTCGTCATCAATATTCTGCTGTCATAGGATCATTTCTTGACGCAGGCATGCTTGTTCCAGACCCTTCTGAAGGCAGGTCAGCACCGTTCCTGCAAGGAATACCAACCAACAGCTTCCCATACTGCTTATGCACTTGCTAAAACACGAGCAGGGAAGTCTGGAACCAAGGTTTCCCATGGGGGAGCCATTAATTTACAGCCAGATCGTATTTCCAACCTTTGCTTACAATTTGGTACAAGTGTTTTATTGGGCAGCTTGAATTAACATGAGGCTACAGCGATATTTCATCCCTTGTGATGCTGCAGAGATCTTTGCTTTTGAATCTTAAGACATCTGAGAGAGTAAATAGATCAGGAATCTTCAGGGTGTTTTCCATCCTGCTTGATGGCGCACCTGAAAAAACACCCAGATCCTTGTGAAAAGCTCAGAAGGAAAAGTCAAATTGCTGGTTTAAAAATGTTGAGAGTGTTTTGTTCCTCCTGGCAGCAGAGGTCGAGCGTGCCACGGAGCCCTGCTGCTCTCTGTGGGGGGGACATGCTGTGCAGTTATTGATCCTTGGGCCACAGAAATCAATGGCAAAGGATACAGAGAGTTAAGGGGGACACGCACGAGGTCGGGATTCACTCCCCAGAGGAAAAAGCTGCCACTCTTTAAAGGGCAATTGCTTTTTGGGTAACCTCTAGAAGTGTCCTGACTAGCAATGGCCAGGCGTAATTGAATGTAAATTAATGGTAAATTAGCCACATCAGGACTTGGTTTCAAAGCAAGGAGGAGGAATCCATCCTACCACAGTGGGGTGTGAACATGGACCTGTAGGAAGTGATGCCCTGTTCTGGCTGAGGTGGGTACTCACATTTCCTACAGGCTGTGGTCAGCTGCAAGAAGGACATCAAAAACTTCCTAAAAACCTACTGGAGAGGTTGGGCTTTGTGTGACATTAATCTAAATATTATAAGTAAATTTTTTTGATCACCATCAATAGAGTAAAACAGGTACTCCTGGAGAAGCTTCACAAATGCCATGTTAAAACTAAAATCTCTTACCAGGAGCACAAGGTGGAACTTCATGTAGGTGAACAAGCACCTGCATAAAAAAATTGCCCATGGGAAAAAAAGTTCTCCCTGTTTAGGACAATAAGAAAATAATTATGATCTAATTAGTATTGTAATATACTGGATCACCTTTTTTCAGTGTATCCATGGTAAAATTTCCTATGCTCTTAGCATTTTTCCTATTATTGCTTAATGTAATCCTAGGAAAGACTTTGTAAAACAAATATCCGAAGAGTTATTTCTGTTTAAAGAGTCAAAACAATGCTTACTACAAAAACTTATGGGGTTTTTTTCTAGTAACCCATGTTTTATTAGAATTGATTTAGTGGTGGGAGTTTTCAGGTGGCTGTTCAATATATGACTATTTGGATGAATTTATAAATCTACCTTCATTATTAGTTTGGAAGCCCAGATTTTTAACTGTTGGGTATTTTTAGATTATCTTGAAATAAAAACTACAGTTCAGTTCAATTTGTCTTCTTAATAAGTTTTGGTTTTGTTGATTCTTTCAGATCTAAAGGTGATGACTCTATTCAGGAAATGGACTGTGGTATTGACTTCAGTTCAATTAAACACAGCCCAAAGTCTTAAAAATAAATTCTGGATCTGAATAATTTAGTATGCCTGCTCTTGGTGTTGAGCAATCAGAAACCTTTTGGTATAAAATCCAGGAGATGAGGAAGTTGGAAAGTTTAATTGTGTATTTTTTTGAAAAGAGTAGATTGAATAAAGCTGCTGCTTTCTCCTTGGTGTGAGAATTGTTGCTTTTTCCACGTTATCTGAAGTTACCTCTTTCAGGTGTTTCCAAGACACAGTCTCATCTCTTCTCCCAGGTTTCTGAGTGTTTTATGTGTGGCAGTTTGATGGGTGAGAGGAACCTCTTTCTGTAGAGATGCACCTTTCTCTAGGACACAAAGGCACCACACACAGGCTTTACAAGGACTGAAATATGTAATTATACTTCAATATTCAAAGCTTTTTTACCCCCCCCATTGCATTTCTAGTTGTATTTGTTAAGACTCACCTTTTAAGCCTTTTTCATTTAAAAACTGGTTAAAATCCCTAGCTGCATATTGTTTAATGCATAATTGATTTCCTAATAATCCATTGTGATGGAATCAATAATAAATGAAGCAGCAAATGGAGAAAAGATGATGAAATTGGGGTCCTTGTGCTTTCAAACTGAAAGGGGCCTTTCAAACTGGTGGGGCCTGGCCTCGTCCTGGGGGGTGACAGTGGACACACAGAACTGGTGACAGACTGAGGAGGGGAGGGGAGCACTGCTGGGGTGTTCAGGGACCTGGCACACAGGGGGGGTGAGAAGAGGCTAAATGACCTCGATTTTATTATTTTTTTTTCCCTGGAGAAGCCCAGAGGTGAATCTAATTGCAGCCTGAAGGGGAGCTGTAGAAGAGCTGGAGCCAGGCTGTGCTGACAGGTTGGGCACAAGCAGCTGTAGCAGGTTGCAACCAAGAAATCGTACCTGAAATTACACAAATATCAAACCCCTCCACCAGCTGAGAGTGCACCTGTAGGAATGAGTTGCCCAGCTCTGTCCTTGGTTTCAAAATTCAGTGAGATAAGGCCTTGAGCAGCCTGATCTGACTGCTTTGAGCAGGAGATTGGGCTGGACACCTTCAGAGGTCGCTTCCAAACTCAATTTCTCTGAGGTTCCATTTGAAAGACGTAAAAAACCCATTTTTGCCTGACTTCTAAAATAGAAATGTATCAAAAGTGGACCTGGAAGTGTGCACTGTAGTACTGGTGATGAAGTGTCAGTGTGCACATCTTCTACCAGAACTATAAATGAATGAATTGGCTGTGAGAGTAATTTTTACTGGAGTGAGTGGAAAGACCAACTGGGAAGTGGGTCCTAAGTAGGGAGGTAAGAGGAATTAGAAGAGGGATTAGCTTCAAATCTCCCTTCCATGGAAGGGAGGCCATAACCAGTGTGGTGATTTCCATGTTTCTTTGTTAGATCACTGATAATAGCAAAAGGAAGTACAAATAGCATCATCTTAGGCTGCTGTGCAGTCAGAGAAAAGGAAGTGGAAAGGCTGTGTTTAGTGGTGCAGATGTTGATAATGAGCTCTGCTTCTCTTTGTGGGGGTCACACCACTGCTCTGAATGGATTTGAAGTCAAAAATCAACAAGAGCAGTCTCCCAGATGCTGACTGGGTTCTTTTGAGGGTCTTTGGTTTGTAATGTGAAAAGTTGAAGCTCTCCTTGCTCTCAGTAAATCCACAAGAGTTCAAAAGCCTTGCACCTTGTTGTTCTTTAAGATCTGCTTAAATCTCAGGGGATCCTTAAGTTACCTGGGGTTCAGTGTCACAGTCAGTGTGAAAGAATTGAACTGTGCAGTGTGAACTGCCATGACTTGGGGGGTTCTCAGTGCTGAACCCTCATAATCTGTTGGAATTTAGAATCTGGAGGTGCTAATAAAAGAGCAGTGGGATGGCAGCTGCTGTCCAGTTTTGGTCCTGGTTCTTGGATGACAGTTCAACTGGAATAATTCAAAGGATACTGAGGCACTGGGTGTCATAGCAAGATTTATGTACAGGGAGAAGATTGAATTCCTACTGCTCTGTTTTGGTTTCCCAGATGAAGACAGGATGAAGTTCCTCATTTTCAATCAGGTTTTCACACAGGCAGAATTACAAGTGTATCATTAGGTTTCCCTGCAGTACAGACAGAACTGCTGAGGTGACATGACAAAATATTAGAAATACAGATGGGACGAAACTAGACTTGGCACATTTTCCCCTGAGACACTTCTCTGACACCCTGCAAAGTTGCCAAACTCTGCAGAGGTCCTGCCTGGATCAGCATCGCTGTGTTTGCTGGGAGCTGCAGAGACAGGAGGAGTTTTCTAGGGAATAGTTTGATGCTGCTTGTCTGTTTTCCAGTAGCCAAACCAAAAAGAACATTTTTTTAATTTAAAAAAGAATCATTAAGACAATGAGTTGCACTTTAGTTGTGACACCACTGTGGTTCCCTGGATCACACACTGGCCTCTGCTGTGATGCTCCATAGGAAGCACAAGGCAAGGACTCGTCGTCAGGAAATGCACAGAATTATTTAACTGCAAATACTGAGAATAGTTGTTTGAAATACATAAAATACAAAATTGGCACCTCAGCTAACTAGTGCAGTTGTGTGTTTGTCACGTGGATACCTGACACACTTTTTGCCATAGAACTGCTTAAATGTGGCTGGTTTGCAAATGTCTGGTTTTAGGAACCTCTTGGTGGCTCTGTTTGATTTCCTGCTCCAAATGGCATCGTCCTATACAGGCAGGATGGTGGTTAGATGAGGTACAGAGTTGACAGCTTACAAAACTGGTGCTTTTCTTTCCTTTTTGGTTTTTTTTTTTCTTTGTAAGTGGGTTGTCTGAATGAGTTTCTCCACCAGCAGCCATCCTGTGGTAGCACATTGTGAAACTGCTGTAAACGCTTTAAACTGTAAGTAAAATCCACTTGGGCTTGTTGAGCTCTAAATGTTGGATGAGGTCTCTCCCTGTGGGTGTGCTGTGGTTTTTGTTTAGTTCATTGTATAACTAAAGAATATGCCAAAACCAACTTGATTCTGATCAAATTAGAACACGTTCTGTACTTTGGTTTTGGAAGTAAATGTCATACATTTGCATAAATGCAATTTATTCAGGAATTCCTTTGGTTAGTACACACTCTTTATTCTGCATTTTGGCTGAATTCCAGCTATAAAAATAGTCTTCTGTTGGAAAAACCTGTTTACAAATATGAATCAATTGACAGATGTGGTCTTTTGATAATACTCAGGTGTTTGCATGCTCCAGCCAGACAGGGATTTGTGAGTATGTTGTGTCTTCTGTACTAACACCGTCCTTTCAGGCTCAGCATGGGAAAGGCAAACTGCACTGGTGATGCCCTTGGGTTCTCTTGCAGCTCATGACTGTAAGTTCCAAGTTTGTTTGGCACAGTTATGACCTGTGCAATACCCCTGGTTGGCCAAAGCTCCTGGTTTGGGGCTGCGTTTTATGGGTGGTTTTTTCCCCACCTTGATCAACGTTTGAGAGCCTCAAATCCAGGCTGTGCTTTGAAACCTGTGCTTTGGTGTCACCTGAGTCAGTGAACTGCCCTTGCCCTCAGATGCCACAGGGAGATGATGCATCCAGAGGGTGCAGCAGTGTAAGAAGGGAGATGTTTTAATACATGTGCCTACATGGAATATTGAAGGAATTGTCGAGTACGTGTTTTCTGCCTCTCCATATTTGTGGTACTTGTGTTAAGTTGTGAAGATCCACCTCCTACCCATCCACCTTCTCCCCATCCTCCCCCTGGTCTGGCACTGTAGGACTCAGGTTGCTCAGTGTTCTGTACAAGGATTTTTCAGTGGGATCAAGGAACGAGCACCTAAAGCATTGTCTGGTTGTTCCCACGTTTTTCTTGAGTTGAAATAAGTTTGGTGTGAAAATATAAAAGGTAAATTTTTCAGTCATGAAAGACATTGGACAGGTGACTAAAATTTACATCTGTCTCTGTGTCTAACAGATGTTATTGTTCACCTGCTCACAGGGGACTTCTGCTTAATCTTTGGCTGCTGTCTTTGCATACACTTGAGGAGTGTTGTCATTATTGCTCATTAACTGAAATGCTTAGAAAATAGTTTTATTACCAAAACAGCCGAGACCTCTTTCCACTGTCACTAGAACAATATAAACACAAAATACATCCTACTGGAAAAAGGAAAGAACCGAGTTGTTACTGAAGATACTAAAAAACTGCACAGCCCAACCCAGAAACTGGTCCATTTAACTTCCTCGCTGAAATGCGAGCGCAGTTTTTTGGCACAGATTCTGTTCCTAATTTAGTGCAGGGAGCGTGTTTCAGAAATAGGTCGGCTGTTAAACGCGGCCACGGTCCGTGCTGAGGAGTGAGACAGAGAGAAAAGGAAGGTCACTGTGGATTCTTTCTCTCTTTCCTGATCCTTGGGTGTGTATTGTAGGGAAGAAGAATCGCTGCAGTGCGTGTGGCAAGGGACACAGTGAAAATCAAACGCTGCCTTTGTTCTAGAAACATCCTTAGATTTGTTTTAAGAAATAAAAGCCAAAACACAGGAGAGTTCATGTTTTCAAGGCTACTCCACAGCTGAGTGTTCCTTCCAATTCTTACATCACTTTTATGTTTAATATATTTTTCCAGAGAAATGAGCACTTTTTATTTACAGCCTGTCTTGCATTCGTAGCTCATTTCTTACCCCTGTTCCAGCATGCTCTTGTTTCCTTTCTGTGTAAAACCAGATCTACCTAGAAACACTTAAAAAAACCCCAAACCAAGCACCAAACCCAACATTTTGTGAGGTTTGTTTCTGGGTATAGTGTCGTTGGAAAGTCCTTTTTGTCGTGTGGGAGGTGTGTAAATGTCACTGTGGGTTTAGTGTAGTCTGACAGCTTAAGAATGAGGAGATAGTAAAGTTACTTGAACTGTATTTTTATAGATGCTTTTGTTGAAAGGAAATTAAGTTTCTTGTTTGCTCAATCTGTTTATTTACTGAGAAGTTAGAAACAGCTTGTCATGTTTAATTGGGTTCAGTTCTAAATGCTGAGAACATGGATGTAGAAAGGAGAATACTTATAGGTGCATGCATTGTGGTTTTTTTTTCAAATTTCTAAACAATTGCACGTTGTTAATTTATTGTTAGTCATTAAATTTGGGCATGTAATCTCTGGCAATATAGGAAAATGGGCAGTTTATTGAAATTGGGTCTTAAATTCAGCTCTGAAAAAAAGATACTTGACTGTAGTACTACAGCAGCAATATACTCTGTAAATGAGCAGAGTTAGTTTGATATGTGTTTAATTTAATAGGTATTTTAAGAGAAAAGAAATCTCTTAGACTAACCCTATGAAAATGAGTAGACCTCAAATTGGCCAACGTTTATGCTCCTGATTAATTTTGCTATCATGGACCTACTTGTTCATTTGCTGAAGCTGTTCTTTGGCATCATAAAATAATGGGCTTTTGTCTTCAAAACAAACCAGCTTTGGGGGCTGGTGCAGGATCAGGGTGAACCTCAAGAAATTTGTAGACAACACATAAAGTGCCCTTGTTACAAAGGATTTCATTTGCCTGTATTCCTTTCCAGATGTCAGAGTTGCTGACTTGGGGATCTCTTTCTGGTCACGTTGATCTGTCTGTGATCTGTAAATTGGAGATGGTTGTGGGTAATTACATAAGATACCGTAGCTTTTAAATTCTAAATGAGCTTAGGTGGTACGTGCAGGTTATGCAGAAAGTCTTACATTGTGTAAACAAGTGGCTCATATATTTGTGTGTTTTGTTTTTTTTTTATTTTCCAGCTGTACTTTCAGGTTTCCCAGCACAAACATCAAGATAACATTCACAGCTCTGTCCAATGAAAAGAGAGAAAAACAGGAGGCCCCAGAGTCCCCAGTGAAGCCTGTGCAACCCCAGATCTCTCCCTTAACAATAAACATTCCAGACAACATGGCTCACCTGATCAGCCCTCTCCCTTCTCCCACGGGAACTATCAGGTATTTAAACCCTGCAGGTGGGATGCAGAGCCATGGACAGGCTCAGCACAGCTTCCTCACTCAGTATTTTGCTTTTGAGGTCAAAGTTTGGTTGAAGCTCAGTGTTACCTGCCCTGGAGAAACCACCTTTCTGCTGACTAATAACACAGTTGCATGAACAGTCTGTGATATTCTGATTTAACAAGTTAAATGTGTAACAGTCTGCTCAGGAGCTTGGTATTCTTAGAACAGCAAGACAGCAGATCTTTTTCTTGCATTCCAGCTGATTAAGATTGCTTTTTGCTCTTGCATGCTTATGGCAACACTTTAAATAAATTTTAAATCACACCATTTTTAAACATTCTGATTTGTCAGTGTTGCCCCAAAGTTCATCACCAGAACAAATGGTGTTTTGGGTTATCATTAGTGTGGAAAATGGACTTTGTTATTGATTAGTCACTGCTGGGAGTAAACAGGCATTTTATTTAAAATCCAGAGTGAGGTGCAGGCTCTGGACAGTGCTCCAGGGGAGCAGGATCTGGGATTTTCCTTGCCCTGCAGCTTCAGTTGGTCATTGTAGCCATTGACCGACCTGTTACTTGGGACCAAACTCAACTAACACAAGCAACCCATCCCCACAAACCAGTAAAATCAGTTCAGACAGAATTGTTGAAATTCCTGGGAAGTTCAGGAGCAAAACTTCCATGTCAAGGCACTGAAAGCTGGTTCAGAGTCACGTACGTGCCTTTGAAAGGTTTTTTTTGTCCCCTCTCACTTCCTGTGTCTTCACTGGAGCAAAGGACTGTTCGTGCTTGCTTTTTAAAAATGTACAACTTGTTAATGAAATTTGAATGTAAGGATAATTGAGTTCTTTCATGGTTGCCAAGATCTTGATCTCAATATTGGAGTGTTTAATGACATCTGTATAAGTGATGGAAGCAGAGAGAAAAGAGATCCAGACTTGACTGTGTAACAGGTTTGCTTTCTTATAAAAATGCAGGGAAAACACATCTTGCCCAAGAAATGACAGAGCAGGTCACAGGTATTTCAGATAACATCCCATCTATCCCCACAGCCTTTGCCTCACTGAATTTTGTGATTCTCTTCAGGGCTTTCATGCACCTGTTGAGTAGTTTATTACAGACAAAAAAAGACGACAGCTCTTGAGTCTATTTTGAGAGCAAAGCTTGACAGCTTCTCTGCAAATCACCCTGTTTTGTAGAAGACTTGTAAACTTGCTTTGATTGTACCATATGTGTGGCTTTGTCAATATATGCTAAAGTGAGCAGAGCAGAGGGATATTGTCAGCTGATACGTGAAAACACAGAGCAGCAGTGACCTATATTGAAAAAAATAAATTAGCTACACATTTTGGCTCTAATCAAGGATTCTTCTGTACAACACTTAAAAAAATCCAGTCTCCCTCTTATAGTAAGTATATCACTAGTAGCAAATTGTTGGTGGATTTCTTGTGATGTGAAGCTTGAAGGGTATTTTTATATAAATGTGTATTGCCCAATCTGCACTGCTCGGCTCCTTCTGTAGGTGAAAAGGGAGGTAGTAAAAAATGTGAGGGGTCAGGCAGGCAAACAAACCTCAACAGATGTAAAATTCTTAAAGCTTTAGTGTATAAATCTGAATAACATTGTCTAGAGTTAATTATTTTTGCATTTGGAACCACAGATTCAAGTTAGGTTAAAGGTTGTCTGTGGAGATAAGGCTGGTTCTGGGGGCACTGCAGGCTCTGCCATTGGGATTTCTGTTTTTTTGGAATTCCTGAGGGCTGCACTGAAATCAGTTGCAGTATGAACTGCAGAGCAGAGAGCTGCCAGAATTATTTTGGGGAAGGGGACAGACATCACCCACTGACTGTGTCTTTCCTCTTGGCTAAATGGAAATTGCAGAAGCAAACCAGCTTTGTGCAACTGCAGTTCCTGAGGTCTGTGCAAGGCAGGGGACACTGATAGGAAGATGTCACAGTGGAATTACACACAGTTTTATCTCTGTTTCTCCGTGATGGATGGCAGAATGTGAAGTATTAAGAGATACTCTTGTGTGTGTTTGGCACCATCTCTTGCTTTCTAACAGTGAATCTGCTCTGCTGGCCTAATGCTGCATTAAATTAGCTGAGTCAGTGCTGATGCATCCCATTTATAGATCAGAATATGGGTTTTATACACATGTGTGTGTCAGTATGTGCACATGCCTGTAAACACTGAAAACAATATTGGTTGAGATTTAAATAATAACTAAACCTATTTTTTTCCTCACTGCTTGCTGTATTTTCTCAAATGTGCAAAAACACTGCACAGGAGAGGTGATTTTTTTCTTTTTCCGTGAGCAGACTGAACACAAGCACGTGGCAGAAATTCCATGCAAGATGTGTGTGTTTCCAGTTACTGTCTCAAAATTGGTGGTTGCTGATGCAGCTAAAGTGGACTTTGGTGTAGGCAAATCTTACACAAATAGAGTACAGCCCAATAAATCAGTTGATCCTGGTTCTTTGAGGAGGGAAGGCTGAGCTGCACCTGGCAGGATTGTAATTCCCGTGGCTGAGTTAGCAAGGCTTGGAAGGTGGGGGTTGTGCTGGAAGCCCTGACAGCCTCGGAGCTCTGGTAGTGGCTTTGCTGCAGCAAAGAGCTTTTTGATGAGACACAGTGTGGTGATAAACTGTATAACAAAATAGTAGGATCTTCTTTTTATGCTCTACAGTGCTGCAAACTCCTGCCCATCGAGCCCCCGCGGCGCTGGCTCTTCAGGGTACAAGATGAGTCGTGGGATCCCATCTGACCTACATTTGATGGCCGACAATTCCCAGTCGGAAAACGACAAGGAAGCCTCGGGGGGAGATAGCCCAAAGGTAAACACGGCTGGGAATCAGTCCCAGAAATGACACCTGGAGTGAATGTGGGATTTGGGGTATTTTGTTTGCTAAAACGTCTGCACTGAGTCATAATTTAAGATCACGGACTTTGAAAACAACATGTAGGGTTTTGTGATCAGAAGTGAGATTGATTAATTGATTGGTTTACCCCTCTCCCTTGGGGGAGAGTCTGTGCAGTCTCAGATACAGATCTGTTCTCAGGCTCTTGAAAGTTCTTAGCAGTTATATGTGTCTCCAAAATTTATGTTATCTTAAAATTGCTAATCACAAGAACAAAGTTATCTTAGTTTCTTTTCTGACTTCAGATGTTGGTCATTTCAAAAGTGCCTTAGGTCACGTTAGTTATGCTCTGTGACTTTTGATGTAGAAAGGAGTGTGTATATCTTTATAAAGTTTATTAATGCAGATTTCCTTGTTCCCATACAGGATGACTCTAAGCCACCCTACTCCTATGCACAGTTGATAGTCCAAGCAATTACAATGGCCCCGGATAAGCAGCTCACACTAAATGGAATTTATACGCACATAACTAAAAATTATCCTTACTACAGGACAGCAGACAAGGGCTGGCAGGTAAGCTTGATTTCTGGAATATTTGTTTTTAGTTGGAAGCAATACTGGCAGCTGTAAATGGTCTTGAGCAGTTGGTGCCTCAGAACCCTTCAGAAACAGAGTTTGTCAAATGACTGTGTTGTCTTTCTCCTGATTATAAGTCCTGCAACAAAGTGAGCAATTTACATTAGTCTCTATTTGAAACATTGCTGTATTCATGGAGTGGTGTTCTCTAAACCTCTAGTACAGACAGACTTTGGGGGAAGGAAAGTACATTTGGCACTGGGTTTGAATACCATCTGCTATCTAGGAATGGTGGTGTGTTCTGTAGCTTACAGTTGTGTAAACATCCGTATTGCTATCTTGAGATAAAATAAGGATATTAAATGTTACAAGTTCAGTTTTATTTGGGAACAGTGATCTTGACCATGCAATAAGTGAAGGAACAAGTGTGTTATCTGTTGTTATCTCGCCCTGGTTCGTGCCCTGTTTTATTTGTGAACTTGCCCATTTCTGTACCGAGTTACACCAAACCCTTCAACTCTGCAGAATTAATTTCTGCTTGCTT
Source organism: Corapipo altera (assembly GCF_003945725.1). Lineage (NCBI taxonomy): Eukaryota > Metazoa > Chordata > Aves > Passeriformes > Pipridae > Corapipo > Corapipo altera. Next base: position 304,054 of record NW_020884961.1, read on the forward strand.
TTCATTTTTAAAAGACCAGCCCCAGCGTTTGCCAGGATGACTAACCGAGTACAAATCAGTCTGGCAGAGTCTGCCCACACACACACGAAGGTTCAGTGCCTCTGGTGCTGCTTTGGGTGTCTCAGAGGCCCAGGAAGCACAGTTTTGCCCCTTGTAAAGCCCTGGGCACGCTGTCCATTGTGGGGGATCAGTGTCACTGGTTGCTGCTCACTCTGCAGCAGGGACATGTCTGGAGTTATTTTCAGGGAGGTGAAAAGTGGAGAAAGTGTGGGGGAGGAAAAGTTAGGAAGTGTTAACGCTGGCTGTACAAGTGGAAGGCAGAAGAATGCAGCAGAGGAAGAGAATTTGAAATATTAATCACGTAGTTATTTGTCATGAGACCTACATGAAAGTTGGATCTCTTTCCCAAGGTTAGCAGGAACGGAGCTGTTCCTGGCTGTTTGCTAAGGGTTTGGCTAGGCCGGGACTTGGCTGCTGTTGTGGCTGGGAAGTCTCTTTTGTTTCCCTTTCCCACATAACAGTGCAGTATCCTGGCTGCAGTCATGCTGACAGATCTGTTTTAGCAACGAGACTCTGTTTATAAAATGTTGGTGTGTGTTTTCCTTCCTATTCTGCAGCACCTTGAGTGTCTGTGTGTGTGATGCTGCTTTACCTGAGCATCGTGAACCCAACACACACACACACTGTTGTGCTCAGGTGAAGAATTCTGCTGTAGAACAGGGTGTGTGTTTGGGGGTGTAATGCTGCAGAAAGCCAAGGTGATAGACACAGCAGACACGGTGTGTTCTGGAGTAATTAATTGGCACCTATGCAGAGAAACAATTGGAAAAGCTGAAAATCAGATGCTGTTCAGTCACTGCTCTGCCAGCTTCTATCCATCAGGAGTTGGATTACAGCTAGGATGATGTAGGATAGATGTTTGGAATCATATTTGAGGCTATATATGCCCATATTACTCAAAACATAGAGCACACACACATGTATAGTGTCCCAATCCTGTACCTTAATAAATAGTATTGAGATATTTATATCTTTATTATTAAAAGGTCTCATTTTATTGAGCACTTGAAGACTCTCTGTGAACTTATTTTAGCAGGTATTTTTGGATCTACTCTTTTATTCTAACATATGGAGAAATAAATACAATTTATAAACATGTCCTTGGCATCTTTCTAGTTATGTTTCAATTTTTGGCAGAGAAAACCATCTCTGGTTTCATCAGTTTGCATTTAAAAAACCATACATGGTTATCATTGCTTTAAGTTCTCCAAACTTGCCATCAGGGTCATGAACTCAGATATTTGAGCAAGATTTACATTTGGTTTTGCACATTTTTGAGGGCTTTTGTTAACATAAAGCTTTTTGTCCTTTTACCCCTGTTCCCCTACGAGTATTTCAGCAGGAACACTTAGCAGCAGTTTCTTCGTGTTCAGTGATAAAACTGAGAGAGATTTTGGGGTTTATAGATCTTAAAAATGAAAAGTAAAAAAAAATTTAAAAAGTCCTGTGTGCAAAGCCAAGCACAGACAGAGCCACTCAAGGGTGTCAGCAGTTCTGTACATCACTTGGATGCAAGAGTGGGGGGGTGTTGCAGCAAAGGGAGGACACAGGAACCTGCAAAGAGATTGTGGTAACAAAGATCTCGTGGAAAACCCGGTTCAGGACCTGCTGCCACTTGGTGTTTTTGTAGACACACTGAATCCTTGGCTCCTTTATTGAGACAGACTGGACTGTGGGTGAACTCCCAACAATCCAGCTGCCTTTGGAACTTGTGTAATTTAACCTTTTCTTTCTGAACTGTGGAACAGTGGCAGGGTTATGATCTAGGATCAAAAATCAGGATCTGCTGTGTTCTGCTGGCCCTCCTAGAAGGAGCTGACACTCTGTGGGACACCTGGGGAAGGGTTGTGTATGAACACTGATAATTTTTCTTTATTTTTCTTTTTAAGTCTGCATTCTGCACAAGTATCTGTGGTGTCCTAACAGTTGGTTGCGATCACCGTGTTTCTCATGAGAGATTTAAAATGGGATTCCTGTTATTTCCAATTAGAATACTGGGTTTTTAATTGTTGGGAAAGGTTTGACAAATGCAAGAGTCCTTTCAGGTTTATGGCACTGCCTTAGCAGTGCTCTGAGTTCTGTTGAATTAAGGAATTAAAGAGCTGAACCCCGAGTCTCCTATAGTACAAACTGCTGCACTAGGCCACATTCTGACTTGGAAAAGTTATATGAATTCTACATATTTTTTTATGTTCCATAGAATTCAATACGTCACAATCTCTCTCTGAATCGTTATTTCATCAAAGTACCACGTTCCCAGGAAGAACCAGGCAAAGGCTCATTCTGGAGGATAGACCCTGCCTCTGAAAGCAAATTAATAGAGCAGGCTTTTAGGAAAAGGCGGCCTAGGGGAGTACCTTGCTTTAGAACCCCTCTGGGACCACTCTCTTCTAGGTAAGGAAAAACAGATGAACAAAAAGACTATGGCTGTTGTTTAATCTTCAGGCTTATACAGACTTGGATACAGTCACGAGTTTAGTAATTTAATTTCATCCAGACTCAGTGTTTGAATTCTGTGTGGCTCGTTAGGAGGCTGCCCCATACACCAGGCTTGTGTTTACTGCTTGTTTTCAGTGTTAAAAGAACTCTGTTTGCATAACTAACTATCAGATTGTTAATGGAAGCAAGCCTTGCTGTACCTTTGGTGGGTTTTACAGAATTATAACTTTAATTTCTAACTGCCATCTACTGGATTTTAAAACTGTTTGCAAAGAAAATTCTCACATACTGACTGCCATTCTGTTGACCTTAGACATGCCAATTGTGTATTCAGTTTGATAATGCTCGAGCAGAATTCCTGATGGGGAAATTACCTGGGTTTAAATTATTCCCTCTGTAAAGTTATGGCCTTTCTGCTGGTGCAGATCTGTTACTACTTGCCCTGTAGCCTGAGATTTGCTCATCGTTCTTCTTCACCAGAAGAAACGTTCATGTTTCACAGATTGCTTAGAGTCTCCCTAAGAAGGCATCCAGCCACTTCTTCTCTGTTAACTGTACTTGGTGTTTGCTTTTAAATCCTGTCCCTGTTTAACAGAAGCTTTCTAAAAGATCCTGGGATCTGGGTTGTAACTCGAGTTGCCCTCCCCTTCTGTGGGCCGCGTGTTACGGTCTCCTTAGAGGAAGGTTAAAACACATCAGCTGCTGCTTTCATTTTTAACTACAGAAGTGCCCCAGCTTCTCCTAATCACTCTGGAGTGTTGTCTGCACACTCCAGTGGCGTCCAGACCCCCGAGAGCCTGTCCAGGGAGGGGTCTCCCGTCCCGATGGAACCTGAGCCCAGCACTATCCAGCCAAAACTCGCCGTCATACAAGAAGCGCGATTTGCACAGAGTGCCCCAGGTGAGGAGCCCTGGGCTGGGGCTGGGGCAGGGAGGGGGCTCATGCAGAAATGGTGCCAAGACTTCACCAAAAAAGGATATATATTTAATCTCTTAACCTTCAGAGCAAATCTGTGAGAAACTCAGAAACAGGGAGATTCTGTTTGCAGGGGCCTGCTCCAGCACCCTGGATCACATTGCCAAGGAGAGGCTGTGCCTCTGTCCTGTGTAGGACTGTGCTGTCTTGTAACAGTTGTCACTTGCTTTCAAAGTGTATTCTCTCTAATTAAGAAAAAAAAAAAAGAAAATAGAAGGTTACATGTGTTACAGAAATAAGGAAATGCCTTTCACAGCTCTGTGATCATCTCATCCTTTCAAAGCTAGGGATAAAAGAATTGGAAGGGTCGAGAGAGAAGAAATTTCCTATTTAAAACAAACGGGCATAAGGCATGATGGGATAAGGATGTGTTTGTTTAATTACCTTAGTTTATATATGTTTCCATCCATTTTCTTGGTGATGTTGTGGCACTGCAGAAGTGCCAGTGATCATTCAGTGGAGAGGACTAACATGGTCCTGAACAGAGGCACCAGGATCTCCCAGCCTAAGGATGTGGAGAGTGTTGCTGATGCAGACGTGCTCCACACACCACCTGAAGCACGTACATGTTCCCATCTGTGGAGAGGGGATTTTCTTTGTCAGTGTAGCTGCAGTGGGGGAGAGCTGGGGGCTGCCCAAATGGAGTGTGGGTTTTACTGAGCCAGGACAGCCATTACCCCGGGTCTGTGGCTGGGAATAACCACAGGTCATAGTCTTCATTGTCCAGTGTTACCTTTTGGATTGTTAGTGAAGGAGGTAGTTAAACCTCTGAGGCTTTAGTTTAAAAGAATGATAGGTTTAAAAGAAATAATTAAAATTGGCAGCCTAATTTTGATCTCTCTCTCGTAGGATCACCTCTCTCTAGCCAACCAGTTTTAATTACTGTACAACGGCAGCTACCACAAACTATTAAACCCGTCACCTACACTGTTGCAACTCCTGTGACAACATCAACATCCCAGCAGCCTGTAGTTCAGACAGTTCATGTTGTCCACCAGATCCCAGCTGTGTCAGTCACCAATGTGACTGGATTAGCACCAGCAAACACTTACACTGTCGCGGGACAGGCCGTCGTCACGCAAGCGGCGATGGTCACCCAGCCCAAGGTAGAACCTCAAGAGAATGGAGACCACAAGGAAGTCAAAGGTGAGAACCTGGGGGGTTGTTTTGGGACCTCTTTATGCAGAGGGATTAGTATTTGAAACTTGAAGTCATAGAACCACAGAGTGGTTTGGGTTGGAAGGGACCTTAAACATCATCTCGTTCCAACCCCCTGCCATGGGCAGGAATGCAGCCCATTAGACCAGATTGCTCCAAGCCCCATCCAACCTGGCCTTGAACACTTCCAGGGATGGGGCATCAGTACTTCCAGATGAAATGTTTGGCTAAAACTGAAGATTTTGCATCATCATTTCTCAGATAGGATGAAGCAAGTAATAAAATGATAGATTTCCCACTGAGGGTTGATTGAGTGAAACCAGGTGGTTCTTTACCACTTCCTTGTTTTTAACCCTGTGTTATCCCCTGTTTTGCAGTGAAAGTGGAGCCTCTCCCTGCTATTAGCCATGCTGCAATAGGAGCTGCTAGTCGGATCATCCAGACATCTCAGCCCACCCCCCTCCAGACAGTCACCATCGTGCAACAGGCGCCCCTGGGGCAGCACCAGCTGCCCATAAAAACTGTAACGCAGAACGGAACGCACATAGTGCCCATCACCACGGCCCTGCCGGGGCAGGGCACTGCTGGTACGTATGGCAGGGCTGTGCTTTGGCCAGGGAAACCTCACAGCACCACTGCTGCCTTCTCAGCTCTGTCCTTGTGTTGTTTGTAGTTAGGCTGAAGAGTGAGTTCCACAGAAACTGTTCCATACATTCCCACTTGCTTTGCTTTGCAGGTGCACACAGCTGGTTCTTACAGTTTTGCTTTGAATGTTACCTGATACTGAAGGAGGTTTTGTGTCATAAAATAAGTTTACAGAAATATTTTAGGGCTATCTTATATCAATTTCTTGCCTGCATTTCTGCTCTAAAGTCTTTCTAATGGAGTGAATTATCTGCTTAGTTCTTTTTTACTCCTCTGACATTTATAGGTCAAGTGTTGTGGCTGCTGCCACTTCACTTCCAGCTTAAGAGCAGCAAAGGCAATCACAGTCAGACCTGAGGTGCACTTTCTGTGTCAGAAGGGATGTGTGAATTGAGCTGAGAGCCATGTGAAATACACTGAAAAGTTATTTTTGAATGTAAGAAATAAGTCCTTTTGTCTCTTTCCTGGATTCTTAAAACTCAACTGATTTCAACATGTTCCCTGACAGGGCAGCTGCTGGGTGTGTGTAGGGAATGTGGCTGCACGTAGGAGTAGAGTTGTGGTGCTTCCCACTGTGTCACTTGTGTGACAGGGTGGGAGGTTCCTGGGCTTTAAATACCTCCTGAGGTGTTCACAGTGTGAACAGCAAGTGAGGAGTACTCCAGGTCCTGGTCTCTCTGTTACAGTTACTCCTGAACCAGCAAGAAACCAGGTAATTCTCAGGCAAAGCATCTAAAGGGGGGACTGGGCCCACAGAAACACAGGTTTGTTTGTGTGTGTCTGTGTTAGCACGGGCACGTCTGTGTTTACACACACATTTGTGTGTGTTTGTCCTTGGAGAAGGAAGATTTGTGCCATCCGAAAGCAAAGAAATCCAGAGCAACTCCTGTTCCATTTTCCATGTGTAGTAAGCAGGTGCTGTGAGATCCTGCTCTCTGCAGAGCAGCTTGGCAGCACTGCCTGGTCCCTGTGAGTCAGCTGAACGCTCTGAGGTCCAAAAGAAACTCAGGCTTCTTATTGCACAGTAAAATTTTGTAACTGGATATTCTGTGTTTCAGCTTTCAGTATAGGTTTCAAACATCATCATTCTTTCGTGCGTTTCCTACTCCCACATATCAGCTGTGGCTGCAGCCAGTGGGTCTCTTGCTACTCACCAGACCCTGGAGTGAATAATCACAGAATCACAGGGTGCTTTGGGTTGGGAGGGACCTTAAATCTCATCTCATTCCACCTCCCTGCCGTGGGCAGGGACACCTTCCACTGCAAGAATCGAACAGGATAATGCAGTGACAGTCTTAATGTGTGTTTGAAGGTGAGAGGTGAACTTCTTGATTTTATCTAAGCAACAATAAATTTGCAGGAAGGCATTTTATTCAGGAGTTACATCTCCATGGCCCCTATTCAGAAATGGTACAAGGAGTAGCTTTTCTAATGGGAGCTGAATGACTGCTGAGATACAAGAGCAGATTGATTTACAGCTTGGTACATGCAGTGGTGATATTCCAGGTATTCTCTAGGATGCCTTGCTATGAGCAAATTACAAGTTTAGCACATAATAATTTCTCATGGACTGGATGTTTCAGCTCCAGTAGCAGGGAATGCTGTGATAATGTCAGTGAAGTGCTGAGAGGAGGGAGCAGGAAAAACACAGGTGGTTTGATAATGTCTGGATAAAGTTTCCTGAAGTGCAAGGAGTGAGTAATCTGTAATTCGTATTTTGCATTCTTTGCAAAGACACTGAATGGCTGATTTAATAATATTAAAAATACTGAGGAATGGGCCGATTATGGGCAGAGGGAAGAACCTCTGGGTGTCTGAAGGATTAAAAGCCTGGACTCACCCATTAGTGGTGCCCTGTGCTGTCTTGTCCATGGAGGGAAATTAAAATCTAGTATAGGATATTCAAACTGTATTTTTCTGTCAATCTGATGCTGTTGTGGATCTGAATCTAATCACATGTGTCCAGTACCACTGGTGCTTGTTCCAGCCCTGCCCTTACGCTGTGGGCAAATGCCTCGTTACCCCTCCCAGGGGAATTGCTGCAAGTGTCGTGTGCATCTCCTGGCTCTGAATTCCAGAGCTTTCCTGCAGTAACTTACAGCCCCAGCTGGGTCTGGCACGGTGCTGTTCTCCTTCCAGGTCATGTCACACATCTGCAGTGATCAGAGACGTGGCCAGAACCTACCAAAGGGTTTGTGAATCCACTTCCCAGTTCTGTCACAAGTTGTGGTATTGATTTGCTTCCAGTCATTGAATGTTTCCCTGTCTTCACTTCTCCAGTGACTAAATGAAGCTGCTTCCCCATTCTCCCACCTGTGTCCGAATCAGTGTGAATGTTGAGTGGGGAAAATGTCCTTCAGGTTGTGCAGATTGAACAATCACCCCCAAAAATCTCACCTGGGCTCCACGTGGAGCCAATAAAGGAATCGACCGTTTAATGACAGTGCAGGTTTGCTGCCATATCCTCTGACTTGCCAAGGGTGGGGGTGCTGAGGTTTTCATTCCCTCTTTTCCAGCTGCTGCAAGTCCTTTGCATATGTTGGCCACCCACGCGTCCGCATCGGCGTCGCTGCCCACCAAGCGCCAGAACGGAGACCAGTCGGAACAGCAGGAACTCAAACGTATCAAAACAGAGGATGGAGAGAGCATAGTCATAGCTGTGAACGTGGACACCCCACCCGTGGCAGTGAGTGACAAAGGCAGTCAGAACTAGAAACTTAGGGGAGTTTTCTTTTTTTTTTTTTTTTTTTTTAAGAAAAAAAAAAAAACAAAAACAAAACAAACGCAAACTCCGTGGTGCCAAAAGGAGACACTTAAATCTTAACACCTAAAACGTTGGAACATGTTCTCACGCAGTGGGGAAAGGGGCCCTGTGATCAGACTTCAACTTTCAGCACTGAAACAAAACCCAAACACAGGTGGCCTTAAAACTTGGTAATTTAAAAGTCAAAAACTGCAGAACCGTGTTGTTGTAGAGGCTGTTCCCCCTCTGCTCCTGCCCCGCCGGACTGTGTGTGCTGGGGGGGGGCTGCAGCTTTAACAGGACCTGTCAGATGATTTCCAGGACTGAGGATCTCAGTGTAACGGCAGCATGATAGCGCTTAGTGTGACTGGTTTAACGATTGTATATTCCTAAAGGGAACAGAGGCAGGAGCCATTCCGACACCGTGGCAGCTACGCCTTTCCGAACCACCCACCCATGCAGTTGTTGGTAGATGATGCAGTATTTTGTTGTTCACATGTGGAATTAGAAAATTTTTGAGGTGTATTTTCATTTCTTTGCAAAACAATGGGGTCTTTGACATTTCAAATCACTCCATTTCTACTCCGGAAACTTTGGAATCACACAAATACTTTTCATGTGAAATTTTGTTTGGTAAAAAACTGAATGTAGGGTTTTTTTAACCAACGGAATGATTTACTTTTGTCTGTCCTGTTCAAGTTCAGATAAAGCTACTTTATTACATCTGCAAATTTTCATATTTTAGCAGTTGCCTGATAAATTTAATCAAATTTTATTACCATGTGTAGTGATCAAACGCTTCTTTGGGCTTGCATGTAACTGATTAGAAACTCTGATGTAAATGAGCCGTTAACTGACGTAAAGAACTGCTATGGATTTGACCAGAGCTGCACTTACCTGTTTCTCTCTCTGCTACCTTTTGCTGTTTGTTACTTTGTGTTGACTTTGACTGTCCCTGGCATATTTTTCCAGTCTAAAGTAAAACAAGAGTCTCGCTTAATATTGTGTATGTTTAAGATAACAGACTGTTCTTCATTTAGAAAGAGGAAATTCTTTATCACGAGTCCTTTTAAAAAGAGTAAAATTATCTTGTCAGAGGTATATTCGATATTTTTAAGCTTAAGCACCCTTGAGTAGAAATTAATCTGCCCCATTTCTCTGTAACACTTCGATGTCAGACACTGACCTCCGGGGTCTCCATGACCAGTAGCTGTTGTGGTTTTCTAACAGTGGCTACCAGATTATGGTAATAATAATAATAATTATTATTTTTTTTTTTTAAGTGTGTGTTCTGCAGTTGAACATTTTAAAATGTATCGGTAATTTCTCACTTTAATGTGGTAATAGATTCCACTTTACATTTCAAAACTCAATTGAAACAAGGCTGCTGTTCAGTCTTCAACTCACACAACGTCTTAGTTCCTCCTGCAGCCAGGTGAGTGGAAGCGTTGGCTTCATGGGAATCTGGTTTTTGTCCTGTTCTGTAATAAAGATGCATTATTTATATTTCCTTTCCCGCTGTGAAAGGAAAAACTGTATTTTCACGATGGACTGAACAGTTTGGAGTGGTTATTTTAGGCAGCTTTTGGAAACTATTTACCTAAAGACCAAATATGAGAAATCTGTACAAGTTTTGTGTTCATCCACACAATGGAACTGTTACAATGTCTCTGCAGATAATACATATTAAAAAACTATGAAAAAAAACAAGTCTACACAAGCTGGATTTATAACAGGCATTTAAAAAAAAAAAAGCATAACCTGAAAAGAAGCATTTCTGTACAATTGCAACGTTTTCTTTAGAGGTTTTAAAAATAAAAAAAAAAAAGTAAAGTTTTAACATACTTTTTTTAAGAAAAAAAATCCAGTACTAGTAATTTAATTTGGTGTTGAATGAATTGACTAGAATGTGGTTTATTTTCAGAAGTGAGAATCTGTTCACAACTAGGGCTAGGTGAATAATAGTGTATAAGATTTTTTAAATAAAATTAAATTTTATTCAGCAAATTAACCAAGTTGAAATTACTCAACAAGTGTGTTTGAAATACTGATGTATATTTTGGGGTGACTAATGCAGTTTCTGCTGGCAGTGCCACAGGACAGTGTCAGACCCAGCAAGCCAAGGTGTCCCTTCCTGACCCTGTGTCCTGGGAGCCAAGGGCATGGATGGGTCTGAGACTGGCCCCTGCCAGGGCTTCACACTTTGGAGCACATGGAATTGGACACAGGAATGTGTCTGTGTTGAGATGGATCATTATTTCTGTAAAGAAGTGTAAGGAGATGGCACTTTGTGGAATCACTGTCATGAACATGGGCTTGGTTTCTGATCCCCTTTTCCCGTTACATTCCCTTTGTTTCTCATCAGAGTTGGGGAAATGCTTTTGACCAACAAAGGAAAAGCTCTACTGGTCAGGTTTTCATGTCAGTGCTTTCAGGAGTTGGGGAGAAACCAAAGGAGGGCTGTGGAGCTGCTGGGAAGGGCTGGGGCATTTGGGGCAGAAAGAGCAGAACCTGCTCCTGTAACAGAAGGAATGGTCTGGATGGGCTGTGGTGGGAAATTCCCCCACTTCTCCTGCTGACCAGAGCAGAGCCATTGGCTTGTTTGAGGAAAAAGAAAAAAAATAAATGCTTAAGCTGCAGGCAGTGCAATGGTGTGATTGTCACTGTGCCATGGAGGCAGGGGGAGCAGCGGGGACCCAGCCCGGCACTCCCAGGTGTGCAACACTCCATGTCCTGCACAGCCCCTGTCTGCAGGAACTGCTCGTGCCTCATGTGTGCCAACTGTACTGATTAATCTTGTGTTTTCTGCTTCAGGGTGGATACCCAAAGGTTCTGAGAGAAATCTTCATGTTCCGTGGTTTCTGCTGGCAAACACCTGGAATTGCCATAGAATTTATTGCAGTGGCTCGTTGTTTAGTTTTCCTGTCAGGATTTTGAACTGTGACACAGGTGCTGCAGAAGGAGACAGCAAAACAGGGAGAGAAGGAAAAGAAATGGATAATCCATGTACTTACACAGCAGATGCTGGTGGGAATACTTTTATGTTTCAGGAACAGTTGTGTTTTAGACTTACTGTGCAAATCCCGCGTGTCTTCGTGGCTGGGGGTGATCCCAGCCTGCAGCACTGTGGCCATGTGTGCCATCAATCAATCAACCAGTGGGCTGTAATCCTGAAGTACTGTTTATTTTCCAGAAAAATTATTGACTAAACACTGTTCATTTGATTGTAGAGCTGTGCAAATGCTGGTTAAATTCACCCACGGAACGCGGGGCAGCAGCGAGCGATGTCATGAAGTCCTGGCAGAGCAACCTGGAGCCAAAGCCAGGTGGGAAGACTCATTCCTTTGCTGGATTCGGATCCCTGCAGAACAGCCTGTGTCCTGAATGATACAGATTTGTGGGTAGTACCAGGAGTTTGAGGTCTAGTCCATATGGTATTAGGGGATTCCATGCTCAGTGCAGCACTGCTGGCTGCCCACACAGGTGTGTTGTTGTCATTCCTGCTGCCACACGGGAGCAGATGTTTAGAGGAAGTTTTACAAATTCAGCAGTTTAATCTCCCACAAAACAACTCATAGTCTCCTGTCAGCTCCAGGATAACTGGGATGGGAGGGCAGGGGGACGGTGCTCCAGCAGCTGAGGATGTGCAGAGCAGTGCAGGAGCCTGGATGGTGGAGTTCAGGAGTTTCCTTGCTCTTCAAAGCAAGTCCCATGGGTGGGATCATGAGCAGCTCCTGCCTGCTCCAGTGAGAGGGGATTTCCATCGTGCTTGGAGAATGGTCTCCAGCCCTTCCCCTGCATCCTTCTCTGGGGAGATGACAGTTCCACTTAGTCTTGCTGATAGAGCTGTTATAAGGTGAGGAGCCTCAGCCCAGCAGCTGTGGTGAGTGGTAAGTGCTGAACAGGAACAGGTTTGGACTTATTTTGGGAAAAACATCAAGGTATGTGCCCCAGGCAGTGGTTCAAGTGTTCCTGTCCTACACCAGCCACCACTCCTGACTCACAGAGGTGTTTATTCCCCCAGACCTGGAGCAATGGAAGGTTTGGCTGTGACCATCAGTGAATACAGCAAAGTTAGTCACTTTTATTTAAAAGAAATAACATATTACAAATAAGTGTGCAAAACAATTCCTGTGGTTAAATACACATAAAAGCAACATGCAACCTTGACATCAACATGGTAAGTTAGTCCTTAGTAGGTTACGTGACACTAAAAGGGACTTGTCAGAGTTTGCAGCTAAACAATCTGGGAGTGAACTGGCGGGTCAGGGCTGAAGCATCTGTGAAATTAAGAGTCCAGAAGAGCTGGACCTCCCTGCCCCAAGGTTTAGTGCCAGAGAGGCCAAGCTTGGAGCTAATCTTGTGTTCTGGGTTAGGAGCTTGTGCCTTAGGTCAGCAGGAAATAGGGGAGTGTACAGGTGAGTGGGTTCAGTCTAACCTACCTGTCCTGGGCCAGCAGCTTTAGGATGCGACAGCTCAAAGAAAGAAAGACAAAGTTTGCAAGTGTGAAGCCGTTGCAGACGTGGATTCCTGGCAGCTCCTTCAGTCCTGTGCCAGACCTGGGCCTGTCCCAGCTGCAGGCTCTGGCAGCAGTTTGGCAGCACAGCTGGCACACCAGTACCCAGAGGGATTTACACCTGGAACAGCTGACTGGGAACAGGAGGACTCACCTCTACAGCTACAGGGGCCCTGGGTGTTTGCTGTGCACACCCAGGGGGGTTGGGTTGGCTGCCTAGAGGTGCCTCCACTGCTCTGGAGTTTGGCACCTTGGGCAGTTCGTGCTGATCCCTGCCCTGCACAGGCAGGGCCCCACCACTGCCCCCACCCAGCCCCCTGCACAGGGCAGGGGACCAGCAGAGCTGGAGCTGCAAGTGTCCCCTGTCACCTCTCTGCTCCTGGCCAGGCTGGCAGAGGGAGCATCACCCAGAGCGTTCCCCCCTCCCAGCCATGCAGTGGAAGTAAAGCAATGCCTGAAATCTTCTGGTTTCACATCCCTTCTCCTCAGGTCAGCCCCGGGGGTGGGCAGCCCCACAGAGCTGCCCGGGTGGCAGGCACGGCCTTGGAGCCAAAGTCATGTCACAGTCTGGAGTAAGAGAAACCCAGTAGGCACAAGCTTGTCAAAAGCCACATCTTGAAAACTTGAGTTGGTGACAGTAACCCAAAGAGATTTTAATGATGAATACTTGCAGAAATGAGAACAAACATATGTAGTCCACTACTTCAGAGCTGCTTGTGATCATGTTGGGCCAGGCTTCTCCGTGAGCTCTGCTGAACTTCTGAATCAGAACTGGACATTTGGAACTGTCCCTCAGAGGTGTGGAGTGGCCGAGGCAGGGCTGTGACTCGTGCACTCCCCTCCACCCAGTCAAAGCTTCTCATCTGTCATTTCTAGGAACTGAGCGTACACATCCCTTGAGCATTCCCCTTTTTGGTTGAATAAGAACTTGTAGTAGCTGCCATCTGCACATATTGCTGCAACACAAACAAGCAGAGTCAGCTGGGCTGTGCCTTTCTGTTCCTTCAGCTACAGCACAACCCTCCCTTCAGGCTCACAGAGCACCCAGAGATGCTCTGGAGAGACCCGAGGGCCACCAGCCCTGGTCAGCACAGGCTCTGCCAGCCTTGTGCCTCCCTCCCTGGGCAGTGGGAGCAGCCAGAGCTGACAGGGACACACAGCCCTGTCTCAGCAGAGGGTTCCCTCCAGCTCCAAACCAGTGTAGTTCAAACCCTGGCTCTCCAGCCAGAACCTGGGGACTCCTCCATCACTCACCTATGACAGCATTTGGCTCTGTTCCAAAGGCACAAATGCACGGAGAGCCTGAGGGAACCTGGAATTTGGAAAAACTCCATTTGGAACTGAAGTATTTGGGGAGAAAGGTGGCAGAGGCCAAACTGAAAGAGAGAAAAAAAATAACAGCTTAGTATGGTGTTGAGTAGAGTGGATTCAGAACTGCTGGAGCGACTGAACAACATAAAGAGCTCACACTATTTTTGACTGGCTTTTTATGATCTTTTACCAAGTACCAGGTAACCTGGACAATTCCCCTTCTTGGCAAGGGAGACCCTACACCTACCTTTACGTTTTTAAGTGACTGGAAAAACTGCCAAAGGATTGATTTTTAGTTGAGGGATGTGTCCACAAGGTATGTTCATGCTGAGATCTACTAAAACCCACCCTGACCCTCTGCTGGAATTCTGCAGCTCCACAAGGGACAGCAGGAACTTGGCAGTTTAACTACAGAGCCCTAAATCTGCAGCTTCACTCCAGCCCAGCACATCAATCTTGCTCCCTCCAGCAGTGCAGGGATTTGCTACTGAGTGACACAACCAGTGTTTTAAATGCCATTAAAAGCTCAAGGCCCCTTCCCCCCCCAGCTTCAGAAAGGCTCAATCCCTACCTTGACTGCTTATTTCTTTTAGGGTCTTCTGCAGCAAAGATGTGGACTGTGCCGTGGTCACTGGAGACGCAGATGAGGGAAGCATCCTGATTGAAGTTAATACTGCAGAGAACACAGAATACTGCAGGATCCCTCCTGGGACAGACCCACAGCCCCTGGCACACACAGTTCTGGTGCAGTTTGCCCACAGCAGCTGCCAGCCTGCTCTGGGGTGGGAACAGCTCCTCTCTGTAGGAGCTGGGGCTCCCCTGATCCAGGGCTGCCTTGGGATGAACAGCCCAAATCCCCCAATCCAGGGCTGCCTTGGGATGAACAGCC